>NC_041731.1:55901559-56204589 GCF_004115215.2 Ornithorhynchus anatinus
CTATGGGTCGGAAATGACTCGATGGCACAAGACAAGACAAAAGGTACAGATCCAAATCTAAATCCATAGGTAGTGCAGAATGGAGAGGGAAATAGGGAAAATGAGTGCTTAGGGAATGCCTTTTGGAGGATATTAAATTTTAAGGAGGCTTTGGAGGTGGGGAGAGGCATTATGTTATATATAATGGGAAAGGGAGTTGAAGTGAGAGGAGGACATAGGCAAGGGATCGGTGATGAGATAGACAAGCCTGAGGTACAGTGAGTAGGTAGGTGTTAAAGGAGCAAAGTGTGTGGGATGGTTGCTGTAGAAATCAGTAAGGAAAGATAGGAAGGGGAAAGATGATGGAGTGCTTTAAAAATGATGATGGTAAGGAACTTCTCTTTCATGCAGAGGTGAATGAGAACCACCGAAGGTTCTTGAAGAGTGGGGAGACATGGACTGACCTTTTTTTAATATAAAAAATGATCTGGGCAGAAGAATGAAGTATGGATTATAGCTGGGAAAGAGAGGAGGCAGGGAATGCAAGCAGGCAGATGTAGTAGTCAAAGCAGGATATAATAATTGCTTGAATCAGGATAGTAGCAGTTTGGATGGAGAGAAAAGTGAATTTTAGCAACGTGATGAAGTTATCACTGATTGGATTTGGTGAAATATTTGAATATATGGATTAAATGAAAGATAAAGGATAATTCAAAGGGTACAGGCTTGTGAGACAGGGAAGATAGTGTTTTTGTCTAAAGAGATGGCAAAGAATGGGGGTAGGCAGGGTTTGGGTGGAAAGATGTGGACTCTTTAAGTTTGGGACACTTGAAATTTGAGGTGTTGGTGAGGTATCCAAGTAGAGATGTCCTGAAGGCAGGACTGTAGACTGAAAGTTCCAGATTGAGACTGAGCAGATCAAATGAGAAGAGAAGCAGTGTGGCTTAGTGGGAGTCAGAGGACACGGTTCTAATCCCGGTTCTGCCACTTGTCTGCCGTGTGACCTGCAAGCCACTTCATTTGTCTGTGCCTCAGTTACCTCATCTGGAAAATGGAGATTAAGACTGTGAGCTCCATGTGGGACAACCTGATTACCTTGTATCTATCCCAGTGCTTATAACAGTGTTTGGTACATAGTAAGTGCTTAACAAATACCAATATTATTATTATTCTGTAAACTCCTTATAGTCAGGGAACATATTTACTAACTCTGTTGTATTTTACTACCCCAAGCACCAAGGTCAGTGCTCTGTAAACAATAAGTGCTCAATAAATACTATTAGTTAATTGATTGAGTGACTGACTGCAGGAGAGAGAGAGGGGTCAAGCGCTGGAGAAGTAGATTTGTGAATCATCAGTGTAGTGAGTGTTATTGAAACCATGGGAGCAAATGAGTTCTCCAAGGGAGTAGTTGTAAATTCAGAATAGGAAATTCATAACTGAGCCTTGAGGAACTCTTATGGTTAGAGGGTGGGAGGCAGAGGAGGAACCAATGGGAGAGACTGAGACCGGCGGAGAGAAGTAATAGGAAAACCTAGGAGAGGACAGTATCAGTGAAGCCTAGATTAGATCATGTTTCAGTAAAAAAGGGGTGGTCCACAGTGTTCAAATCAATCGAGAGGTTGATGAGGATTAGGAAAGATTAGAGGCTGTTGGATTTATCTAGAAGGCGGTCACTGATGATTCAGAGAAGGCAGTTTCCTTGGAGAATATGTTTCTGTATAATGAGAAGATTCATTACCAATCTGTAGGAAAATGGCCTTACCATGCTTTGAGGGGAACTAGGAATTATAACCACCAAAATTTGGCCTTGCAGTCACGTGAAGGAGTTCTAAGTGCTTTCCATGTATAAACACACATTAATCTTCTCAGGATATTGGATTGTCCTTCATTAATTTCCAGTCACTGGGTTGGGCTTTCTGAAAGAGAACAGGAACCTTGGAGTTGGGCTCTGCTAGACTGTAAATGCCTTGAGGGCAGAGAACATGTCTACGTAATCTATGATACTCTCAAGAGTTTAGCACAGTGCTCTGCACACAGGACTCACGGTGTTCAGTTAAAACCACTGATTGATTAATTGACCAATATTATCCAACTCTGGCTTCATTGACACTTGTCTTATCTTGGTTCTCTTCTTTTTTCTCTGACCACTCATTCTCAGTGTCTCGGCCTCCTTTTCTGCCTCACTCGAGGTTCAGTTTTAAGTCCCCTTCTATTCTCCATTTATACCCAATCCCTTAGAGAACTTATTAGCTCCCATGTATTCAGCTTCCATCTCTATGTGGATGATTCCCAAATCTACATTTCCAACCCTGATCTCTCTCCCTTTCTACAGCCTCACATTTCCTCCTGCCTTCAGAACAACTCTTCTTGGATATCCTACCTCAAACCTAACCCCTCAAAACTAACATGTCCAAAATGGAACTCCTTATCTTCCTACCCAAACTCCCACCTCCCAGTGACTTTCCCATCACTCTAGACAGCACCACCATCCTCCCTGTCTCACAAGCCCGTAACCTCCACATTATCCTTGACTCATATCTCTCATTTAACCCACGAATTCAATCTGTGACCAAATTCTGTTGGTTCAACCTGTGTCACGTCACTAAAATCTGCCATTTTCTCTCCACCCAACCTGTTACCATGTTAATTCAAGCACTTATCTTAACCCATCTTGATTACTACATCAGCCTCCTTGCTGACTCCCTGCCTCCTGTCTCTCCCAACTCCATTCCATACTTCACTCTGCTGCCTGGATCATTTTTCTACAGAACTGTTCAGTGCATATTTCGCCACTCCTCAAAAACCTCCAGGGGTTGCCTATCTACCTCTGCATCATACAGAAACTCCTTACCATCGGCTTTATAGCACTTAATCACCAGGCCCCCTCCTACTTCACCTCACTGATTTCCTACTACAACCCAGCTGGTACACTTCACTCCCCAAATGCCAACCTACTCATTGTATTTCGATTTCATCTATCTTGCCACTAGCCCCTCACCCAGATCCTCTCACTGGCCTGGAACAACCTCTCTCTTCATATCCGATAGACGATCACTCTCCCCACTTTCAAAGCCTTATTCAAAGCACATATCCTTCAAGAGTTTTCCCGAACTAGACCCTCATTTCGTCTTCTTCCACCCTTCTGAGTCACCCCTGCATATGGATTTATGACACCCTTATTCACCCCTCCCAGAGGCCCACAGCACTGATGTAGATAGCAGAAATTTATACATATATATTAATGTCTCTCTCCCCCTCTAGACTGTAAACCCCTCATGGGCGGAGGACATGGTCTATCAAAGCCATTGTATTGTAAAGAAGCAGCGTGGCTCAGTGAAAAGAGCTTGGCTTGGGAATCAGAGGTCATGGGTTCGAATCCCAGCTCTGCCACTTGTCAGCTGTGTGGCTGTGGGCAAGTCACTTCACTTCTCGGTGCCTCAGTTACCTCATCTGTAAAATGGGATTAAAACTGGGAGCCCCACGAGGGACAACCTGATCACCTTGTATCCCCCAGCCCTTAGTTTCTAGGGTTAATTTTCAATTAATGGTAATTACTGAATGTTCAATGTAATTATGATAATAATAATAATGATTGTAGTATTTAAGTGTTTACTATGTGCCAGACAATGTACTAAGTGGTGGGATGGATAAAAACAGAGCTGGACACAGTCTCTGTCCCACGTGGGTTCACAGTCTCAATCCCCATTTTACGGATGAGGGAACTGAGGCAAAGAAAAATTAAGTGACTTGCCCAAGGTCACACAGCAGACAAGTGGCAGAGCCAGGCTTAGAAGCCAGGACCCTCTGACTCTCAGGCCCATGCTCTATCTGTATGCAGAGCACTGTATTAAAGGTTTAGGAGAGTACAATGGTGCTTCCTTCCTGCTTAGGGAATCCAAATCCACTCCCCCAAATTATTAGTATCATGGCAATAATCACCTTTATTTCCATAATAGACCCCAAGAAATCTGGCACTCTTCTAAAGCTAAAGTCCCCAAGTAATACTGCCTTCAGGCAGAGCCTTAGGGGTCTGGCATATGACAATCAGCATGGTCTAGTGAAAAGTTCACGGGCCTGGGATTCATCGGACCTAAATTCTAATCTGTCTCTGACCCTAACTGGCTATGTGACCTTGGGCAAGTCCCTTAACTTTCTGTGTTTCAGTTCCCTCATCTGCAAATTGGGATTCAGTACCTGCTCTCCCTCCTACTTAGACTGGGAGCTCCAAGCTGGTCTTGATGATCTTGTGACTACCCCAGAGCTTAGTAGAGTGATTGAAACATAATAAGCCCTTAGAGCATATTATTATCATAATTATTATCATTTTTATTATGATGATTATTTCCCTCCCCAAACTGTAAGCTCATTATGGGCAGGGAACATGTCTGCTCATTTTGTTGTATTGTGCTCGCTCAGGTACTTAGTTCAGTGCTTTGCACAGAGTAAGGCCGCAATAAATAGCAATAATTGATTAATATTGCTTCTCAAACAAATGCCTGGACAGTTTGGGGAGCCATACTAAGGATATGGAAAAGGATATGAGGAGCAGTATGGCTTAATCGATAGAATTTGGGGCTGAGAGTCAGAAGGACCTGGTCCCAGCTCACTTGTCTTCTGTATGACCTTGGGCAAGTCCCTTAGTAACTCTGTGGCTCAGTTACCTCATTTGTAAAATAGGGATTAAGACTGTGAGCGCCGTGTGAGACAGGGACTGTGTCCAACCTAATTACTTTATATCTACCCCAGTGCTTAGTACAGTTCCTGCCATATAATAAGCACTTAACAGATACCATGAGAAATGGATTTATAATTGCCTCACGTAGTTGGACTCTAGAAGCAGCATGGCTCAGTGGAAACAGCACGGGCTTGGGAGTCAGAGGTCATGGGTTCGACTCCCGGCTCTGCCACTTGTCAGCTGTGTGACTGTGGGCAAGTCATTTAACTTCTCTGTGCCTCAGTTACCTCATCTGTAAAATGGGGATTAACTGTGAGCCCCACAGGGGACAATCTGATTACCCTGTATCCACCCCAGCGCTTAGAACAGTGCTCTGCACATAGTAAGCGCTTAACAAATACCAACATTATTTTGCATCTATGCTGAAAGAGAGTGCTTGGCCTAAATGGGACATTTTTCTGAATATCTATAACCAGGCTCTCGGTTTCAACTCTAGAGAGTCCCTCAAGGAAGACTTCCCACAGCCCCTCATCCTTTCCTCAGAGAATCTCTCATCTAATTACCGAGGAGGCCTGGTCCTGCTTGGAATCTGAGCTCTTTAAAGCTCCCAGTCCAGGGTGGGTTTTCTGCCGACATTTCACAGATTTTTGAGGAAAATCATGAATTTTTAATCAGTTTGCCCACAGCTTGAATTTCTTTTCACACACTGTTCTTGCCCAGCTTCAGCCCTGTGCATCCTCTCTGGTTTCTTTTGAAGGGTGCCAAAGCTGCCTAAAGAAGAATTCTGGCAAGTCATTGTAAGTTTCTCTAGAGGAGGGCTTAGCATTTTGAATATTGATTGTATGTTCCCTACACACCTAATATACTGCTCTGCATGCAACAGACACACTCTTAATCCTGGTTTGATGAGGTGATAATGATAATGATGATGATGTTTATGATATAGTGGTCTCTAGGTACAGAGATTTATCTAGTAACAATCTATTTTGTTGTATGAGGAATCCTTCCTTCCTTGGTTATTAACTTTGGTCTCTTTACTATGGAGAAAACTGAAGAGTTTATAATGTTGGGAATCAATCTATCAATGGTACTGATTGAGTACTTACTGTTTGGAGAGCACTGTACTAACTGTTTGGGAGAACACAATACAACAGAGTTGGTAGACACATTCTTGCCCACAAGCAGTTTACAGTCTATGGGGGAGACAGACATTAATTATGCGTAAGAATTCCGGGGTAAGAGTGGGGTGGACAGCAAGTGCTTCAACTGCACAAAACCAAGTGAATAGGCAGAAGCAGAAGGGAGAGGGGAGTAAGGGAAATTAGGGTTCATTCAGGAATGGCCTCTTGAAAGAGATGTGATTTCAATAACGCTTCGAAGGTGGGGAGAATGGTGATCTGTTGTACATGAAAGGGTAGGGAGTGCCAAACCAGAGGGAGGATGTGGGAAAGGGGTTGGCGGTGAGATAGATGAGATTGAAGTACAATGAGTAGGTTAACATTGGAAGAGCAAAATGTGCAGGCTGGGTTGTAATATGAAATCAGTGAGGTAAGATAGAAGGGAGCAAGTTGATGAAATGTATTAAGCCGATATTAGGCTTCTATTTGACGTGGAGGTGAATGGGCTACCACTGGAGGTTTTTGAGGACTGGGGAATCCACTGGAAGTTTTTGAGGACTGGGGATACATGGGCTGAACATTCATTTTGGAAAAGTAATCGAAGGAACGGTGTGAAGTAATGCCTGGCGTGAAGGGAGTCAAGAAGCAGAGAGGGCAGAGAGGAAGCTGATGCAGTGGTCAATATGTAATATGATGTGCTTGAATCAGCATGGCAATAGTTTGGATGAAGAAGGAAGGGTGGATTTTAGTGGCTGTAAAGGTAAAACCAACAAGATTTGGTGACAGATTGAATACGAGGGATGAATGAAAGAGCTGAGTCAAGGAGGGGCCCATGATTAAGGGCTTGTGAGACGGGGAAGATAGAGTAGTTCTGTCTACACTGATGGGAAGCCAGGGTTTAAGTATGAAGTAAAGGAGTTCTGCTTTGGACGTGTTTACTTTGGAGTGTTGGTGGGGCATCTAAGTAGAGATGTTCTGAAGGCAGGAGTAAATACAGGACTGCAGAGGAGAAAGTTCAGGGATGGAAAAGTAGATTTGTGAACAATAATAATAATAATTCTTGTATCTGTTAAGAGATTACTGTGTGCCAGGCACTATAGTGGGGTGGATACAAGCAAATCGTGTTGGACGCAATCCCTGTCCCACGTGGGGCTCACAGTCTCAATCCCCATTTTACAGATGAGGAAACATCCTCAGTGGAGATGAAGCCGTGGGAGCAACTGAGTTATCCAAGGGAGTAGTTGTAGATTCGGAATATAAGATTCAGAACTTGACTTGAGGGATTCCCACAGTTAGAGGGTGGGAGGCAGAGGAGGAACCTGTGAGAGAGACTGAGAAGGAGCAGTCAGAAAGATAATAGGAGAACCAAGAGAGGACAGTGTCATGAAGCCAAGGATGGATCAACGTTTCAAGATTAAGGGGTTGGTCCACGGTTCTGAAGACAGCTGAAAGGTCGAGAAGAATTAGGGTGGAGTAGAGGCCATTGGTTTGGTAAGGAGGTCATTGATGACTTTAGAGAGGGAAGTTTCCTTGGAGTGAAGGGGCCGGAAGCCAGATAGAAGGGATCAAGGAGAGAATTGTAGGAGAGGAAGTGGAGGCATATGGGAAAAACTCCCTCAAGAAGTTTGGAGAGGAATGGTAGGAGGGAGATTGGGCTCTAACTGGAGGAAACCTTGAGAGTCAAGGGAAGGTTTTTTGGTTTTTTTTTTTTTAGGAGAAGGGATATACAAGCATTTTTTTTAAAGCTTGGGGTAAGAAGCCTTTGGAAAATGAATGGTTTAAAATGGGAGATGAGGAGGGACAAAGAAAAGGACAAGTGCTTTGATAAGATGCTAAGGGATGGGGTCAGAGGCTCATGTGGAGGAGGTGCATCATGGCCTAGTAGATACAGCACAGGCCTGGGATTCAGAAGACCTGGGTTCTAATCCAGGCTCCACTACTAGCCTGCTATGTGACCATGGGCAACTCAGTTAACTTCTCTGTGCCTCATTTCCCTCATCTGAAAAATGGGGATTCAATACCTGTTCTCCTTCCTTCTCAGACTGTGAGCCCCGTGTGGGACCTGATTATCTTGTATCTACCCCAGAGCTTAGTCCAGTATTTGGCACCTATTAAAAGTGCTTAACCAATAGCACAATTATTATGATCTACCAGAAAAGCAGCATGCTCTTAAACGGCTCAGCTCATAATAACTATTTGATCCACTACTTTGACAAGATGATCTTTTCAGTAAATCCAGAAAAGTAATTGATGCTTCCAACAATGATTGTTTCTTTTAGAAATGATGATTTTGCATTCAAAAGAAAATTGCACCCTACATCTTACAAAGGAGAAAATGATGCCTGCCAAAATAATCCTACCCATAAAGCTATACTAATGTTCTAATAGTGCCCAAGCTTATCACAAACTTTCTCCAAATTTCAGTCAGCTGAGATCCCAGCACAGCCTATATGACATAGAGCAATTAAGATAATCTAGGTGGTAAAATTGGCAGGAATGAATTCACCCGAGTCCCTCAATTGATTGAGAATGTCAAGAAAATGAACAGAGAGAAGCTAAGCCAAAGGTTGTATAAAAATCTCTTGTAACCCCGTCAGGGCCCCAAATCTTCTCCTGAGGAAGGTTTTAATTACTTCATCTATTTCAGAATTAAGGTAGAATCAAGCAATCCCCTCACCCTCTACAAATTATCAAGACAACTTGAGAGAAGAGAGAACAGGCAGCCTGTTTATAGCTGTTTGCAATGCTCGATTATCATTTCTCTGTCTCTATTTGTTATGTTTCTGTAATAACATATTATGGTACCTCAGCCTGTGTTTTCTGTTTTCTCTTCTGGGCTCCTAACTCCCGTTATAGTTGTGAGCTTATTGTGTAAGCTCCACACCCTGCTTCATATTTCCCCAGGGTTAGGAGTTGCTTAACCAAGTGATGGATAATTTTCCTAAAGGGATCTGAGCAAGCTCAGAACATCCTGGTCCAGGAAAAAGTTGCTTTCAAACTCTGAGCAAAGATGATTATCTCAGTATGCTTATTGTTTATTGTTGTCTTGTACTCTCCCAAGTGCTTAGTACAGTGCTCTGTACACAGTAAGCACTCAATAAATACGATGGAATGAAGGAACATAATAATAATAATAATGTTGGTATTTGTTAAGCGCTTACTATGTGCAGAGCACTGTTCTAAGCACTGGGGTAGACACAGGGGAATCAGGTTGTCCCACGTGGGGCTCACAGTCTTAATCCCCATTTTACAGATGAGGTAACTGAGGCCCAGAGAAGTTAAGTGACTTGCCCACAGTCACACAGTTGACAAGTGGCCGAGCCGGGATTCGAACCCATGACCTCTGACTCCAAAGACCATAAGAAAATCTATTGAGTCATATCAGTGGTTAATCCAGGCTAGAATTTTCCTTCAGATTCAGGCAACAAAATACTTGGAGGAACAGGTTAATGATTACTTTTCTTAACATCCGTACAGCGTTTGATGATGTACTTGCTAACATTGGTGACATTTCCCATCTACATTCCTGTTTGTTTAGAGATCTATTATGGATGGCTCATCCGTGAAGTTTTCCAGACTTCAATCAGTGGAATTTATTAAGTGCTTACTGTGTGCAGAGCACTGTTCTCTTGAACTTGCCAATATTTTCAGTTTGCAAAATTTTCTGGGAAAATGAATTTCATATGTTTACCACCCAGAACCCTGAGGTCTGGGAAATATGAGTTCACAGAGAATATGCAAAAGTGCATTTTTAAAATGGTATTTGTTAGGTGCTCACTATGTGCCAAGCTAATCAGGTTGGGCACAGTCCACGTTCCATATGGGGCTCACAGTCTTCATGCCCATTTTACAGATGAGGTAACTGAGTCGCAGAGACGTTAAATGACTTACCCAAGGTCACCTAGCAGACACTCTCTGGACTGTAAAGGTCACTGTGGGCATTCATTCATTCAATAGTATTTATTGAGCACTTACTATCTGCAGGGCACTGTACCAAGCACTTGGAACGTACAATTTGGCAACAGACCGTCCCTGCCCAGTGACGGGCTCACAGTCTAAATAGGGGCAGAGGATGTGTCTACCAACTCTGTTGCATTGTACTCTCCCAAGCACTTAATACAGTGCATTGCACATTGTAATTGTTCAGTAAATACTATTAATTGCTTGATTGATGTGGCTGATCTGGAATTAGATCCCAAGTCCTCTAACTCCAAGGCCCATGATGTTTCCACTAGGCCACACTGCAGCATTTCTTTCTCGCTAATCAGTTCCAAATCAAACCTAAGAACAATTATGAAAGGTTGGGCATATTCAGTTCTGCCAAAACTCCAAAGCACCATGATATCTCAGACCACGTGGCTTCACCAGATTCACTTGTGAGGCTTATCTTCTTTAGTGTCTATGATGCTAAAACGGTCTCATCTCTCCAGTTAGGTAGATGTTCTTGCTATTTTTATTTGCTCTTGTTATTATTATTTATTATTAATTAAACCCATTACATCATTACTACTTTCTTAAGTGGCAATTTTTAATGAGCTCCCCAGGTTCAACATTTGGCATTTGGCCTTCAAAATTTGTTCTGTGTCTTAAAATTGTTTAGGCAGCAGCTTGATCAATATGGTAATTTCCTGGAAGCCATCCTCTTATTAGAGCTGATTATTTTTAATTAATGCAAATGAAGTTGCAAATCTGCTATATTCTTTAGAGGAGTATGGCCCAGACGACCACCACCTCTATGCAGATGACTCCCCAGTCTACTTTCACCAACCCCAACCTTTCTTCCACTCTGCAACCTCACTATTCCTCTTGCCTCCAGAACATTGGTCTGTGGCTCTTCAAAGCAGCACCTCTGGCCCAATGGTCCTAACACTGAACTCCTCACCTTCCCTCCCACATCTCTTCCTACATTTTCATTCATTGTAATTCATTCATTCAATCGTATTTGTTAAATGCTTACTGTGCGCAGAGCACTGTACCGAGTGCTGAGAAAGTACAATCCAACAATGAACAGACACATTCTCTGCCCACAACAAGCTTATAGTCTAGGGGGAACTTTTAATAATAATAATAATAATGTTGGTATTTGTTAAGTGCTTAGTACAGTGCTCACAGTTAATCCCCATTTTACAGATGAGGTAACTGAGGCACAGAGGAGTGAAGTGACTTGCCCACAGTCACACAGCTGACAAGTGGCAGAGCCAGGATTTGAACCCATGACCTCTGACTCCCAAGCCCGGGCTCTTTCCACCTTTGAGCCACGCTGCTTTTAGAGGGAACTTACAGTCTAGAGGAACTTAAACATTCCCATCTCATTTGATAACATCATCCTCCCCACTGATGAATAATGATAATAATGTTGGTATTTGTTAAGCACTTACTACGTGCAGGGCACTGTTCTAAGCGCTGGGGTAGATACAGGCTAATCAGGTTGTCCCACGTGAGGCTCACAGTTAATCCCCATTTTACAGATGAGGGAACTGAGGCACAGAGAAGTGAAGTGACTTGCCCACAGTCAGCTGACAAGTGGCAGAGCCGGGAGTCGAACTCATGACCTCTGACTCCGAAGCCCAGGCTCTTTCCACTGAGCCACACTGCTTCCCCTCTCCGTCAAGACCCCGTCTGAAGCATCTTCCCTCTCCGTCAAAACCCCTAGTCAAAACGTTACCAAATTCTGTCAGTTTTTCTACCCCAGTATTTCCAGAATCCATCCCTTTACCCCATCGAAATGGCCATCATTTGGGTCTGGTTGCTTGGGCTATCAACCCTCCTTCTCCTCCCACAGCACCCGGTTTTTTAGGAACAACCAACTACTTACCAGCGTTGACCCCCCTCCCTGTTTTGGTCTGTCAAGATTCACTTTCGTCCCTGGAGAAGCAGGGGAGAAAAGTGAAAGAGGAGGCAGAGGAAAGTGGGGAGGAGGGAGGGGAAGTGGGATGGGGAGAGGGGAAATTGGTACATAAAGTGTTATGTATAAAAGTGTTAAAAGTGATTTTTAAGCACACAAATGCATAGTTGCCAGAGAAACGCTCAGGTAGTAGCTGGGTGACTCTAACCAGGAGAGAAGAGAAATTAATTAGAAAGGCCTTCTGGAGGAGGTGGAAGCAGAAGGGAGTTGGAGGCAGAAGGAAGTAATTCTACAGTGGATATTGATCCACCCTGATGCTGTGGAATTAAAAAAATGAATCTTTATGATTGATCAGGCAAACGTCTAACCTAATCATGATGATCTGAGAATGCTACATTATTCTTTAGATTCCACCTCAATGACAGTAAAAAAGAAAAACGCCTAAATTGAGCCAGGACTGGGAACCAGGACCCATGGATTCCAAACTCAGGTCTGCCATGAGTCTGCTGGGTGACTTTAGGCAAGGCATTCATATTGTACTCTCCAAGTACTTGGTACAGTGCTCGGCACACAGTAAGCACTCAATATATATGATTGACTCTCAGGACTCAGTTTCCTCTTTAGTAAAATGGAGATAATGCTCCTACTCTCCCGACCGCTTAGAAAGGGAGCCATGTGTAGAATAGGGGCTGAGTCTTGATCTGATTATCTTGCAAGTATGCCAGGGGTTAGTACAGTAGTTTTGCACATAGGAACTGCTTAATAATTACCGTAATAATTATTACAGAAAGCAGCAAGAAGAAATAGTTCCTGGCCTATCTCATTTTCTAACTCCTGGATCCTTTCCCAACCTTCTCTAAGTAATGCGAATGACATGTGTTGTATTGTGCAGATGGATCTGAGCTGGAGCCCCACAAGTACAGCTGTTTTACTGGGCTGGGCTGGCACAGACGGTTCCCTCCCTGAATCCCATAACTAGTACCCCGTGTTACAGTTTACACTGTGAACTAGCTTGGGGAGGAGAAATCAAAAGAGAGAAAATGTCTCTGTCCCTGTTGGATCTAAGTACACTTGATAATCTTCCTCTCCGAGCTCTCAGTATTGAGCCAAAAACTACAACTGCAAAACCCATTTAGACTCTCAAGTGGAGTGGCAGATTGTTTAGTCTAGAATCTGATGGGCACAAGTGGCACTGCCATTTGCAGAGAGTTCAGAATCATTTTTGTAAAACGAGGAAAAGGACCCAGGTACCCTATTTCTAGCCAGGTGATTTCGGCATTAGTTCCCAGAATGAAGCTCAGAGAAGTGTCATTTCATCTTTTAGTTTCTGTGGAAAGTTCAGTTGCCTTGAAGGCAAATAAATGAACCTCACAGCAAATGAACCTCACAGCTTAGTATGGACTAGTGAAAAGTTTAGGGGGAGTCAGGAGAGCCATGTTCTAGTCTCAGCTCTTCCTACCAACCTCTAGGTGATTTTTGGCAAGGCACTTAACCACTCTGCACCTCAGATTCCTGATCTGTAAAATGGGCATAAATACCTACTCTCTTCTTATCTCTTTTAGATTAAGAACCCTGTGTGGGTCAAGGATTATATCTTGATTTAAACACAGTGCTTGGAATCTAATATATACTTAATAAACACTGAACTAACAATTTCTGTTTATATGGGCTAAACAGAGAGCAATATAGAGTTCTTCATTACCTTGGGTCAAAGTCTGCACTTTCTGGATGATCTTGGGTGCTTGTTTCTCTTTCCTTTCTCCCAGGCCATCCATCCATCTTTTGCCTTAATTCTGCTTATGCACATCCCTGACGAACAGAATTCATTCATTCAATAGTATTTATTGAGCACTTATTATGTGCAGAGCACTGTACTGAGCGCTTGGAATGTACAAATCGGCAACAGACAGTCCCTGCCCAATGACGGGCTTACAGTCTAATCGGGAGAGACAGACAAAAAAAATAGCAATAAATAGAATCAAGGGATGAACATCTCATTAAACAATAGCAATAAATAGAATCAAGGTGATGTACATCTCACTAACAAAGTAAATAAGGTAATAAAAATATATACAATTGAGTGGTTGAGCACAATGCTGAGGAGAGGGGAAGGGAGACGGGGGATGGTGAGGAGGTGGGCGGCAGAGGAGCGGAACGTACGGGGTGGACAGTAGAAAGAGAGAAGGGAGGAGAGGTAGGAGGGGGCAAGGGGATGGAGAGCTTTGAAGCCTAGGGTGAGAAGTTTTTGTTTCATGCGGAGGTTGATAGGCAACCACTGGAGGTTTTAAGAAGGGGAGTGACAGGCTCAAAGCGTTTCTGCAGGAAGATGAGCTGGGCAGCGGAGTGAAGAATAGACTGGAGCGGGGAGAGACCGGAGGAAGGGAGATCAGAGAGAAGGTCGACACAGTAGTCTAGCCGGGATATAACGAGAGCCCGAAGCAGTAAGGTAGCGTTTGGGTGGAGAGGAAAGGGCGGATCTTGGTGATATTATAAAGGTGAGACCGGCAGGTTTTGGTGATGGAATGGATGTGTGGGGTGAATGAGAGAGCCATACGAAATGAAGAAGAGGAGACAAAACTCAGTGTCAGTTTTGCATCCTTTTAGCACCTGTGGGAAAAAGTCTGGAGGAGGAGTAGGTTCACACTATCAGGCAGAAACCAATTGATAATATTCCAGTCACATCAGATCAAAACCCACCCTTAGTACTTGGGTACTTTATTCCTCTCTTTAATACTCATTCATTCATTCAATAGTATTTATTGAGTGCTTATTCATAGACTCTTATTTAGTTATATCACTTATTTGCATAGTTGTCTATCCATTCAATTAGTCCATGAGTTTTGTCCTAATGTTGTTGCCCTCCTTTCCATTTTATCCTTATTCTTCCTTTGGTGTTCACTATGTGTAGTATTTATCTATTCCCCATTAAAGGCAGGGTCTTGCTACTGTTTGACTCTATCAAGTCCTTAGTACAATGCCTTGAACTCAGGAGAAGCTCAGTGATGACCACTGATTGATTGGTTTACATATTGGTGAATTTCAATTATTGATGCTATCCATCAATCCCTGGTTTCAGAGGGTAACTGAATGTAGATTGAGAAGCAGCGAGGCCTAAACCGGTACAGCACGGGCCTGGAAGTCGGAAGGATCTTGGTTCTAATCCCGGCTCTGCTGCTTGTCTGCTGTGTGACCATGGGAAAGTCACTTCACTTATCTGGGCCTCAGTTACCTCATCTGTATAATGGGAATTAAGACTGAGCCCCATGAGGGACAGGAACTGTGTCCAACCTGATTAACTTGTATCTACTGCAGTGTTTATTACAGTGCCTGGTGCATAGTAAGTACGTAACAACAAAAAAAAAAGATTGAGCTTAGAAAAAAATGGCTTTTTTTACAGGAGAACATTCAAACGCTTAAATCTGCCTGCTTGGCTGTGAAAACCAATAGGTGAAAGCAATGTTTCACATAAATCACATTACAACTCACATTACAATTGCATTACAAAGATATTTCCTCTACTGAAGACTGCGCTTACAACTGTTTTATTCCCTAAGAAGTCTTGTACATTTTTTCACAGTGTCAGCACAGATCAGTTGAGGGATATTCAACACCATCATCTGAAGACAAATTCATTTTTTGCAAACTCCTAAAGGAATAATTTTGAGCCTCCGTAGATCATCCTGCAAACTCTCCCTTTCGTTTTTTAGTTGACTGAAAAAGAGATTTGGTCCTGTTAGACTCCTAAAATTTCTGCTAGACATAGAGATAAAAGAGGATATTGTAGTTGTTTCAGTTTTATTTTCCAGAAGGGTTAAAGTGCACTAAATACAGATCTCTCCTGGTAATGTTTTTTAGTATTAGAAGTATTGTCTCAATATTGTCTAGACAGTGCAACTAGCAGAGACAGATTCACACAAGAGACTAACACTTACACAGAGCCAGCCACAGACTGCAAGACAAGGAGCTAGCAGCCACCAACTTAAAATGGTGGTCTGGAAGCAGACTTTTTCTTGTGGACACAGGACAATGACTTGCTAATCTACAGCTGGAAAAACAAATGGTAGGCTTCTGGGAAAATTTTATTTGGATTCTTCCATCCTTTGATGAGAAAATCTGCCTGTTGGGTCTCCCGAGCGAGTTAGGAAGCCACCGGGAGGATGGCTGAGCTGAGTCACACCTACTATCACTTTGCTCTAATAATAATAATAATAAGAATGATGGTATTTAAGTGCTTACTATGTGTCAAGCACTGTTCTAAGCGCTGGGGTAGATACAAAATAGGTGGGACCCAGTCCCTGAACCACATGGGGCTCACAATCTTAATCCTGATTTTACAGATGAGGTTACTGAGGCACAGAGAAGTGAAGTGACTTACCCAGAGAAGAGGCAGATGCAGGATTAGAACCCAGGTCCTCTGACTTCCAGGTCTGTGCTCTATCTACTGGGCCACACTGTTCTAGACTGGAGCTCTGTCCCCAGCCCCGCAGTGGAGCACAGGAAGGGAGGAGTGGGTTTGGAGTTCAGGGAGACTCGTATGGAGGCGGATCCAGAGAGAAGAGCCAAATCTCCTGTGAAATGCGGGGTGCACCATCATGAACCCTGACCTAGCTAAGGGGGGAACTACACCACGCCTCCACCCTCCGCCGCAGCCTCCTCTGCTCTCAGTGTTGACCCCAAGTCTTAGTACACTTGAGAAAGGGAACAGTCATTTTTCTAACCTGACTCAAAAACTGTCAATATTTAAGGAATTTGTCCAACAGGAGGATTGTGGCCCACAGAGTTAGACTGACCTAGTGGTATCCAATAGTTGGTGAGGCTGGGCAGTACTAGACATTGGATAGATGACCATCCAGTCCACACACTCTGCTCCTCTAGGGTCAGCTTACTCACGGTGCCCCGATCTCATATATCTCACTGCTGATGACTTTTCCACATTCTTTCCCTAGCTTCCATATATGCCAGAGGGAACTTCCTCCCCGCCCATATATTGCCAGGCCACAGCATGGCTCAGTGGATAGACCCCGGGCTTGGGAGTCAGAGGTCGTGGGTTCTAATCACGGCTCCGCCACTTGTCAGCTGTGTGACTTTGGGAAAGTCACTTAACTTCTCTGGGCCTCAGTTCCCTCATCTGGAAAATGGGGATGAAGACTGTGAGCCCCATGAGGGACAACCTGATCACCTTGTATCACCCCCAGCGCTTAGAACAGTGCTTTGCACATAGTAAGCGCTTAACAAATACCAACATTATACTCTCCACCCTCAAAGCATTAAGGTCACATCTCCTCCAAGAGACCTTCCTTGATTAAGCCCTCTTTTCTCCAGCATGCTCTCTCTTCTGTAACATCTGTGCACTTGGATCTGTGACCTTTGCTCATTTCCTATTTGGCCCACCCTCTACCCCCAGCACTTAGGCACATATCTTTAAATTTTATATTATGGATTATTTAATAATGTTGGTATTTGTTAAGTGCTTACTATGTGCAGAACACTGTTCTAAGCGTTGGGGTAGATACAGGATCATCAGGTTGTCCCACATGAGGCTCATAGTCTTCATCCCCATTTTGCAGATGAGGTAACAGGCACAGAGAAGTTAAGTGACTTGCCCACAGTCACACAGCTGACAAGTGGCAGATCCGGGATTCAAACCCATGACCTCTGACTCCCAAGCCCGGGCTGTTTCCACTGAACCATGCTATATTAATGTCTGTCTCCCCCTTTCATTCAATAGTATTTATTGAGCGCTTACTATGTGCAGAGCACTGTACTAAGCGCTTAAGCGCTTGGAATGAACAAGTCGGCAACAGATAGAGACAGTCCCTGCCGTTTGACGGGCTTACGGTCTAATCGGGGGAGACGGACAGACGAGAACAATGGCAATAAACTGTAACTGTAAACTGTAGGCTTGTTCTGGGCAGGGAATGCATCTGCTAACTCTGTCGTATGGTATTCTCCCAAGCACTTAATACAGCGCTCTGCATATTATAAGCGCTCAATGAATAGCACTGATGATGATGATGATGATGACAATGAGGTGTGTATGTGGTAGGTGGGAGCAGGGAGGGAAGAGCTTGACAATTCTCCAATAACTCCAGGGTTGTTAATGATATATCCCAAACTAAGGACAACTTTTACTCACATTGATTTTTTCTGACATTGATTTGCTCTGAATTGACAGATGCTCACTGTCAGAAGAATGTTCCCCAATTTCACTATCACTGTCTAACCAAAATGTACAGCAAAAATATGTACTAGGGAAGAATTAAGTATACCGAGGGGCTTCCCACATCCCTATACTAATCCTGACCCATCATTGTTCTAGGGAATGTAAAGCCCAAGAAAATTTGCTATTGAGAACTTTTCTGGGACTAAGAGGATCAATTTAGTGAAAATAAAGTTCTGAAAAAGATCCAAGACTTGTGTACTTGTCTACTCAAAAGTGTTCTGTGATTCAGAGATGCCCAAAGCTTATCTTGTTTTAAAGAGGACAAAAATCAGATCTAATGTGATCTGATTCAAAGAAGTTTCCATACTACGGGAAATAATATATATAATATGACAAAATTGATATATAATAATGTAAAATAATAATAGATCAATATATAATTGACTGGAATAGACAAAAATTTAGGGATTTGGATTTTGTGTTCATTCTTGGGTTTTTCTATTGTCTAATAATACCTCACTGAAAATTAGACAAGCACAGTTGTTTTATGAAACTATCTATCGACGATGCATTAGTATTTTAAAATGTCCTCTACTTGGTTTGAGTATTCTTTTAGTTACTTTGAAGTTTAAGTAAGCATACCTTGTGCTTTACAAGTGAGTGGAAGCTAATGAAAACAACGGAATCGATTTCTTGGATGGCGTCTCTGTAATTCCCTTACCATCTGAGTCTTAAAATGTGAAATGAAGTTAAGAGTTCAGGCTACTTTCCAGACAATTCAAGCTAAAACAAACCCCATTCCTGTGGAAAAAGAGGGATTATTTCTGGCCTAAAGACCCACACTGATTGACTATGTTGACTGATTTACTAGGACAATTACCTAACTCTCCATTATCTTTCATGGGTGAGAATACTACAGTCAATGGTTCAGTTTAACACCCAAGGAGAAGGACCAGGGCATCTGTGTTCTCTCCAGTACGTGCTAGGGCTTGGTCTAAAGTTAGAGCAGCTGTTTCACAGCCATTTCAGGCTGGGGCCATATATTTATAAATTTATAAAAGGGAACTCTTGACTCTGACCTGAAAATGTGTTTTTAAAAAAATTAAACCATCATATTGGACATGAGCAGCTTTGGAGTCCCATAGTTTAAAATAAAAATAGAATCTCTCATTAGGACAGAACTGCTGCTTTGTGAGAGGCCTGAAG
Source organism: Ornithorhynchus anatinus (assembly GCF_004115215.2). NCBI lineage: Eukaryota > Metazoa > Chordata > Mammalia > Monotremata > Ornithorhynchidae > Ornithorhynchus > Ornithorhynchus anatinus. The sequence goes on from NC_041731.1 coordinate 55,920,549, forward strand.
GACACTGCCCAGTAGGCAATGTGGTGAGAGTGGAACAGAAGAGGGGAGTGGGGGAGAGAGAGAAGTATTGAGAGAGAGAATTTGAGTCTGTTGAGAGAAGGTTGGGTTGAGGGAGAGGAGTGATAAAGAATGAGGTGGAGTGGAAGATGGAGAATGGAGAGAAAAAGAGAAAGCTGAGAGGGTAGGAAAGAGAGAAGTTCATAAACTATGGTAAAAATCTGACTGTATCTCTTGGAGCTGTGAATCTCCAAGTCCAGAGGGAGTTCCTTCAAGATTGTCAGGGTACGTGGAACAGCAGACCAGTTAAGACTGAGATCCTATTTGGGCTGTGTCTACTATATTTAAACAACAAATATTACTATTATTATTGTGTAGTATTATTTAAGTTACCCATTCCATTCCTAGCTTGGACAGTGACTAGTGAGTGGAAGGCAATCTGATACAAGTCAGAACTTAACTGTGCTGGGCAGCAGTGGTACGGGAGAGAGTCGAGGTTGGAGACTCAAGTTTACTGCATGGAAGGAGGCAGTGGTAAACCACGTCCATGTTTTTACCAAGAAAACTCTATGGATACACTACTAGAATGACTTCAGATGGAGTGGTGTGTTCTGGGAGAGATGTGTTCATGGCACTGCTATGGGTTGGAGATGATGGCATAAAGCAAGATTATTTAAGTGCTTATCATATGCTAAACACTAGGTTAGATAGGAGTTTGATTAGATACCCTCTCTGTTCTATGTAAGGCTGATAATCTGTGAGGTAGGGAGGGCTGGTATGCCTGTATCTCTGTTTCTGGTGCCTGGTTCCACATCAGCTGCCTCCATTTTCAGGGAAAACCAGAAATAGGCCGTTTAAAGGGATGCAAGAACCCAAGTAACCTAGACCATCTGGTTATCTGATGGTGGACCACTAGAGTTTGGGAAAGACTTAGAATGGCTAATTGTGATTGTCCTGGAGGAGAATTGGGGTAGAAAGGCTAAACATTTTGGTGGCTTACAGGTTGCCTGGTCTTCCTCGTTTTTAGAGTGTACATTTGGCTATTTGAAGTCCCGCTCCCATGAAGAATGCCCAGTTTTCCCAGTAACCTGACAGTTCCCTTCCTATTCAAACTCTGTGTTCATAGAGTGGGACTGCTCTAGTGAGCAGGTCCCCGCTGATAGGCTCAAACCTGCAGAGGACCATGATATTTCTCCAGCTTTCTTGGAGTCAAAAATAAATAATTCTCAATTCAACAGCCTTTGCATCAGAATTTTTAGACCTTCTGCTGGCATGGAAGATACCCAAAAGTTACAGATTGACAATGGGCTAATAGCATTAACAATTTTCCAGGAGAAGAGTGCAAATCCTATTGTAACTTGCTGGACAACAAACACTATGGCAATTTCCCTGGAAAAGTACTTCCTGTTGATCATTAAAAGCCAAATTTCTAGTCTCTTTCCCCTCTGGATTAAGTAAATACTGTTAGTTTTTCAACTGTGTACAGTAAATATGGATTTCAAACCGTGTTTGTCTGCATTTCTTAAAACATTTATGAACATTGAACAGATGAATTTGTTTTAAGCATATTTTTTTCATTTGAACCCTTTTCCCAGTGGTTTTTAATATGGATACTGTTCATCACATATTGAATAAAGCAACTTTTACTTTATTTAATGTCTTGACCCAAATCACATTGTCTCCATAAATATTTTACCGTCTGTGAGCAACTGTGAGTGATTACCAAAGTCATGTCTGCACTTGTAGGTAATATACCATTAAAAATGGATTATATTCTCCTTCTCTCTCTCTTTTTTTTTGCAACAGGGAATCGGTGCCTACAACTCCCCTAGTTTTTTGAGGTTTTTTTTTTTGGTTTGTTATAACACTAACTCCTAAGTGGGTAGAGAGCTGCATGTGGGTTCAGTACCCAGTTGCTATCCTTAGAAAATTGACAAAGCAAAAGAATGGCTCAAATTTATATTTTTCCAGCTTTTTAAAAAGCTTAATTTAAGAAGAACTTCCAGATACATCACTCTGATAAGCATTAAACATCCCCATGACTGATAGTGGTAAGGCCAACAGGCTGCTCTTCCAAATTTGATAGACGCATGCTAACCTATTCCGAAAATCACAGATCACAGTTTGTGTGTGCTTTATACAGTTCATTTGCCAATTACAGTGAGATTCTAACTATTTTTCCATGGTTACTGACTCTTTAGAAATATATTCAAGACCATTTATGGAAAAAAAAAGAGACAACCCATTGATATTATTTAGAAGATAAAAATCAAAGGAAAACATGTTGTGTGCGGAAGTTGTCTTCTGCATAGAAACCTGTGTGGTGGTCATGACTAGGGGAAATCAGAACCCCTTTAGAAGCAGAGTTCTGGAACCATTATCCTTCCAGGATGGTCCTTCATGATCATAAGACAAACTCCTCCTGTCCCCTTTTGCGATTCCTATTCCCCTCTGCCTGAAGATAAACGCTTTCCAACCAATGCTATTTTCATGGTATTCCTTTAATAACTGTAGTATTTGTTAGGCACTTACTAGGTGCTAGGCATTGTACTAAGCACTGGGGTGTATACAAGCAAATCAGGTAGGATGCAGTCCCTGTCCAATGTGGGACTACTGTCACAATCCCCATTTTACAGATGAGGTAACTGAGACACAGAGAAGTGAGGTGACTTGCCCAAGGTCACAAAACAGGCAGTGACAGAGCTTTGATTAGAACCCATGACCTTCTGACCCCCAGGACTATGCTCTATCCACTATGCCGTGCTGTTTTTTCAGCCCACAATCTCTTTTTACCCTCTAAAATAATCCTTTCTTGCTCCCTTTGTAAGATCACTTTCTACTCCCTGCCACTGTCCCACCCAGCCTTTTGGCTCACAATGTATTCACCTTATGGACTCTAACCCAAGTATCGTAAACCTTCTATTGTGGCCACCTCCAACACACTGATCGACCTTTAGTTCACCTGTCACTCCTAGTACAGCTGTTTCAGAGTGAGCGCTGCTTAACTGCCGGTGAACTCATGTTTCTTTAGTTTGGTATGAAGATTGATTCGCTGGTGTTACAACTGTCTCCCTCTTTGTGTCCTAAAAGGACCTATTGGATTTAATCAGGTTTTCTACTACTTTCTCTCATCATATTATGCAGAGTGGTATGATGATGATGGAGTTTTCTGTCAAGAATGACATATGCCGCATATTTTTTCCTTCAGACCCTTAATTTTGATATGTCAGGGCCCAAGAACCTGCATAAACGATTTGATTATAGCATTAGTGGTTTGCACAACTCCACTTACACTCTCTTGTCCCTGCCAGTCACGTTCCCACTAGGACACAGAGTGCCACAAATGAATACCTGGATGGGTTGTCGCATATCGTGAAGGCCCGCTAAAGATTTCTGAGCAGGATCCAGTAATGGCCAAAGTGACCACGGCATAGGGACAATGTTATGCCATGGTATCAAGACCCTGAAAGTGGTTGCCTTGGTAATCCCTGATACTATTCAGCTTTGTACTGATGAAAATTTATGATACGTACTAGTCCATAGGTGTTCTTTGACCTGTTCTGATGCATAGCATTTTTCTTCTTCAGGCTAATTATCAATCCATAACACCCTATAGATTCTGTAAAGCGGTTCACACTATCTGCATATAGTTTTGTTCTGTTTTTGTCTTTATAGGATTTGTTAAGCACTTGCTATGTGTCAAGTACAGTTCTAAACACTGGGGTAGATACAAATTTATCAGGTTGGACACAGTCCCTATCACGCATGGGGCTTATAGTCTAAATAGGAGAGAGTAGGATTGAATCCCCATTTCACAGTTGAGGAAACTGAGGCTCAGAGAAATTAAGTGACCTGTCAAAGGTCACACAACAAGCAATAGGCAGAGCCAGTGTTAGAACTAGGTCCTCTGGTTCCCAGGCTCATGCTCCTTCCACTAGGCCACTGTATGTGTGTTTGTGTGTGTGTGTGCGCACAGCTATCACTATGGAACATATGGTAGTTTCTAGATGATAGTTTCAAAATTTTGCCAGCACTTGTAGCCAACTGAGTTTGAAGGTTGAAGTCAATCAATCAATCAATCAATCACACTTATTGGAGCTTACTATGTGTAGGGCACTCTACTAAGTGCTGGGGAGAGTACAACACAATAATATAACAGGATCATTTTCTTCCCACAGTGAGTTACAGTCTGGAGTGGGGGGAGACAGACATTAATATGAATGAATAAATTACAGATATGTAATAATAATGATGGTATTTGTTAAGCACTTAACTATGCCAGGCACTTTACTAAGTGCTGGAGTGGAAACAAGCAGATCAGGTTGAACACAGTCCCTGTCTCACGTGGGGCTCACGGTTTCAACCTCCATTTTACAGGTAACTGAGGCCCAGTGAAGTGACTTGCCCAAGGTCACACAGCAGACAGGTGAAGCCAGGATAAGAATCCTTGACCTTCTGAATCCCAGGCACATGCTCTATCGACCACGCCATGCTGTATATGTGTTGTGGGGCTGGGGGCAGGAATGATAATGTTGGTATTTATTAAGCGCTTACTATGTGCAGAGCACTGTTCTAAGCGCTGGGGTAGATATAGGGTAATCAGGTTGTCCCACGTGAGGCTCACAATCTTCATCCCTATTTTACAGATGAGGTAACTCAGGCACAGAAAAGTGAAGTGACTTGCCCACAGTCACACAGCTGACAAAAGGGAGAAAGTCAGGGTGACACAGAAGGGACTAGGAAAAGAGGAAATGAGGGCTTAATTAGGAAAGGCCTTTTAGAGGAGATGTGTACTTTGGATGTGGGGAGAGTCTGTTGGATATGAAAAGGGAAGGCGCTCCAGGCCAGAGGTAGGATGTGGGCAAGAGGTTGGTGGGGAGATAGATGAGATCTTGGTACAGTGAGTAAGTCAGCCTCAGAGGAGTGGTGGTGAATGGTGAAGTGGTGAATCTTGCACTGCTTCCAGGTCCCATGATGGATCTTCAATCAAAACAGTGTGTTTGTTTATAGACCTCCTTCTACATTGTTTTTTTTTTGCCTTTTATATTGTGTCTCCTATAGTCTCATAATTAGAAGAGAGAAATATTTAAAGGTAGAGCACATTTTTCATTGTGGGTGTTTTAGGCTTTTATAATTAAATTCAAGCATCAGCTTAGAACAAGTACTTTTCCAGAACATTTTCTTGCCTAAACAGTGGAGTTTTGTTAGGTCCTTGGCAGAGGGAACAGTGGCCCCCTTTATAAGGGAAATAATGAGAAATGATGGCCATGTGCTATAGTGAAACACAACTGTCTTAGGGCTGAGTATTCAGCTTTTTTATGCTAAAGCCAATGATGCACTGATTAGTAGAAAATATTCCCTCTCAGAATCTTCTTCTTTTTCCCTATAGTTCCTCCCATGATGTTTTATACTCTTTCTTTCTCTCTCCTCTTTCTTTCCTTCTATCACTTATTCTCTCTCAAGCTCTCTCTCTCCGTGTCTCTGACTCTGTTTCTAGTGGTGTGTGGTGGGGGAGATAAGGCTTTGGCAGCTGCCAGCTCATCATTATAGACACACTGTCCCATCTGCACTACTTACATTGGTGAAGTCACATGGGATTATTCCCAAACAGGCTCTCTGGGGAACAGTAACATACCTCTTGATTTGGCTGTGAAGTTATACTTGTGATTATTAATAGACATGATAAGAGGCTGGGGCTCCATTCATCCACTTTAGTGCTAATTATTCCGTTTGATCTAAGCTGATTATGATCCTGATAGATAACCACACCACATTTACAGCTCCAGCAAACAGTGGCCAAGAATTTGGGCTCACGCTGCTGTTTGGTTTATCTGATAGGAAGGGAGGGGGGGGGGAAGCTGCTTTGGTTGATTAGCAATGTGTTGCATGGGACCATTTATAATGAAGCATATCATTTAAATTTTCCTTTACAAATGAGTCCAACTCTCTTTGCAGGCTGCAGGCTCTGTTAATTGTCACAAACATTGCTTTTTTTTTTAACATTATTAGCTCTTTGGCAGGATCTCCATTGTTGACTAAAAACTTGGCATGATCAGGGCTTGCTGAATAATTTAGGTTGTTGGCAGCTGGAGAAGGGGAACACAAACATCCAGGCAGACAGACATGCTGCTTGAGCTCTTTATATAATAGGATTGTATACAAAGCAGAGTACAGTCAGCGGTGACTTCTGTGTCTGTTTATAGGTAAACACTGATGTTAGTTTTTAAAGGAAAACTAGAGGGATACTTCACACAAATCGGATGCAAAATGTGAGACAGATGCACTGGTGGATTGTTCCAGTGACTCTGATAATCTCTGACTCTCACAGAATCTGATTATTGGAGAATTGGAATACTACATTTATACCAGGTTCTATGGACAGGTGTAGGGACCGTTTTTCACCAGTGGGTCCAGGAGCATATGGACGATCACCACCCAAAACTTGCAAACTATGCAGTGAATGAACCTGAGAGTCTTACATGAGTGTGGAAGTCAGTGATGTCTGCAAAAACGTTTCGGTGGAAAGTGTATTTTGAGACGTGCTATTGGCAAATACTTGTCCTCGCTCAGCATGTGTGGAAAGGAAATGGAACATGTTGTAAAATATTACAAGTGCATGCATATTTTTAGGCATAAATATTATATATGCATGTGCACATCTATGAACATACTACATAACAGTGGAGGTGCATTGATAACCATCAGTTTCTGGATTTGATAGAAGTTAATAATGCTGATAATAATCGTGGCATTTGTTGAGCACCTTCTATGTGCGAAGCACTCTTCTACGCACAGGTAGACACAGTCTCTGCCCCACTCACAGTCTTAAACCCCATTTTCCCATCGAGGTAACTGAAGCACAGAGAAATTAAGTGATTTACCCAAGGCCACACGGCAGACAAGTGGCAGAGGAGGGATTAGAATCTATGACCTTCTGACCCCTGGGCCCCTGCTCTAAGCATTAGGGTATTCTGCTTCTCTAACAGTTGATTGAATCTCCACACTTTCCCACCCATGAGCAGTACTTAACAAATAGTAAGTACTTAGCAAATATCATTATTATTAGACATGGACAGCAGAGTAAGATACACACATCCAACAAAGTTACTGGGAGCCCTTGCTGCTACCTTGGGCATCAGAACTCTAGGGACTTTTAAAAACCTTGAGCTATTTATGGATCAGTGTTAGGTGAGAGGTCACAAAGGCTGAGTGTAAGCCAATGAATCTGTTGACAAAATAACAATAATAATGATAATAATAGTGATATTTGTTAAGCACTTACTATGTACCAGGCCCCGTACTAAGCACTGGGGTAGATACAAGCAAATGGTGTTGGACAGAGTCCTTGCCCCTCATAGAGTTCTGTCTAAACACCCACTTTACAGATGAGGTAACTGAGGCCCAGAGAAGTGAAGTGACTTGCCGAAGGCCACCCAGCAGACAAGTGGCGGGGCCGGGATTAGAATCCATGACCTTCTGACTCCCAGGCCAGTGTTCTATCCACGATGCCATGTTGCTTCCCAAACCATGAAATCTGAAAAGTTTGACAGGCATTGAATATGAAAATAAAAAAAATTAAAGGATATTTGCCTTTGCCGTTAATTTTGCAAGCAATCATTAGCATAGTATTTATTTTTAGTAGGTCCATAATGAGAAATACACTTTTTAAAAATAAATTCTGCTCCCCATGAATAATAACAATAATTGTGGTATTTGTTAAGCGCTTACTATGTGCCAGACACTGTACTAAGCACTGGAGTGGATTCAAGGAAATTGGGTTGGTCACAGTCCCCAGCCCACATGGGGCTCACAGTCTCAAGATCCACTTTACAGATGAGGTACCTGAAACACAAAATCGTGAAGTGACTTGTCCAAGGATTAGAACCAGGATTAGAATCCATGACCTTCTGACTCTCTGACCCGTGCTCTATCCATTACACCATTCTGGTTCTCAATAAAAAGCTGTACCAGTCTTGAGGGAAGATATATCACAGAAAGATATTTGGGTGACTGTTAAAGTGTTCAGATTTTATGGCCTTCAACCATGGCCTTTTCTGAGATTAAGCCTTGAGGGGACAAGTGCTGTGGGAAGGAGTTTGTAGCTTCATGCAAGTCTAGTTCATGCCAGGGTTGAGGAATGGCTTTGCAACCTTGTCTCCGCAATCATGTAGAGCTTCACATAGAGAGTTACAGACTTCAAACCTCCAAGAATTACAGATGTCAACCTTTGTCCCCTCTCCAGTTCAGACCCTGATTCTACCCTACCTCTCTGAGAAACTGTGAAAGCAGAGGCATAGACCCAAAAGCAATAAACCACATGGAAGGGAAAGGATAGAAAATGCATCCTGAACTTAACAGGGATCCATTGGTTCTACCACTGTCATGACCTCAGAATCTGGCCGGGGGCAGGGGGAGAGAAGATATGATTGTGTTCCCATTCAAGTCAGGGTGAATGGTATTAACAGGGCAGGAATATGGGGTGGACTAAACACGAAAGAACATGTAAAATTTTAAGTTGAGTTTTCCCTTACTTTGATTCCATATTTCTATCACTTCCTTCCTCCCTTTCATCTTCCTTTCTTTGGTTGTGAGATTCCTGTGTCTGTCTCTTCCCCAGAATATTCTGTCCTTCATTTCCTTCTCAAATCTCCATGATTTTTTCAGTTCTTGGGTGGGCATTCCTCTTTTTCCACTTTTACCCATTAGCAGCCTGCTTCTACTCTCTAGCCTCTGATGCTGGGTAAGTGAACCTTGACTCGCTGAGGTCTCCCAGATCTACCTGACAGCACCTTGACAGGTATGAGGCATTGTAATGAAAAATGCACAAAATATCCTTAGATACAGGGGAGTAGTGGCCCAGGATTGAATGGGCAATGGAAAGCAAATTCCCTCACCCAGGTCTCATTGAGGCACATTTCCAGAAAACAATGTGAGTGATAGGACCCAAGCTGTATTCTTCAGTGGATACACCCAGAAATTTACAATCTAAGTATTTCAACCTGGTACTTTGAGGGGACAGTGCATTTGGTTAAAAAGAAATGGAGAACAGAGCTTTTTCTCTGATATGAACTCAATCATATTGTATGTTACCAGAACTGCTGTCAGCTTATTACCCAGGAGAAACAGCAGGACGTATGTTATGCAAACATTTGAAGGCCACATCCAAAAAAATTGCTACCACCCCCCTGCTTCCCAGAATGAACATCTGATCACTATTAAAATTGTTTTCTTTTTCCTGGAAAAAATGCTTTACTATCATATAGACATTCCTGAATTAGAGCCAAAGAACTAAGTTTCAGTAGTTCTTTACAGTATACATTTCATTACATATTAATGAATCAAAGAAATCAGTGTCCTAATAGACCATTAGATGTACCATGCATGGAGCCATCCATTTCTCTAGCATGCAAGCAAATGAAACCAGATCCACTTCGTGACTACAGATTAAAAGTGTCACTACTCAAAAGCTTCACGTGGATATACATTAAAATGACATGCAGGAAGCCTGTCTATGGGCCAATATTCACTTCCCTCTCATGCTATTTTAAACTTTTAGTCAATTAATTGACTCACCATTCTGTAGGAGTTAAATCACCCACTTGCAAAGATAGATTAACCAAGGGACTTAGGATAGTTTTGTTCAACCATTCTCTCTCTCTCTCTCTCTCTCTCATATATATATATGCACAAAAATATATAAATATATACAAATAGATGGATAGTTGTGTGTATTTGTGTGCGGGTGGAAGAATGTATAATTAGTCAACCCTTCCACATAAAGATTGGCTCTAGATGCACTCTTGTATTGGATCCCCATAGGAACTGGTACCGTTTTCACTTCTCTCTGTGCAATGATCACCTCACAGCTTCTGGAAAAAAGTTAATAATTTAATGGTAATTGGCGGTGCATTTTTTGGAAGGAAAGAAAATACCCTTCAGGTTACCAGAATAATGAAGGTGGAGGTGCCACATTAGATGATGATTGCATTTATTAATGAGAGCATTTGTGGAGTGCTTACTAGGGGACAACCACCCTAGTAAATCACCAGAATAGAGAAAAGATAATCTGATAGAAGACAGTCCTTATCGTACACTGGGCTAAAACTTTAAGAGAAGCAGGGCTATTATCCCCATTTTACAAATGAAAACACAGAGTCTCAGAAAGATCAAGTGATTTACCTGAGGTCACACAGCACCAAAGATAGAGCTGAGATGAATACCTTCTGACTCCCAGATCTATACTCTTTCACCAGGCCACGTTGCCTACACAGTTAGACTTCAAATAGACTTCGAGTGACATTTGTCCAAGCGGCCATCTCTCATTATTTAATCTACGTAAGAAGAAAGGCCACATTCTTATGAAGCTTCCCTACTGATGGGTTCGAATCCCGGCTCTGCCATATGCCAGCTGTGTGACTGTGGGCAAGTCATTTCTCTGTGCCTCAGTTACCTCATATGTAAAATGGGGATTAAGACTGTGAGCCTCACGTGGGACAACCTGATTACCCTCTGTCTACCCCAGCGCTTAGAACAGTGCTCGGCCCATAGTGAGCGCTTAATAAATACCAACATTATTATTATTATTAATAATCTTCCTGTGCAGGGTTTTTCCAAACTGCTCTCCAAAGATGGGTGGGTAAGGGGAAATTTTTGGACAGCCTGAATCTTCACTGCATTTTCCTCAGTTCCATTCCTTTCTTGGAACAGCACACATTCTTTTGATGTAACAGTGGCAGCTCTTAGCTTTTTGAGCACAAGAGCCTCTGGAGCACAAGAACCTTTTAATAAAGTCGGCTACTCTTTGTTATAAATCATTCATTGGGTAAGAGACTCTTACAGGATTAGCTGTGTTACTCGGTTTGATGAATCTAATAATGTTAAAGAGTTTAACAAGAGACCCATAAAAAGCTTGCTCTTCGTGTTACAGCCCAAATGTCTGAACTAGAAGTTGCTATGTACACAACTATAAAATATCCAGAATAAAGAATGAAAAAGACAGATTTAGCAGCTACAAGACACCTAACAATTTAGAGCTCTGCAATCTCCATTGGAGCAACGTATCGTTTACTTTGATTTTCAATGTTTTAATTAGCATTCCTGAATTATCCTAATGTTGAGTTTGATAAGAAAAAAATAACAGAATACTTGTAGGTTTACTTCAGGGTATCTTCCATAGGAAGAAGTTGATAAAATTAGTGGAGACACCCCGGGGTTTTTAGAGAGTTTTCACTTCTCTTCCAATGAAATTTCACCTGGTCAATTACTGAATGGTCTTTATTTCTCCTGAATGTTTCTTATTATCCTGTCCCCATGAAATTGTGGTATATCCTTTTGTAAATTAGGTCAAACTGAATTGCCACAGGATAGGTTTCAACCAGCATCATTCTGGTAAAACAAATGACAGACCAATTCAGCAATAACCATTATTCTGAACTTCTTTGAGTCAGAGTGTGAAGATTTTGCAACAGCCCCAGCAATCTCCAGAGATTTCTCTGTCCTTTCTGAAAAGCTTGGTAAGACCATCATGAGCACTGGTTTGTTTGTAGTATTTCTGACATTTCTGTTTGGGAAAACATCTGGTTGGAATTGGGTTCTTAGAATCCATTAAAGATTGGGTGGTTTCCTTCCCTCTTCTTTTCCCATGGATGACTCCCTCCCACCCCCAGTCACTTATCCCTATTCTAAATTGCTGGAAATAGCTGGATGTCAAAAATTTTAGCATTTAAAAAACTCTTAAATGAATTAGGTAGATGAAAAATTCAATGTGGGATCCATTTTGTTTGTGGAACACCTCTCCTGATCATTTGGCTCAGGGCAGAGTTACTTTTCAGAATAAAGCCAGTTCTTTGGGAAAAAACATTTTTCAACTCACCTCTGCCAAGATTTTAAAACAAACAAGTACAAATTATATGATTTATATATACACATTAATTGAAATTCTCATTTTACAACTGCTTTTCCACACTCTGGAATATGGGATTATTGTGATATAACCACATTTCAGATTCCTGTGAGCAACTGTATATAAAATCAGTACATGTGGTGTGGGGTTTTTATAAAAGTCAAAATCTGGTAATTAGCACTAAAACTGTTCCTTAAAATTGGAAAGTACTGGTGTTAATAGAAATAGAAACTCATAGACATGCCAAGGATATAATGCTCTTAATTGCACCCAGACAACACATAATTTCAAGATCATATTGAATTCTCACACTCTCTAGCCTTCTTGCTTTAAAAAAAAGATGTGATTTGTCTAACTTTTCTGAAGGTACTTTTGGGTTGAAACCAAATTTTCTGCCCTTTAAAAAATATATACGCATATACATATACATAAGACATATACATCATTCAAGTTGGATTTTCCAGTTTGGAAACTGCCAAATACACTGTGTCTTTACAGATTCCAGTCCTTAGCCAGAAAGACGTATTTTCAAAGGACATGAAAATATAGAAATACCAGATGTACCAAATATGAGTCTATTCCAAATATACCTAGCAATATTGGGTGCCAATTAAATATTCCAAGAAGAGCCTGTGGATGAATGACAAGAGTAGAAACTAGAATAGTAACTCCCTTCCTGACATTCATTGTTGTCTCCAGAAGTAGGGTCTTTCTTTTTTTGATCTGCCAATTTAACAGTCATTTAGAAAAAAATAAAATCCATCTTGGCAAGTTTCCAGCACAAATTGGTGACTAGATGCCTGATTTCTGTTGATTTCAATAGCTGCATCACCCCCTGTTCGCTAGGATACCTCAAGCCTATGTTATTATTTAGTAGAGTTGTAGCAGGATTTAATGTTCTCAAAAATTGGCAACAGATTGCACCAGCAGTACTTAAACAGCAGCATACTGTATTTATTTGTATACTGTGTTTTATCCAATGTATGTAATTCTATCTCCAAATTCAACATTTGTTGGCCATTAAATAGGGAATGATTCTGTTTAAATCAAAACAGCAGTCAAAACATGAACAATGCTGTATTATAGCTAGGATGTGAACTAAACAGTTGATACCAATTTTTTGGAAAATAACCAATATCCTTTATTTCAAATAATACACCCTATTTTCATAGAGTGTAAGTCATACCATTAGGAGTGGAGAAAAATCATTTCAAACACCTGAGGGGGGAAATCTTTTAGGCTACATATTTGGGGTTTGGATGCCTTTTAGGCAGCAGTTAATTTTTACTTATTTCTTTCTCTCCATTTTTTAGCTCAATGAGGGATATTTTCAAGCTTTGCAAATATGTAATACATGCATCTGCTCCTAAAGAAATAAACCCATATTGATGCCTGACTGAAGTTCCTGCAAGTGATGATTGAAATGCTCTTGTTTCAAGCTCCATTTTCAATTTTGATCTGGAATCACAAATGGTCAAGCGGTAGATTCCATTCTCTGACTCTTTAAACACCTTGGGTGTTTCCCAGATGAACTAAACCAATGTTTAAACTACGTTTGCCAGAGAGGAATTCTGTATTTCATTCTCCATTGTCATAGGATATCTTCCTACCTTCTGAAGCAATAGTCTAGAGATCTTGATTTGCCACAGAATCAATTCCTGAGGTAACCAGGACCCGAGCCAGTGAAGCTTAAGGCTTAATATTTGAATATTGGCTTGCACTACAAAAACCTAATTCCTAGCACTCTATCAGGACAGTTTTTAATGTGCTTTGGGCAATCAATGCCCTGAAATAATCAGGCTGTTGCTTTCTGCCCTAATTGAAGTTTCCAAAGCATCTTTGAAAGGAGTGTGAAATAAATCGATGCATAATTTAAGTTGGTTTGAAGAACTGTGATACAAAGTTGCAACCAAAGTGGATATCTTGGTACTTTGAAGTAAGGAACAGGGAAACATCCCACTAAGGTCAAAGAAAACAGGGTTGGGCCAGGCATATTGTTTAAAATGAATTTTTCCCTACAAAATCCAGTTTCCATCCTTAACCACCGAGATGTGACGTCAAGGAGGTCAACCATCCTACTCTAAGAAGCATGTTAACACAGTAGGAGACATAATAAAAGGCTGGGAGATATTTCTTTTATTCTTATGTTTGGCTGATAGAAAATAAGAATATTTGGAAATTACAAATAATATTGGTGAATGGGAACAAGTGAGGGTAGAAGAAAGGAGAGCCTTCTCTGTATATGTGGAGAATCTGTGTTCCTTAGGGCTGGAGGGAGAATCCAGTTTGGCATAACTGGTTTTCCTGAGTGGAAGTCTTTGAATAAAGAAATTTTTTTTGTGTCCTTTGAAGCACTAACGGGGGAAATATCAGGCCGTTATAAGTGAACGTACACTGGAGGGGAGGGTGGCCTATAAAGTATTTAGATGACTAAGGGATTTTTCTGTATTTGAGTCTGGATAGAAGATGAGAAGGGTAGAGTTTATTTTGAAGCTCAAGGTTATTTTTCTGTATTTGTATTACTTCCTAGAGTGTAAGTGTCTTTAGAGCAGGAGGAGTCTTCAATTCACATGTCTTTGGCATATTCCCAAGTGTCTTCTACAGTGCTCTGCAAAAATAGACCATCAACACATTAAAATAATCATAATTATAAGATTTTCTTAAAACAGGATGAGAAGCTTACCTTGCCCTAGCTTGGATATGTTTAAAGGTGTGGATGAATTTTCAAGTGTTTGCCCTTTCCCCTCTAGAGAAAACCATAGCGGAAAGGGCAAACACACATGAAAATAGAGCATGCTTTTCTGTTGGGTTGCAGAAACGCAATCTACTGTGACTCCTTTACTAGATATTGTCTGGATTCTGGTGATTTGAATTGAAAAAGAGACAGTCTCAGCACAGAGTGTCACAGAGAGAAGCATATGTCTCAGTCCATTTCTTTCTCAGAATGCACAATATCTAGAATTCTCCTTTACATTGAAAATTAAATCTACTAACATGCCCCACATTTGTTCATGGATCAGTATGGCCCAGTGTAATTATAATGAGTGTGGGCTTTTTGTGGTATTTGTTAAGCACTTACTATGTGATAAGCACTGATCCAAGCCCTGGGGTAGATACAAGGTAATCAGGTTGGGCTTGGTCCCTGTCCCACATAGGACTTACAGTCTCAATAAGAGGGGAGGAAGATTTAATCCCCATTTTATAGATGAGGTAACTGAGGCACAGATAAGTTAAGTGACTTATCCACAGTCACACAGCAATGTCATTTGTTATTCACTTGCAATATACAAAGCCATTTTTAAGGACTGGGGTGAGTAGCAAGGCTATTAATTTGGACTCTGTCCATAGTCCATGGGGACCAATCTAATAGTGGTATGAACTGACAACAGACAATTAGGGCAACAAGAACTAGGTAAATACAGAAAAATAATATTGCAACAACAAGAACCTTAACTTAACCAGCAGTAAAGTAATCCCTGTCTTAGTACACCGTGCAGTAAGCGTTCAGTAAATACACTGATTGATTCTGGGGGAAAAAAGTCCTGTGGCTCCTCATTTCAGGCAGCATCATCCCCGTTCTAAGCTTATCATATCCCAGCCAACTCTCTGAAAGCTGGGAAGGAAGGCTTCCACCCATCCAGCCCCTAAAGTAAATGGTATTTGCTTAGCTCCCATTGAGTGCAATGCACTGTACTAAGTGCTTAGGAAAGTACAACTGAAGCACAGGAGGACAAATTCCATCTCTACAAAGGGTTTACACTCTAAATGAGTAATGGAGCTGCTCTCTGGCAAGGAGGAGAGCATACTTGTTATCACCATACTTCAGAGGCACCAGAGGCCCGATTGTGGGAGAAAACCAGGCTGCATGGCTTCCTAAAATGGCTTGAGAGGGATTACCTGAACTGAGAAGCTGCAAGGCCTAGTGGATAGAACACGGACCTGGGAGACAGAAGGATATGGGCTCTAATTCTGACTACTTTCCCGACTACTTGTTTTGTTTTGTTGCCTGTCTGCCCCTTTTAGACTGAGAGCCCCTTGTTGGGCAGGGATTGTCTCTGTTCCTGAATTGTACATTCCAAGTGCTTAGTACCGTGCTCTGCACACAGTAAGTGCTCAATAAATACGATTGAATGAATGAATGAATAATCCAGGCTCTGCCACCTGTCTGCTGTGTGACCTTGGGTGAGTCATTTTACTTCTGTGTCCCTCCGTTACTTCATCTGCAAAATGGGGATTAATAATAATAACAGTAATGTTGGTATTTGTAAAGTGCTTACTCTGGTGCTTACTCTGTGCAGAGCACTGTTCTTAGCACTGGGATAGATTAACGTGAGGCTCACAGTTAATCCCCATTTTACAGATGAGGTAACTGAGGCACAGAGAAGTTAAGTGACTTGCCCGCAGTCACACAGCTGACAAGTGGCAGAGCTGGGATTCAAACCCATGACCTCTGACTCCCAAACCCAGGCTCTTTTTACTTTCCATGCTGCTTCAAGACTGATTAAGACTGTGAGCTCTATGTGGGACAGGGACTGAATCCAATCCGATTAACTTGTGTCTACCCTTGTGTCTGAGAAGCAGCGTGGCTCAGTGGAAAGAGCACGGGCTTTGGAGTCAGGGCTCATGAGTTCGAATCCCAGCTCTGCCACTTGTCGGCTGTGTGACTGTGGGCAAGTCACTTAACTTCTCTGTGCCTCAGTTCCCTCATCTGTAAAATGGGGATTAAGACTGTGAGCCCCACGTGGGACAACCCGATTCCCCTGTGTCTACCCCAGCGCTTAGAACAGTGCTCGGCACATAGTAAGCGCTTAATAAATACCAACATTATTATTATTATTATTACCCCAGTGCTTGTACAGTGCCTGGCACAGAGTAAGTGCTTAATGGATATGATTTATAAAAAACCTGGAAAAGATAGGAAGAATTCAAAGAATCAGGCAATGGAGAAGCTTCAGTTTGAAGACAGACTAAAAGATTGGATGTTTTCATCTGGAAAGACACAAGTTGAGTAAGGGCATGACTTAAACATATTCAAACAAGAAGGTTCTGGTTATTGGGTTGAACCTGTATTGTAGTTGACCAACTCTTACCTCAAGAAATGGGAGCACACAATGAAGCTTGAAGATAGTAGGGTCCAAACACACTAAAAAAGCAGTCAAGCATGTGGAATTTGTTTCCCCAATAAGTTGTGCAGGTTGAATATATCCATAGGTTAAAGAAGGCAAGGATGGTAATATAATAAAGACTACAATAATATTCAAGTGCTTAGGACAGTACTCTGCATACAGTTAATAATAAATACCATTGATTGATAAATTATTAGAAGAAAATGGAAGGGTGTTAGGAGGTTAGAAGGCACAAGGTAATACCAGAGTTAAGGTCAGGTAGGGCAACTATTACATCATTCCTTCAAATGAACCGTTTCTATTTTCCCCCAAAATATTGAATTAGAAGGAGCATTGGCCTGATCTTGTATTCCTGTGAAGTACTTGTCCTAACCTTTTGAAAAGAGAAATTTATAGTCTTTCCACAACCATCACCACCACCATTACCAACACCACCACCACTAAATTTCATGTTGGAATTCATTAGTTATAGTCACATCGTAAGAGGTGAGGAAAGAGGTCTGGTAAGGATCACTAAGTCCTTTTGACCTTCAAAGAGTATGTGAAAAGGTCAAAAATAACAGAAAAACAATCTAACTGGCCAAGCTAATTAGAAAATGAGATTGATATTTGTAGAGGGAAAGAAACCTTCCAAAGATTTGACTTGATCAAATAACTTTTGGATAAACCTGCTTTCACAAACATAAAAGATCTTTTCCAGGAGAATTGCTAAATTATCTTACAAGGTTTAGGGTGTTATTAGTCAATTTACTTATGTAGATTGCATTGTTTCTGAAATAGACACATGTATTCATATATCTATCCTTCTAGACATGTAGGTACACAGACACATGTGTGGAACGTGACAATGGAGCAGCAGAAGAAACTATCTCAGTTTCTCATTTCCAAGCTATGTTTGGACTGTATGTTTCAACGTCTTCATGCATAAACGTTTCTGTCAGTAGCACTGGTTGAATGTGATACAGTCACGAATTTCCACGAATAATTAAAGCACAAAAATAAATAATATATGAGAAGTGCTAGTGAATCTTTCCTTCTAATAAATCTGGAGTATATACACTAGAGATCTAGGGTATTCAAAACACATTGTCTTTCTCAAATACACATTAGCTTTACTTTCTTCATTTATGGGTGGATATATTTATCTGTTTGGGAAAAGATTTCATTTCACTGCCCTAATATCTTCAGAGAAACTCAATACATTTTTGTCCTCCTCTTTAAAGGAAAAACATATTTATATGGTAAATGAGTTAGTTAATGTGCACCTTGAGAGAAAGTGTTTATTTTTTCTCCTTTCACACAAATCTCCCAATTGCATCTTTACCTCTCTCTTTTTCTCCTCTTTTATCTCCCTTTCTACATTCAAGTGTTTATTTCAAGAGAGTCGATAACTTCCGCATTAGATTTAAACTTCCTGAGAGCACTCAATATGTCTTTTACTTTTTTGGTATGTACCATCAAGGGACATATTATAAATCTCCATCTGCTAAAATCCAAATGAATCAATCAATCAGTGGCATTTATTGATCACTGTTCTAAGCATTTTGGAGAGTACATTACAGTAAAGTTGGTAGACATGATTCCTACTCGTGGAGAGAGCACGGGCATAGTACTTAGAAGGACTTGGGTTCTAATTCTCACTCCACCCCTTGTCTGGTGTGTGAGCATGGACAAATCACTTCACTTCTCTGTGCCTCAATTTCCTCATCTGAAAAATGGGGATTAAGACTCTGAGACCATGCGGGTAATGGATTGTGTCCAACCAGATTAACAGGTATTTATCCCTGTGATTAGTACAATGCCTGGCACATAGTAAGCACTTTACAAATACCATTATAAAAATAGAAAAAGTTCTGACCCATGGAACTCAGCTTACTGTCCACTTCTTCCCACAGCAGAGGGCCATTTGTTAGGCAATAATTGTGCCTTAGGAGCTAAAGGACTAATGTGGAGAATATAGGCATCCATCCCACTACCTTTTGCATGCTAAGCAAGTGCTAAATCATTTTAGCCAATTCCCAAAGGAATGCTAGGTCTCTGAAAATATGTGGAATTGTTTAAAAGATAAGATTAATAACATTTTGAATTTGTATGGCACTTATACTTTTAAATCTATTACCCTTTTTATCCTTTTCCTTCATCCTATGAGTCAAGGAGAGTAAGGCATCATTATTCTTTGAGTGCGGGAGAGGTGAACTCACTTGCCCAGGGTCACTCAGCAGGGAGGGAACTGAGGCTCAGGATGAACTTGAAGGTTGGGAAGAATTGGTGGGGGTGTGGGAAAGGAAGTCGATGAGGGAGGAATAGTAGGGTTGTCAGGCAGAAAACATTAATTCATTATGACATAAGAAAAAACAGTAATGACTATTAATGTGTCTTAACCTCCTTGAAGAAAACATTCCTTCAGAAGTATTCCCAAGTATTTCCACAGAATGCTGCACTTCAAACTGCAGCTGACTCACGAGCTGCTGCAGCTGTGCTTCTGCAAGCTGGCTTCTCTGGTTGGGCCTTTAGAGTCACCACAATCAGTACAGAGATGTAGAACCATTGGAGAATACACTAACATCACCATCTACAGTACTTGGCACAGAGTAATAATAATTATTATAGTACTTGTTAAGTACTTACTATGTTCCAGGCACTTTACTAAGCACTGGGGTTGGACACAGTCCTTGTCCCACTTGGGGCTCACAGTCTCAATCCCCATTTTACAGATGAAATAACTGAGGCACAGAGAAGTGACTTGCCGAAGATCACATAGCAGACAAGTAGCAGATCCGGGATTAGAATCTCTGACCTTCTGATCCCAGTCCCGTGCTCTATCCACTATGCCTGGAATTCTGGTCACCTTAGTAAACAGGGATATCCTGAAGGTAATTTGGGCCCCAATCACCTGTGTAGTTTTTTTGTTGTTGTTGAATAAAATCTTTCATTTCTACATCTTCCATGTTTTTTCTTTTTTGGAATTATTTTTGTTTTGCTTTTCCTATGCTTTATCAAGAAGCCCCAAATCCTCCACCAGTGTGTGCAGCATGAGTTCTACCCTCAACAAACCTTTACTCTCCCCTTCTTCAAAGCCTTATTCAAGGCACATCTCCTCTAAGAGGCCTTCCCTTGATTAAGCCACACTTTCGTCTTCTCCCACTCCCTTCTGCTTCGCCATGACTTTCTCCCTTTGTTTTTCTCCCCTCCCAGCCCCACAGCACTTACGTACATATCTGTCATTTATTTATATTAATGCCTGTCGCTCCCCTATGACCAGACTGGTAGCTCCTTGTGGGCAGGGATTGTGTCTTTTTATGTTGAATTATACTCTCCCAAACATTTAGTACAGTGCTCTGCACACAGAAAGTGCTCAGTGAATACGACTGAATGAATAAATGAATGAATTTATGAAATGACTGAAGGCACACCAGTGTCTGCTGCTGAGGAGACGCACCAAGAGTAAACCTACTTCTTCCTCCAGTCATCTTTCCAGGTCCTTTTTGGCTACTTGGGGACCAGGCCAAAACCTTTATGATCGCGTATTTGTTAGATAATGACCACCTCAGGCAAATTGGTGAAAGAAGTATCCAGTGTATCCATAGAGCAGTTTCCAAACAGGAGCACAGAATTAGGAATAGCATTATCCATGTTGAGTAGGACACAGGTATGAATGCTACCCAAAGGATAAATTAATTTAGCTTTGCCCTGACAAATGGAACATCATGCAGTCTGAGCTGCTGCCATTATGGCAAACAGAAATTTCTCATTTTTTACTTTTAGTAATCCAGTTTTTTTTTTCTCTTCTTGTCAAACTGCCCCTGAAACTTCAGTCAGCACCTTCTATTAATATTTCCAAAATAAAGTCAGTATCGTGCAAGATTTTCTAAACCTTTAAATTGTCACTAGTTAATAAGAATCGTTATTCAGTGATCATTATCTTTTATTAAATGAGCACTGAATCAGAATGTTCATACAGCTTTTCAATTAAAATGTAGAATAGCCACAGATGACTCAGTAGCATATAGAGCAGCAATAAGATCCACCCAAGCAACCATTACCAGGAGGTAATTGACCGCTTAAGAACTTAGGCTAACTTCCTGATGCGGTCAGTTATTTCTTCTGTCATTTTAAAAGGTCTTTTCTAGAGAAAGAATACACTCATAAACTTAAGTCCCAGTGACAAAGTTTTGAGGAAAAATTGTGCTAATGATTTCAAAATTCTATTAGAATTAGTTTTTCAGTGTCCTGTATCCTGGAAGATGAAATGGATGTGAGCTGGTTGTGGACAGGGAATATGTCTACCAGTTCTGTTGTAACTGTCAATAATGCCTTTGATGACTACTGATGATGATGTAGGTACCAGAAGAAGAAATTAACAAATAATGCTTCCTCTAGTGGTCTGCATAAATGTATTTGACCTGTCTTTGTGATCAGATATGAAAGTTGCTTCTCTTTAAAAAAAAATACATATATATGTGTATATATGTGTGTGTGTGTGTATATATAAAGATGTGTATATATGCATATATCTTTATATATTTAATGGATTAATAGAGAAAATAAGGCACATATAGGTCAACCTGTCACCATGGGATTTTTTTTTTTGACATTTCAGAAGACTAAAGGAAATAAATATATTCCTACCCTGGAATTGGGTCTGTCGGTCAGTCTAAAGAAGTCAGGCCATCTGGTACTGATCTAGTCTGAATTTTAACAAGTGCTTATAATGTCGAGTTCAGGCTTGAGAGTGCTTAGTGTATGCTCACTCTGGGGCTAACCACATTCTAGGACTTGTAGTACAGTATGGTTTGGGACTTCAAATCTACAATTATCTCCCAGAGAAGGAAGGAGAAAATATGCAAGCTTAAATTGATGTCCCAATGACTCATTTTTCATTTAAAATAATATGGGTCAGTTTAACTACATAGGAGTTAAACTTCCAGTAGCAAAGAGAACTACATAGTTAAATACTACCTCATAAATTACCATTTTTATGTCACCACCCCACCATGACTTTAGCACTAAGCCTTCTCCATCTTCACACTCTCATTAGGGTATAATGCATATTCATGGTCCTGATTATATAGCCACTTTCTTGACTTGTTTTAATTGTGCATAAAGACACTGTGACAGGAGACCTGACCTTTTCAAGATCATTTTCTCTCCAATGCTTTTCACAAAGCTATTAACTTGTCTCCTTCCAAAAGATTGCAATAATTTATTTCCCATTAATAAAAAATTCCTGGTGCCATGCAAATTAAAATTTATTCAGCAAATAGAATTCTTTGGATTATTTTCTAATGGCTTTAAATACTTCCAGCTTAGGGAGAAAAATAATATTAATGGGTACAGGCTGAGTGGATAATTGCATACATTGGAGAAAAATGAATGTACAACCGATGCTGTAGCCTACTGCACATCAATTACCCAGAAGAGTTGCTTTATTTCCTTTTTCAAAAATATATTAAATCATTTATTTCAGGGGGTATCATTACGATCTTGAAATTATTCCTATTGTACGAATAGCTTGGCAAACTTGCATGTGCAAACAACAAATGCTAGCGGTAGAAAACGATTGTAAGTAAAAATGCATTTAGGTGTAAAGGAGCTTATTTAAGGGGGTCACTTAGCTAAAGTTACTACTGAATAAAACTTTTGATTCACTGCAGGTGGAGAAGAGGAAAGGCCTTCTTGCTCTTACTGAAATCAACCAAACTAAAAACCAAAATTTACAGGTATTTTAGATTTTACATGCTTAGTGGATGCAATTACAAACACTCTTCCACCACATATTTGATATAAAATCAGAGCCACATTTGAGGGTGACATTTCAACTTTAAACCATCATAAACATAACTGTTTGAGTCTGTGACATCCTCTTGTGAAAACTGAATACTAAAGCCCAAGTGAACATGGAGATAAAATGGTATGCTAAAACCCAAGTGATCTTGGAGAGCTGAAAATTTACCCAAGAATTGATAACCTTCCTTCACTGAGCCTCAGAAGATAAAAAGGCCTAGCAACAGAATAAAGATCAATCTAGTGTATTCTCCCACTAAATCAGTTTCTTCCCTCTATTAGAATCTTCAAATGTTCAATCCAATTTAGCTTTAGCAAAATTTGGCCTGTCAGGTTCTATCACTGTGGTTTCCAGGTAAGATTGGAGGGTTTAAAAGAAAGAAAAAGGAATGTTGGTCAGCACTGTCACCCTCTGTTGGCATGAATTCAGAAGAAAAAGAGAAAAAATACACACTTTTCCAAGTAGATGTCCCAGAAATAGTGAGAGTAATGAGGGAAGAGAAAAAAGAGAACGCATATTACATTCAAGAATTAAGGGACCAAAATACTCATCTGAGGCAAGACCTCTCCAATTTGGATGGTTTTGTCTTCTATCTCAACGTGTTTGAGATGGGACCCAAAGGAGCCCTGTTTTTAGCAATGTTGGAGCAGGGCAGAAAGCCCCAGTCATGGAGATAAAGGTAGTATCAGGAGAGATGGTTGCTGTTGCTATTGCTACTGTTAAAGGGGAGGAAAATATCCTTTACTTTTTCCTTGTTCCTCCTTTCTCCTTCTTTTGTATAGCTAGAGCTGCCACTGCCAGAATGGATGAATCAACATTTTCTGGCCTGATGAAAGGGATCACCAGAGCAGTGGTTCACAGCATGGTTCCGCATGCTCCCTGCCAATTATTCTGCTGAATGGCCTTGGGCAAGTCACTTAACTTCTCTGTGTCTCAATTTTCTCATCCATAAACTCTTCTACTTAGACTGTGAGCCTCAAATGGGAATGTATCTAGCAATTCTGTTGTACTCTCCTAGTTGCTTAGTATAGTACTCTGCACACAGTAAGCACTTAATAAATATGACTGATTGATTGGCTGACAAGGACTGTGTCTACTTTGGTATTACCCTTGATTCTTCTCTCTCATTTAACCCACATATTCAGTCTATCACTCAATCTTGTCAGTTCAACCTCAAAACCACTAAAATCCATCCTATCCTCTCCCACCAAACTGCTACCATGTTAATTGAAGCACTTGTCCTATCCCGCCTTCATTACTGTATCCGCCTCCTTGTAGTCCTCCCTGCCTCCAGTCTCTCTCCACTCCAGCCCACATTTCACTTTGCTACCTGAATCATTTTTTTTACAAAAACATTCAGGCCATGTTTCACCACTCCTCAAAAACCTCCAGAGGTTACCCATCCACCTTCTCATCAAACAGAAACTCCTTACAGTTGACTTTCAAGCACTCAGTCATCTTGCCCCCAACCTCAATTCTCACCTCACTACCCTGTTAATACAACCCAGCCCACATACTTCACATCTCTATTGCTAACCAAACTCTCGCCCACGCCCTGCTTCTAGCCTGTAACCTTCCCTTTTTGTACCTGATAACTACTCTCCCCACCTTTAAAGCCTTACTGAAGGAACATCTTCTCCAAGAGGCCTTTCCCATCTAAGCCTTCATTTCCTCTTTTCCCACTCCCTTTTGCATCACCCTGACTTGCTCCCTTAAGTCACCCTTTATTTGGTACATTGTTATATGACAACCTTTATTGGTTATATTGAACTCTCTGAAATACTTAATACAGTGTTCTGCACATAGTAAGTGCCCTGTAAATACAATCAAATGAATGAACCTCCTAACCCCAGCCCCACAGCTCGTATGTACATATCCATAATTTATTTATTAATATTAATGTCTGTCTCTCCCTCTAGACTGTAAACTCATTGTGGGTGGGGAATGTATCTGTTATATTGTTGTATTCTCCCAAGCGCTGCACACAGTAAGCACTCAATAATGATGTTGGTCTTTGTTAAGCGCTTACTATGTGCAGAGCACTGTTCTAAGCACTGGGGTAGACACAGGGTAATCAGGTTGTCCCACGTGAGGCTCACAGTTAATCCTCATTTTACAGATGAGCTAACTGAGGCACTGAAAAGTTAAGTGACTTGCCCACAGTCACACAGCTGACAAGTGGCAGAGGCAGGATTCGAACCCATGACCTCTGACTCCCAAGCCCGGGCTCTTTCCACTGAGCCACGCTGCTTCTCTAATACAATTGATGGATTGACCTGATTATTTTGAATCTAGTGTTTTTGGCACATAGTAAGTGCTTAATGAGTAGAACAACTGTAATTATTATTAGTAATAATAATAATAATAATGATGGCATTTGTTAAGTGCTTACTATGTGCAAAGCACTGTTCTAAGTGCTGGTGAGGAGACAAGGTGATCAGGTTGTTCCACTTGGGGCTCACAGTCTTAATGTCCATTTTACAATTGAGGCAACTGAGGCCCAGAAAAGTTAAGTTACTTGCCCAAAGTCACGCAGCTGACCAGTGGCAGAGCCGGGATTTGAACCCATGGTCTCTGACTCCTCAGCCCGTGCTCTTTCCACTGAGCCTCGCTGCTTCTCTTAAGCCATAATAGAGTGAGATGAGAGAGGAGAGAGACAGAGCAGTCCTAAGATCGGCCACAGTGCTTGTCCGCTCCTGTGTCAGTCCCATCCTGCTGGCCTCCTGCTCTAAA
Source organism: Ornithorhynchus anatinus (assembly GCF_004115215.2). Lineage (NCBI taxonomy): Eukaryota > Metazoa > Chordata > Mammalia > Monotremata > Ornithorhynchidae > Ornithorhynchus > Ornithorhynchus anatinus. The sequence goes on from NC_041731.1 coordinate 55,946,092, forward strand.
AGACGCTGCTGCAATTCCTGCAATGGTCAGATCCCCAGAGGCTCCACTGGAGACCTGTCTTTATTCATTCATTCAGTAGTATTTATTGAGCGTCTTTAAAGGCCAGTAACTTCCAGGACCCAGAGGAAACAGCAGGTCTTCCCAGGGCCGGAAACTGGCTGGATTAAGAGTGAAGTGGAGGAGAACTGCATAGGATAGAAATACTAGCTGCCCTGCTTCAACCCCCAACCCTGGTGGATACTGGACAGAAACCCCTCTCTCAAAGGTCACCAACGATCTCCTTCTTGCCCAATCCAATGGCCTCTACTCCATCTTAATCCTTCTCGACCTCTCAGCTGCCTTTGACAAGGTGGGCCACGCTCTTCTCCTGGGAACGCTATCCAACCTCAGCTTCACCGTCCCCGTCCTCTCCTGGTTCTCTTCTTATTTTTCCGGCCATTCATTCTCAGCCTCCTTCATAGGATTCTCCTCTGCTTCCCACCCCCTATCTGTGAGGGTCCCAAAGGTTCAGTTCTGGGTCCCCCTCTCTTCTCCATTTACACCCTCTCCCTTGGAGAACTCATTCGCTCCCTTGGCTTCAACTACCACCTCTATGCGGATGACACCCAAATCTACATCTCCAGCTCTGATCTCTCTCCCTCTCTCCAGGCTCACATTTCCTCCTGCCTTCAAGACATCTCTACTTGGATGTCCTCCCATCACCTCAATCTTAACACGTCCAAAACAGAACTCCTCATCTTCCCACCCGAACCCTGTCTTTCCCCTGACTTTCCCATCACTGTAGATGGCACCCCCATCTTTCCTGTCTCACAAACCCGTAACCTCGACGGCATCCTTGACTCTTCTCTCTCATTCAACCTACATATTCAGTCCATCAATGAATCCTGTTGGTCCTACCTTCACAACATAGCTAGAAGCCAGAGTGTGCCCTGTCCACTCCATCTAAACTGCTACTAAATTAACACCATCACTCATCCTATCCCACCTGGATTACTGCATCGGCCTCCTTGCTGACCACGCAGCCTTCTCTCTCTCCCCACTCCAGTCCATGCTTCACTCTGCTGCCCAGATCAGTTTTCTGCAAAAATGTTAGAGGCATGTCACTCTGCTACTCACAGATCTCCAGTGGTTGCCCATCCACCTCTGCATCAGACAAAAACTCTTTACCATTGGCTTTAAAGCGGTCCACCACTTAGCTCCTTCCTACCTCACCTCACTACTCGCCTTCTACAACCCACCCCACACACTTCACTCCTTTAGTGCTAATCTCACTGTGCCTCGATCTCACCTATCTCGCTCCCAGACCCATAGCCCACATCCTGCCTTTGGCCTAAATTGCCCTCTCTCCTCAAATCTTACAATTACTCTCCCCTCCTTTCAAAGTCTTTCCCCAAGAGGCCTTCCAGACTAAGCCCCCCCTTTCCTCTTCTCCCACTCCCTTCTGTGTCACCCTGACTTGCTCTTGTTGTTCTTCCCCCCTCCCAGCCCCACAGCACTCATAGTAATTTGGGTATCATGTGCACAGAAGTGGTAGTTGAAGCCAAAGGAGAGAATGAGTTCTTCAAGGGAAAGGGCATAAATGGAGAAGAGAAAGGGACCCAGAACTGAACCTTAAGGACCCTCACAGTTAGGGGGTGGGAAGCAGAGGAGAATCCTGTGAAGGAGGCTGAGAATGAATGGCCGGAGAAATAAGAGAACCAGGAGAGGACAGAGACGGTGAAGCCGAGGTTGGATAGCGTTCCCACGAAAGGAGCGTAGTCCACCTTGTCAAAGGCAGCTGAGAGTATATAACTGTATATATGAGTAATTTATTTATTCGTTTGCTGCCTATCTCCCGGTCTAGAGTGTAAGCTCGTTGTGGGCAGGGAATGCATAGGTTTATTGTTGCATTGTACTCTCACAAGTGCTTAGTACAGTGCTCTGCACACAGTAAGTGCCCAATAAATATGATTGAATGAATGAATGCTCTTTCTCCCTCTTCATTTCTCTCCCTTTCCACCTCTATTTCCTCTCCTTCTTCTTACTCTGCTTCTCCCCCTCTAAGTTTCTGCCTTAAGTCTTGGCCTCTGCCCCATCTTTCTTGGTCAATGGTCCCATTCACTCTCTCTGCACTGTCTCTCCTTTATTTTTTCCTTCTTTTTCCTCTCTCTCTCTGTCCATCTAAATCTCTCCTTTGGTCTAGCTTTTCTGCCTTTTGCTTTTCCCCTTAAACTTTAACCTCTGGCTCTCCCATTTAAATTCCAGTCCCAGATAACTTGTTCCTGTTCCACTTTGTTCTTCAGAAACTCTGTTCACCTTAATCAGAGGTGAAAGAAACAAAAAAAGAACAAAAATTCTGTAGAGTGCCAGAGGGTGGGATGCATATATAAGTTTTGATCAAGAAACAGGAAGAATGTCTGGGACACAAAAAGGATGAATGCCTTGAAATCTATCTGAAAAAAGAAAGATTTGAGGACTAAATCCATCTGGAATATTTTAGGGCATAGAGGGAAATGAAGATAAAGGTTTAGGGTGAGCAAAAAAGGAGTCCTTAGACAGGCAGGAGGGAAACAAGCTGATCTATCAGAGACTGGAGATTTGTCTTTGTTCCATATTTCTCTCTGCTCTCTGGATCAGTTTTCAAAAACCTAGTTTGGATCTTTTCGCTCGACTCATCAAAACCTTTACAGAGGAAGTCATTCCTCTCTGCATCAAGCAGAAATTCCAGATCATGGGTTTTGAGGCACTCTACCAGATCTCTCCCTCTTGGGAGTCAGAGGTCATGGGTTCTAATCCCAGCTCCATCACATATCAGCCGTGTGACTTTGGGCAAGTCACTTAACTTCTCTGTGCCTCAGTTACCTCATCTGTAAAATGGGGATTAAGACTGTGAGCCCCAAGTGGGACAACCTGATTACCATGTATCGCCCCCAGCACTTAGAACACTGCTTTGAACATAATAAGCACTTAACAAATGCCATCATTATTAATATTGTTATTATCATTTTCTCCCACTACACCCCAGCTCACAGGCTTTGTTCCTCTCAAGCAAGCCTACTCACTGTGTTTTCCTTTGTCTCACACATCTGTTTGCTCACATCCTTCCTCATGCCTGAAACTACCCCGTCCTTCAAATCCACCAGGCCACAGTTCTCCCAATCTTTAAATGACATTTACTCCAGGAGATGTATGCCAAGTAATTTTTCTTCCCCATCATAATTCCTCCCAACTACCATCTCAACTTTTCATGCCAGTCACACATTTATGTGCTCACTCATAACTTCATTCATTCATGAACCCTTTATTGGGCAGGGATTGTCTCTATCTGTTGCCGAAATGTACATTCCAAGTGTTTAGTACAGTGGTCTGCACACAGTAAGCGCTTAATAAATACAATTGAATAAATTCAATACAGTGCAGAGCACTGTACTAAACACTTCTTTAGCATACTAAGCACTACTAAGCATAACTTTAGCACTTCTCTACATACAATCTTACATAGCCTTCTATTTAAGGACTCACTCATCACTCACTCACGAGCTTCAGGAGGGCTGGGATCTTTTTTCTTAACTCTACTGTAATCTCTAAAGGATTTAGTTCAATGTTACACAATCAATCAATGGTATTTATTGAGTGCTTACGGTGTCCTAAGCACTAAGCATTTGGGAGAGTACAGTGTAACAGAGGTGGTAGGCTTGTTCCCTGTCCAGAAGTCTATTGTCTAGAGGGGGAGACAGACAACGAAATACATTATAGATAAGGCAGATGGGAGAGTCAAAGGATATATACACCAGTGATATGGAACTGAAGGTGGGGGTGAATAGCAGTTGCTTAAAGATACATATCCAAATGCACAGGTGATACAGAAAGGAGTGTGAGTAGGGGAAATGAGGGCTTAGTTGAGGCAAACCTCTTGGAAAAGATACGACATTAAGAATGGCTTTGAAGGTGGGGAGTGTTGGATTATTGTATATAAAGAGGGAGGAAGTTCCAGGCCAAAGAGAAGACAGGGGCAAGGGGTCTGTAGCAAGATAGATGAGGTTGGAGTACGTAGACTAGGATAGTACTAGAGCGAAGTGTCCAGGTTGGGTTATAGTTAGAAATCAGGTAGGTAAGGGAAGACGGAGAGATTCGATGGAGTGTTCTAAAGCCAATGGTTGGAGTTTCTGTCCGATTTGGAGTTGGAAGCCACTAGAGGTTTTAGAGGAATGGAGGGGCATTGGGTGAATATCTTCACAGGGAATTGACCTGGGCAGCAGACTGAACTGCTAGACTGGAGTGGAGAGAGACAGGAGGCAGGGAGGTCATAAAATAGGCTGATGAAATAGGTGTTTGATATATACTACTAATTGATCAAGAAATGGAGGGAAATACCTTATCTGAGTGGCAGAGTGACATCAGAAATTCCAACGCAGAGAGAAAAGGTCATTAGTGTCTGTTCTACTCACAGTAGATGCTCATAAATTCTATTGATTGATTGATTGATTAATTAACTGGTCAGGGAGAGGAAGAAACAGAGTTACAGATGCTGAAAGAAGTAGAAAGTGATGGACTCATATTTAATCTACACACCCAGAAAGACTTATTGTGTGAGAATTAATTCTATACCTAAAAATTACTAGATGTAAATTAACCTATTTAATTAGAGTCATATATTTTACAACATTTGGTACTTTTCCTAAAATAATAGTGGTCCAAAATATTCTGAATTTTTACTGTTAAACAGAAGACAGACTAGCGTTTTCAGCCCTGCTTAGAAAATACAATTTACTACCAGGCACAATAAATTATTCTCATTTAAACAGTAAGCAAATCCAGACATAGCTGACTATGTTTAAAGACTATAACCTAAGAATACTTTCCAGAATTGTGGGGGTGGGGGAATAAATCTCATTTAACTGAAGAATGAAGTTTTGATTAATTGAAACTTCCTGTCTCCTTTAAGTTGCTATTTTTGTTTTGAAGTTTTCATCGAGGTGTTTTTGGTTGATTAACTCTATGTCTTTCTATTTTTGCAGAACAAAGCAGAATATTTTAATGATAATGGTATTTGTTAAGCACTTACTATATGTCAAGTACTGTGCTAAGCATTGGCATAGATACAAGTTAATCAGGTTGGCTAGTGGATAATGCATGGGCCTGGGAGTCAGAAGGATCTGGGTTCCAATTCTGGCTCTGACACATCTTCTGTGTGACCTTGGGCAAGTCACTTAAAGTCTCTGTACCTCAGTTCCCTCATCTGTAAAATAGGCATTAAAACCATGATCCCCATATGGAACATGGACTGTGTCCAACCTCATTAGCTTGTTTCTACCCCAGTTCTTAGTAGAGTGCCTGGCTCATAGTAAGCACTTAAAAATATAATAATTTTTTAAAAAAGAAAAAAGGTTGGACACAGTGTCTGTCCTACATGGGGCTCACAGTCTAAGTAGGAGGAAAGAAAGTTTATTAAATCACCATTTGACAGATGAGGAAACTGAAGCATGGAGAAGTTAAGTGATTTGTCTAAGGTCTCAGAGCAAGTTACTGGCAGCGCTGGGATTAGAACTCAGAGCCACTGAGTCCCAGGCCCATGCTTTTTCTACTAGGCCACGTTGCTTCTCAAAATATGATTGGATCAATTGATCAATCAATCATATTTACTGAGCACTTATTGTGTGCAGAGCACTGGACTAAATTATTGAATGTGTATTTACACACAGTAAGCTCTCAATAAATAGGATTAAATTGAACGATTGTATTTTTTTCTTAATGGTAAGTGTTAAATGCTTACTATGTGCCAAGCACTGTACTAAGTCCTGGGGTAAATACAAGCTAATTAGGTTGGGCACAGTCCATGTCTTACATGGGGCTCACAGTTTTCACTTCCATTTTACAGATGAGCCAACTGAGGCACTGAGAGGTTAATTGACTTGTCCAAGGCCACACAACAGACAAGTGGCAGAGTTGGGCTTAGAATCCAGGTCTTTCTGACTCCCAGGGTCTTGCTCTAGCCATTAAGCTATATGATAATGTCAACTCTAGATCTGGCAAATAGGTACATAGGAACATAAAAACATGTATCATGTACGGTACTAGTAGGTCAGACCAATCATTCATCCACTCCACTAGTCTATTTCTGCTAGACACCTAATAGAGTGTTGGCTGCTCTCCTGGATATCCACCCTATATACCCTTTGGAATCTTTAATTTTTCCCCCTTCATTCCTAAATTTCCCTCTAGGATTTTAGATTTCTCTCTATGAGGAAGCCTCACTTGAACCTCCCCATATCTTCTGGCAGTGTAATTTCCTGAGATAACAATTTTATGTGTTTACAAACTGGTGAGTGAAGGAGCTTTTCCTTTTGATTGTCTTGAATCGACAAGATAATCTTCAGTGGATGCTCCTTTTCTCCTCATATTGCAGTCCAGGCTTAAAGACACTCTAATGTATTCTGTGGCTTTAGGTGGGAAGTAGAAACACACTTCTCAGTTGGTCCCTATGTAAATGAGCATGGTAGTGTTGAAATATTTTACAAGGAGGCTAAGTGGCTTGTCCAAAATAGAAATGCACAATTTGAAATGTAGAGTCCTGTCCACATGCTAATTCTGTTGGACTTTACTGTTTTTGTAGGTCATCTTCCCCATTTCATCCCATCCCTTTTCGGTCTACCTTGCTTTCGATACCTATGAGTATTTGAAATAATCCTATAGGATCAATCAACTAATCAATCTTATTTATTGAATGCTTCCTAAGTGCAGAGCAGCATTCAAAGAGTTTAGGAGAGCTGGTGGACATGTTCTCAGCCCACAGTGAGTTTACTGATAATAATAATAATAATAATGATGGTATTTGTTAAGTGCTTTAAGGTGATCAGGTTGTCCCACGCGGAACTCACAGTCTTAATCCCCATTTTACAGATGAGGTAACTGAGGTACAGAGAAGTTAAGTGACTTGCCCAGAGTCACACAGCTGACAAGCAGTGGAGCTGGGATTAGAACCCATGACCTCTGACTCCCAAGGCCGGGTTCTTTCCACTGAGCCACTCTGCTTCTCTATATGCTAAGCAGTAGGGAAGATACAAGATAATCAGGTGCCCCATTTTAGAGCGCACACTCTAAGTAGGATTTAATCCCCATTTTAGAGATGAGGAAATTGAGGCACAGGAAACTTATGTGATTTGCAGCATGACATACTGGATACAGCATGGGACTGGGAGTCAGAAGGTCATGGATTCTAATCCCAGCTCCTCCACTTGACTGCTTTGGGCAAGTCACTTCACTTCTCTGTCCCTCAATTCCCGCATCTGTAAAATGGAGATTGAGACTGTGAGCTTCACGTGGGACAGGGGCAGTATTCAACTTGATTTGCTTGTATCCACGCAGGTGTTCAGTACAGTGCCTTAACAAATACCATCATTATTATACAGCAGGCAAGTGGCAGAGCTGGATTAGAACCCAAATCTCCTGTCTCACAGTCCCATGCTCATTCCACAAGACCACACTGCTAGTCAGACAACAGCAGAATGGCCTTATGTGTAGGGAACTAATACTGTCACGGCAATGGAGTAATTTTTTCCCAAAGCAAAAAAGTCACCATGATGCCCAGAATTGGAACAGAATAATTCTTAACAGAAATTGATTAGCTGAGCATTACAATAATAAGTATTTACCAGGAGAACTAGTAACAGTAATACTAAACTAGGGATTTGAATGATGCAGTAGATATATGAAAACTCACATTATTGATCCCCACCTTTTTAATTTCATAGAAGTGTTAGAAGCTTAGATGTCTCCTTCACGAGATTGAAATAGAAGCCATTTAGTCAGATAATCCCAAACGATGAACAAAATCAGTTATCCCAATGTTGAATGTTTCCAAGGAAAAATTAGGATTAAAAACGACAGCCAAGGATAATTGATTGTTGCATAAGGTCCCAGTGACAATGGCCAAACAAGATTCCCAAACAAGATGACCAATCATAGTTGAGATTTGATCAGTGTCATAAATTGAAAAATATCGCAACAGAAAATATTAACATTGAGGTTTACATAGCCACCTTTAAAGACACTGATGCTCAAGACTGCCAGGCACTAGATCGCTCTCAGAATGATCTGGATAGTCTCTGGGAAGTGTAGGCCAAAACCAGCGTCCTTAGTAACATTACGTTTGCTGTCTGTGTTTCTGTCCCTGAAATTATCCTGCCAGTTTAAAGATTTTAAAGAATCTTATTCTGGCTTAATTTTTTTATGGTGTTTGTTAAGCGCTTATTACATACCAGGCACCATACTAAGCGCTGGGGTAGAGACAAGGTAATCAAGTTGAACACAGTTCATACCTCACATGAGGCTCACAGGCTCAAACACCATTTTTCAGAGGAAGGAACTGCAAAACAGAGAGGCTAAGTGACTTGCCTGAGGTCACACAGGAGACTGGATTAGCACCCAGAACTTCTGACATCCAGGAAGTGCTCCTTCCAACAGGCCACAATGCTGGCTGTGGCCTCACTCTAAAACATGAAGTCAAATAACTTCTTAAATGAAACAGTCTTTTAACAAAAATCATAAAAACAATTAAAGAACAAGGTGAAATGTGATTTATTTATTAACCTATTTCCAGCTACAAATCAGTCTCAAATATTGTTTAGCTTGGAGTTACTTGATGTGGTCATCCAAGTTACTAGAGAAGTAGCTGAAAAGCAAAGAAGCATATTGGAAAGGGCAGAGGTCTGGCAGTCAAGAGACCCGAGTTCTAATCCTGATTAGCCTCAATTATGAAAAGTAAAGTGAAATGTGCTGCATCTACTAATCTATTTCCAGCTATAAATCAGTCTCAAATGCTGTTTAGCTAGGAGTTATTTGATGTTGTCATCCAACTTACCAGAAAAGTACCTGAAAAGCAAAGAGGCCTAGTGGAAAGGGCAGAGAGGCCTGGGAGTCAAGAAACCTGATCTAACCCTGATTGCCTCAATTATGAAAAGTGAGGTGAAATGTGCTACATTTATTAACCTGTTACCAGCTAAGAGTCAGTCTCAAATACTGTTTTACCCAGAGACATTTGATGTTGTCAGAGAAGAAGCTAAGAAGCAGAGTGGCCTAGTCAAAAGGGTCCAGGTCCAGGAGACAGTAGACCTGCATTCTAATTCTGGCTCTGGGTCTTGCCCAGGGCAAGTCACTTAATTTCTCCTAGTTTCCTCAGCTGTAAAATGACCACTGAATACCTGTTCTCTCTCTCGTTTGACTAGGAGCCACGTGTGGAACAGGGGCTGTGTTAATCTGTTGGGACTGTATCGACCCAGGTAATACTTCCCATATAGTAAGTACTAAAGAAACACCACAACTTTTCATTAGTTTGATTTTCACTTTTACCTGTCATAATTATATTAATAATAGCAATAAGAAGAGTGGTATTTGTTAATCACTTAACTATATGGCAGGCACAATATTAATCGCTGGGGTATATACAAGATAATCAGGTCAGACACAGTCCCCCACCATGTGGGCTCAGAATTCTCTTAGTGCTTCCTGATGTACCTGAATAATGAGATTTTTACCCTTATTAAATAATCACCATATCATGCCCTGCTCCCCATGGGATATCTGATGGGATAGATAAAATTTAATGAAGATCAGCTCCTATTGCTAGCACTGAAGACACAGGACAATTCATTTTGATCTGCCTCTTCCCCAGATATAACATGTACAATTTTTGTCACATGTTGCAGTAGGAATCCAGGGAAGAAAAAGAAAAAGAAAAGGTATTAAGCAATGGTCAGTTTTCTTCTTTCCTTCGATCTGGATGGAGAGCCACAGGATCCAAATTCTATCAGATGGAATCACAATCAAAACCAGGGACTACTTTATACCAGATGGATATAGCAGTTACAACAGTAAATTATCTAGTCATTGGTTTGAACTACATTGAACATAATGTACCTGAATCAAGAGTTAATGGTTATTTTGGTGCTTTTTTTCCCCCACTGGTTCCTTCAAGCCTACAGCTCCACTGTGGCAACTTGCAGTTTAGGAAGATGACCAAATTCCCTCTGGCCTGAGGTGAGAGAGTTTTATGGCCTTGGGTGGGGAGGGATATCAATGTTCAAAGGTGTGGGAGAGAGAGAGGGGAGAGAGGATGAGGGAGAGTTAAGAAAAAGGAAATGTAAAGGGGAAATAGGAAGAGGCAAAAGAAGATCAGGAGGGTGGAGAGGAGGATATTTGCCATGCAGCCTTCAGCCACCAACCTCTTCCCCCTCTCTTAACACTTCAAATCATCTCAGTGGAAAGAGCCTGGGCTTGGGAGTCAGAGGTCATGGGTTCGAATCCCAGTCTGCCACTTGTCAGCTGTGTGACTGTGGGCAAGTCACTTAACTTCTCTGTGCCTCAGTTACCTCATCTGTAAAATGGGGATTAAGACTGTGAGCCCCATGTGGGGCAACCTGATTACCCTGTATCTACCCCAGCGCTTAGAACAGTGCTCTGCCCATAGTAAGCACTTAACAAATACCAACATTATTATCTATTAATTTCCTACCATTGCAGATCACCATATTAAGCACCTGGAAATGTAAAGTAACATTAGTAGGCATGATTCTCTAGACTGTAAATTTGTCTCTAGATTTTAAGCTCACTGTGGGCACTACTCTCCTACTACAACCCAGCCAACACACCTCATTCCTCTAATCCTAACCTCACTGTACCGCGATCTCATCTATCTCGCCGCCAACCTCTTGCCCACATCCTGCCTCTGTCCTGGAATGTCCTCCCTCCTTATATCTGGCAATTACTGCCCCCATCGTTCAAAGCCTTACTGAAGGTATATCACCTCCAAGAAGCCTTCCTGAATAAGGCCTCCTCTCCTCTTCTACCATTCCCTTCTGTGGTTGGTCTTACTGGCTCCTTCATTCATTCTCCCCCAGCCATCTCTACAGCACCAATGTATATATCTGTATATATAGTGTAATTTATCTATTTATTTATATTAAGGTCTGTCTCTCCCTCTCGACTATGAGCTGGTTGTGGGCAGGAATGTGTCTGTTGTTTTACTGTACTCTCCCAAGCGCCTAGTGTACTGCTGTGCACACAGTAAGTGCTCAATAAATATGATTGAATGAAAGGTTCCAAAGCAGACAAGTGGCAGAGCCAAGATTAGAATATGGATCTCACAGTATCTAACCACAGTTTTACAGATGAGGGAACTGAGGCACCAATAAGTGAAGTGACTTGCCCAAGGTCATGGGCAGGTAAGTGGCAGAGCTGGGTTTAGAACCTAGGTCCTTCTGACTCCCAGGCCCATGCTCCACTAGGACATGCTGTTTTTGTTCTTTCATTTTTATTTATCCATCACCTAGTGCCCTTCAATTCCCTGCCAACCACACATACATCTTATTCTGGAGTCTATAGCCCCTTGCGGGGCAGAGACCGTGCCTAATTCTTAGCAGTGTGTTTTTCCAGTGCTCAGTGCAGTCGTTTGCACACAGCAGGTGTCTAGTAAATACTACTACTAGTAGGGCTCTGTATTTGGGGAACATTCATTAATAATGACTAAAATCAAGCAAAACACAACCACTGTTCGACCAGAATAGAGACCCAAAATTGAGAAGCAGCGTGGCCTTGTGGAAAAAGCACGGGCCTGGGAGTCTGAGGGCCTGTGTTCTAATCCTAGCTCCACCGTTTGTTTGATACGTGACCTTTGGCAAGTCTCTTAGCTCTCTGTGACTCAGTGTCCTCATCTGTACAATGAAGATTAAGACTGTGACCCTCATGTGGAACAGGTACTGTTTCCAACCAGATTATCTTGTATCCAGCCCATAGTTTAACATAGTGCCTAGCATACTGTAAGAGTTTAAAAAATACCACAATTATTACCACCAGGCAGCATATTTTTAATAAATATGGAGAATAAGAGAAAATCATTTTGAACGTATATGTGATTTATACCACTGAGAACCCAAGGATTAGGTCCTAATAATATCTGTTTTAACTGGAAATTATACTGGAAAGTAATATGTCATCCCATGGAAATGATTGTTTTTTGAGATATAGGTTAACACCGGAGGCCACAGTTCCAATTCTGAATGACTTATTTAATCAGAAAATCATGAGTTCTTGATAACATTCTATCAAAGACATTCTGTGTGGCATTAGTCAAATGTCTTACCTCTCTGTGTCTTGGCTGTCTCATCATTTCAAACACAGTGCCACACTTCAGTAAGGTATTCGGTGGAATGACTTTAAATAGAATATTATAGTAGCTAAAAATCCCTGGTGCTCTGCATGAACTATTTTGATTTTTGCAACGCCTATTGAAAAAGTCAACCCCAGTGTCGGGGGTTTATTGGATCATGGCCCAAGTGACGGACATTTTATCCAGCGACACTAACTCAGTCCAGAAAGGAAGCTCGGTTTGAAACAAAAAGTTCGAGTGGTAGTGGATTTAGTTGCCCTCGTTACTTTTAGAGAAGTAAAAATGTGTCACAAAGCAGCTCAGAGTTCAAGAATGTCATTCATCCTACACAATGGATGCACACCTATATTTTGTGACTGTTGCATGCTTTATCCTTTTATTTCCTGTATGAGGTAAAAATGTAGTATAGGTCTCATTTGAGATTAGGGAAACACTACAAAATAGCGGATGTATCTTCAGGAAAGTCACTCTGGATGGCAATTCTGATATTCCAATATCAAAGGTTGTCATTAAAAGCAAGCTACTATCACAGAGGAAAACAGACGTATATTGCAATTACTTTCCTATTAGCTGCTGCCCATAGCTCCTGACAGGTATAAATTAGATCTCGCTAGGTTGCCTACAGATTAATGAGTTCCAAAATTGCCATTCAATTGTTTGGGAGTGAAAAGCAGAAAAGGGAGGTAGATGCAAAAAATCTTCATCCACCTGTGATTAGAAGAGATTTTCCTTTCTTTAATATTTTTTCCTCTCTCTTGGTATCGCTTGGGTGATAACTGACACTTCTATCACAGAATTCCTTTCGACGCAGCAGAAACTGCAGCTGAGACAGGGCCAGAATTAATAATCTGCGTGAGCAAACACACAGCTGCTGTTTGTGGAGAGAGATTCTATTAACGAACAGTGAATTCTCATAATTAGCTGAGCGGTTCCTGCAGCTGCCCGCCTGACCCTCAGACTACACAAATTGTGGGTGGTGTTCGGCCTCTAAATCAATCTTACCTAATTACTATAAGCATGTTCCTCCAGTCCTAATGACTGCAAAAAATTAGACATTTCCTTACTCATCCAAAGGCTCTTCTTATTAGATTTTCCTTTGTAGCTAAATTTATATTTGTCCATTAGCATTTCTAAGGGTATTCAGGTGTGGTTACAAATCAGAGGCACGGGAGTGTAATTCATGTCCCGGCAAATGTGTGCTTTGCAAACCAGAGTAAATTGTAGGCTGGCTGAAAGCATCAGTTCATAAACATAATTTAGAGGAGGTCTAATATCTGGTTCATTCACAGCTCTCTGACTTTCCACTAGTATGGTTTCTTTTCTAGTTCACTTTTTTCTCCTCCCCTCCCCCCACAAAAAACACACCCCCAAAAATCAAAATCTGATAGACATTTCTTGTTTTGCCCTCGGAACAACCAACCGACAAGTCGTGCCCCTCATTCGAACTACATCACCCGTTGTCACCAAGTCACATGGCCTCAGTTGAGAAACAAAAGCTATTTCACTGGCTGAATTGGTTGATGGGGTGTGGCCAGAAGGTGAGCAGATGCTTGGAGCCAAAGCCAAAAAGATACGTGAGGGGGAGGCAGGCTCTCCAACACTGTCTCCTCTCGTCCCGGTTTCAGTGGGACAGATGTGCTGTGACCAGGCTTATCAGGGAATTCCTCAAGGACCTTGTAATGTTTTAGGAGGCTTGACAAAGCTGAAGAAAAGGGCTTTCTCCTTAGAGGGAAAGTAGACTCTATGGGTTGTGGTGAGCCCACAACAAGCTGCCTCTTTAGTGACTGTTTGTGAACCCATGAACACAGAAGCAGCGTGGCTCAGTGGAAAGAGCCCGGGCTTAGGAGTCAGAGGTCAAGGGTTCAAATCCCAGCTCTGCCACTTGTCGGCTGGGTGACTGTGGGCGAGTCACTTCACTTCTCTGTGCCTCAGTTCCCTCATCTGCAAAATGGGGATGAAGACTGAGAGTCTCACATGGGACAACCTGATTACCCTGTATCTATCCCAGCGCTTAGAACAGTGCTCTGCACATAGTAAGCACTTGACAAACACCAACATTATTATGAACAACAACAACAAGGGAGAGACTTTGCCAAGGCATTAATGGACCCTACCTGAAACAAGTGATTGCTGGCCTGTGGGAGCATGGAGGGAGGCAGGGCTTTCTCTCCTTGTTTTACTCGGTAACGGGCCTGGACCAATCAATGACTGCTATGTAGAGCTACAGCTGTGACACTTGAGCCAGATAAAAGGCTGCTCCTTTGAGGCACACAAAAGGAGCATGCCAAAAGAGGAGGGTATTTGTAGGCAGAGGCATGTTGAGATAGAGAGAGAAATAAGTAATGGAACAGCACTTGAAAGCAGGAGGTGACCGCAGCCGTAGGTGGAGGCAGAAAGTAGAAGCATTGGCAGAATGGGCTCCTTTGACCACAGGCTGGTATAGAACTCTTGGGTGGTGGAGTGAGTGTATGTGGCTGTTATTCCCTTGCCCGTTGGTAAAATGAAGAAAAACCTTCACAGTAACCTTGGTGATCAGAAGTATGCTTTGACTTCTACTACGTATTACCGAGGCTCCCCTGGTCTGAGGAGGTCCTAGTTGGTAGGAACCAGGCTCTTGGCATGTTTCTGATGGGGAGTTTAGAGTGAGGGAATGTTATGAGATCTATTTGGGAAGGACAGAGAAATGTAAACCTGCTGTGAGCAGGGATTTCTCTCTTTATTGCTGAGAACAGTGTACAGTGTTCTGAAAACAGTAAGTGCTTAATAAATTTGATTGAATGACTCAAACAATGTGTGGTGGAGGAAGAGAAGCAGCATGGCCTAGTAGAGCACAGTCTTGGGAATCAGAAGGACCTGGGTTCTAATTCCTGCTCTGCCACATGTTTGCTGTGTGACCTTGGGCAAGTCATTTAACTTCTCTTTGCCACAGTAACCTCATCTGTAAAATGGGAATTAAGACTATGAGATGTATGGAGGACATGAACTGTGTCTAACCTGATGAGCTTGTATCTACCTCAGTGCTTCACTCAGTGCCTGGAACATAATAAGTACTTATGGGAAAAAAAAATAGAACAGATAAGTAAAAGATGACTAATGCTATTTAAGATACCAGACATTGAGATGCAAGTGATATCATGCGCATTATGCTGGGCACACAGTGTTTTGTGATGGTCATGTGTCATTTGCTGAAATATGGCCAGCTCATGTCCCCAAGGGGACTCATGACATTCCCACTTGCTCTGGGGACTCTGCTTTCCCTTTCTAGAGCTCCATGAATGCAGTTTCCCACCCCTGACTAACAGGGCTGAACAGCCGGAGCCAAAGTGTGTGGGGACTGCATGCTTAAAGATACCAGACGTCCAATGTCATCCAATGTCAAATCCTTATAGGACAGGAGTCAGAACAGTTGAAAACTGAATTGTCTGCTGTTATAAAGCTAGATGAATCACCACTCTAAGAAAAAGCAAATAAGTAGGAGAGAAAGAGAGAGCCAGATCATGCTGGTTTTATGGAGAGGAATGCATTGATTTGGTACAGTGGAGGGAAAGGTGGGAATTGTGGTCTAATGGAAAGTGGCTAACCTTGGGTATCAAGGGACCTGTGTTCTAATCCCATGTCTGCCACTTGCCTGCTGGGTGACCTTGGGCAAGTGACCTAACTGATCTATGCCTCGTTTTTCTTTTCTGGAAAATGGAGATTCAATGCCTGTTCTCCCTCCCCCTTAAGACTGAACCCTGAGTGGGATAGGGGCTGTGTCTCATCTGATTATCTTGTATCTATCTCTGGGCTTAGTACAGTCCTTGGCCCATAGTAAGCGCATGACAAATATCACCACAACTCAACCACCATGTGCTCCACCAGGATAGAAAGGGTAGCAACCAATCAGTGCTTCATCAAGAGATATTCATGATCAGAGATGGAAGTAAATCCTGGAGCTTTGGGACTATTTCATTTCCTCCACCTACAAGAGCAATTTCCTGTGTTTGGTCTCCTGTTAATCGCTTATATTTGACACAATTTCTAGATTATGGACTTTCTAGCTTATAACTCTTTTCCTCCCTTCCCTCGCCCCCACAACACACACACCAGGAAGTCATTCGTTCACTCTGGCTCTCCTTTCCAAAGGAAAGCTCGTGCTACTTTGATACTTTGATGATATGGGGAAGCAGCGTGGCTCAGTGGAAAGAGCCTGGGCTTCGGAGTCAGAGGTCATTGGTTCGACTCCCGGCTCTGCCACTTGTCAGCTGTGTGACTGTGGGCAAGTCACGTAACTTCTCTGTGCCTCAGTTACCTCATCTCTAAAATGGGGATTAACTGTGAGTCTCACATGGGATAACCTGATTACCCTGTATCTACCCCAGCCCTTAGAACAGTGCTCGGCACATAGTAAGTGCTTAAATACCAACATTATTATTATTATCTGTCTCACCATAAAACCCTTGCTCATGGCCTCCCCACTGCCCAGAACTCCCTCCTCCATCATATTCAGTGAACCACCACTCTTTCTATCTTTAAAGCTCTACTAAAATAATACCAAACAATACTAAAATCTCCTCCAGGAAGCCTTCCCTGATTAATCTGTCATCTCCCCACTCTATTCTCCCTCCCCTCTGTGTCTCCTATGCATTTGGGTCCATACCACTTCACTTCTCTGTACCTCAGTTACCTCATCCATAAAGTGGGGATAGAGATTGTGTCAAAACCTGATTTGCCTTTATCCACCTCAGTGCTTAGTACAATGCCTGGCACATAGTAAGTGCTTAAATACCATAGTTGTTATTATAATGTTAATACCCATCTCTACCCACACAATACTTGTGTACATAGCCTTGTACTATGATGCTTTTTCTATCTGAAATGTATTTTATTGTCTGTTTCCCCAACTAGACTTCAGCTCTCTTGGGGCAAGAATAATGTCTTTCAACTCTATTGCACTGTATTCTCCCAAACACTGAGTACAGTGCTCTACAAGTAAGCAGTCAGTAAATGCCATTAGTTGGCACTGATTGAATCACAGATGTCAGCAACTTACCCCCAGGGTGTTTAGAACAATGGCAATCATCTCATTTCAGTTAGCTGGGACTTGAGCAATCCTTGGGACAGGTTTCCTGAGAAGACTTTTTCTTCTACAGGGGTCCCTAGACCCTTACAGAAATAGCTGGGACAGTTCTTTGTGAAGGGCTGTGCCCAGAGGGAAGAACTGAACAGGGACATTTGTGGATGAAGAAATCCAACTGGACTATGTGCAGGGAAGAGGTCCAAGCTAAAGGGAAATATTCTAGCTAAGGGCTAGATAACTGGGACAGGATTTTGTTCTAAAGAGCTGTTGTGGGTTTGTGTCTAATTCCCGTCTGTGTATACTTTCGCAATTCTTAGTACAGTGCTCTGCATACAGTAAATACTTAATAAATATTATGTCTACTATTACTCCTCCCATTTTGGGTCATTTTCAGGTTGAAACAGAGAACAATTTAAGTCCTGCATATGTATTCTGCTGAAGCTAAAACACATTCCTTGAGCAACCTATTGTTAACCCTAAACTATGGAAAAAAACAGGTAAGATGATGGAGTCTGGGCTGAGCAGAGAAGGTCAAGACAAGAAGCCCCATGTGGGACAGGAACTGTGTCCAACCTGATTATCTCGTATCTACCCCAGTGCTTAGAACATAGTAAGTGCTTAAGAAATACCATAATAATTCTTGTGCCTCTCGGATGTGCTACTCACTATAAATCAGGGTGGGGGTCAGTGTGATAAAACCTGTCTAAACCCAGCAAGACTGGCTACCTGGACCTACAGTGATTCCCTTCCTGTTTGAAGTGTTAATCTAGAAAAACAATCAATCGTATTGAGCGCTTACTGTGTAAAGGTCACTGTACTAAGTGCTTTGGGGGAATACAACGTAGCAGTGTGATGGACACACTCCCTGCCCATAGTGGTGGCAAAGTGAGGAGTGAGGTTTTGTGGTTTCTTTTCCATTGAGCTCTAAAAACTGCCCTATTTCTTGAAAGGAAATCACTGAGAGTTTTAGGACCTTGGATACACCCCTGCCCCCTGGGATGCCTGAACCCTCTTGGAATTTGTTCAGGTCTCATCACAAAGACCACCAAGCAACTGGTTCTATTTTACAGAACCACGGTTTATATCTAAATATTCTGAAAAGGCGTTTTAAATCCTGATCCATCAAATACACTATCTAAAGAGCAAATATAAAAATTACATTTTAATAAATGTAAAAACCTATGTTGGAGGGGGGGGGCAATGAACAAAACACTTCTTAGCGCCTTATTGAAATAGTGTCTAATATATTTTTCCTTTAGACTTGAGAGGTAGGTTCATCCAAAATGTTAGGCTCAAAAAATATGGTCATGATCTGTGAAGCAGTATAGCTAGTTTTCTGTTTCTTCTATCCAACTCCACATCCATTTTCTTTCATGCCAGGACTTTCAGGGACTTATTAAGTTTTCAACATTAAATACAGGAAATAAAATAGCCCCTTCATAGACCAAAGTTGGGGAAAACCTCAGTAACTGGGCAGATAATATTTGTCAATTCAGATATATACAATGTACATAAACTGGAAGGATTGGGTTTTACCCACTTTAAATGATGGTCTTCTGTTTGATCTGTCATTTTTACCTGAATCAAAACTCCTGTTGAAACATTGCTGAACTGGGAGGCTCACATAATTCAGCAGCTTCATCTCCTCTCAGTCTTTTCAGCAAAAATGTTCCATAATTCACATGGAATAATCAGAAACATGGACCAGCGGGGCCCAATTATTCAGTCCCAGAGATGTGAAAGGGCTAGCCATCTCTGATATTAGAATCTGTAATTGGACTGCTAAGTCAAGGAGATGGTACCTGTTTAATGAATGCCCTCCCAGCCTCTGTGGGTTGGGACACCTTGGCAAACTGATTTCCTGTGGACCTATGTTCCGAGTTATGTATAAATTAAAAACAATTTAAGCTGCTTGCAGGAAGCAATTAATGTTGTATTAAAATATAAAGAAAGTGGAGGGCAAAACTGCCAAGTTTATGAGTGGTTCAAGATCACATTTTTTTCCTATCTGGTTGTAAGCCTATAGCTAGATTTCCAAGCAGAGGGCTAAAACTCTGTTGACAGATAACATCTAGCAGAAGGAAACAGAGTATTAGACCTCTTTCTGAGTGAAGTCTGGGAGCTGAATTTTATCCACCCCAAACACCTGACTTTCTTCCACCCACAGAGTCAGAACCCAAAGGAAGGAGGTTCACAGAAGAGGCTTTTTTGCTCCTGGAGGAGGGAACATTTAAGTTCTTTTTTAAGCAATTTTATAAGGGCTTTTATTATTGTTAATGGTAATAATAGTATTTGTGTTTACTATGTGCCAAGCACCGGGATGGTAACAAGCTAATCATGTTGGACACAGTCCCTGTCCTACATAGGGTCACAGTCTTAATCCTCATTTTAGAGATCGGATAACTGAGGCATCCAGAAGTTAAGTGACTTGCCCAAGATCACACAGGAGACAAGTGGCAGAGCAGTGATTAGAAACTAGGTCCTTCTGACTCCCAGGTCCATGACTTATCCACTCATCCATGTTAGGACAAGATTTTCATTGTTCCACAGGTCTCACAGTATTTATTAGAGTCTCTAGAGGGCTAGCACCATGGTAATGTTCTGGTAAATAAGCCATTTGATACTTCCTGAATTGAATTCACACTTTGAATAGGTCAAATGTGAATATAAATGACATGCTTGATTTTTAATTTCAATCAAGAAATTCAGAGATATCATCAAAATGTATACAAAAAGCAGTTTTGCTGATCTAGTCAAACAATTTCATGAAATAAATACCTGTTTTTCCCATAGATATTGCCCTAACAATCTGCCATACCTTTTCTAGAGAAGAGAAACAGTGTTCCTAGAGGAGGAAGATAGACTGATGGTGATGAATAAGGCTGAAGAGGACAGAAAGAAAGGAGAGAAAGGAAGAAAGACTTGAGTGAAATTAGCTTTATAAGGAGTTGCTAAGAAGGAGGATGTAGAAAAACTGGAAGAGGTAGGGGGTAGAACATGAGTCTATTAGAAATTTGTCAGAACAGGTAAGAGGATAAGGAGACAGAGTGGGGAAAGAATTAAGAATCTAGAAATGCTCTGGGCATCAGTGTATGCCTGCCAAATTATATCAAAAATACACTGATATGCTGTGCAAGCCATTGGCCTCATTTTTAATGAGGTCTAGATGGAAGGCAAGAGGGTCAAAAACAATGAGGCGAGTATCATCACCTTGCTCTATAAGAGACAGAAAGGAATCCATTAAGAACTGGAGGCCATTGACTCTATTAAACACTGATTGCCCTTTCTATATGGGTCTGTTGTTAAGGAGGTTGGAGGTGGTGGCACAAAAGATGATTCATTGAGTGCAGAGAAGTTCAATAAAAAGAAGAAATATTGGGGTCAGTTCAGTGTATATGAGGTAATGAAAAGGAACTCTAGTGGGTATCTCATAGGTCTGGACCAGGAAAAGACATTATTATTATCGTATGCTCACTATGTGTCAAGAACTGTTCTCGGCTTTGAGATATAAGGTTATCAATCAATTGCATTCAAGGTTATCAATCAATAGTATTTGAATGCTTTCTATATGCAGAGCACTATACAAAATGCTTGGGATCATAGAGTATAACAGACATGGTGGACATAAGCCCTGCCAAGAATGAGCTTACAGTCTAGTGGGGATGACAGCCATTCATCTAAATAAATGAATGACAGATATATAATGTTGGTATTTGTTAAGCACTTACTATGTGTAGAGCACTGTTCTAAGTGTTGGGGTTGATAGAGGGTAATCAGGTTGTCCCATATGAGGCTCACAGTCTTCATCCCCATTTTACAGATGAGGTAACTGAGGCACAGAGAAGTGAAGTAACTTGCCCAAGATCACACAGCTGACAAGTGGCAGATCTGGGATTTGAAAGTGCTGTGGAGCTGAGGGAATGGTGAATAAATGGTGTAAATTCAAGTGCAAGAGTGATGCAGAAGGGAGTGGGAGAAGAGGAAATGAGGGGGTTGGTGAGCGAAGGCCTCTTGGAGGAGGTGTGTTTTTAATCAAGTTTTGAAGAAGGGGAGAGTGATCATCTGTCAAATATGAAGTGGGAGGGTGTTCAAGGCCAGATGCAAAATGAGGGCGAAAGGTCAGTGGTGAGATAGACGACATTTAGATAGAGTGAGGAGGTTGGCACTAGAGTAACGAAGTATGTGGTCTGAGTTGTTGGAGAGCAGCTAGATAGAAGGGGGCAAGGTGAGTGAGTGCTTTAAAGCCAATGGAGAAGAGTTTCTGTGTAATGCAGAAGTGAACGGACAACCACTGGAGGTTCTTGAGGAGTAGGGAAACATGGATTGATGGGTTTTGTAGAAAAATAAGGGCAGTAGAGTGGAAATATGAACCAGAGGGGAGAGACACAGGAGGCACGGAGGTTAGCAAGGAGGATCATGGAGTAATCAAGGTGGGATAGGATAAGTACTTAGATTAACATGGTAGCTGTTTAGATGTACAGGAAAGGGTGGATTTTATCGATGTCATGAAGGCTAAACTGACAATTAGGGATGTCCTGAAGGCAGGAGGAAATGCATGACTATAGAGGGAAGAGATCGGGACTGGAGATGTAGATTTAGGAATCATCCACATAGAGTTGGTAGCTGAAGCCATGGGATAAATGAGTTCTCCAAGGGAATGGATGTAGAATATAGTAGAAGGGGACCCAGAATTGAGCCTTGAGGGACTCCCACAGTTAAGGGGTGGGAGACAGGGATGGAGTCTGCGAAAAAGACTGTAGGAAGTAGCCAGAGAGATAAAAAGGAACAGTGTCAGTGAAGCCAAGATTGGATAATGTTTTCAGGACAAGGGTGTGGAAGACATTGTTGAAGGCAGTTGAGAGGTTGAGGAGGATTAGAATGGAGTATCAACCATTAGATATGTCAAGAAGATGATCAATGTGACCTTTTGAGAGAGTAGTTTCTGTGGAGTGAAGGGAACAGAAGTCATAATGGAGGGGGTCAAGGAGACAATTAGAGGAGAGAAACTTGAGACAGCTGGAGTAGAAAACTAGCTCAAGAAATTTGGAGAGGAATGGTAGGAGCGAGATGGGATGATAACTGGAGGAAGCCATAGGGTCAAGGGAGGTTTTGTTTATGATAGGGAAAAAATGAGCTTCTTTGAAATCAGCGGGGAAGAAGCCAGTGGAGAGTGAACAGTTGAAGATGGTGGTCGGGGAGACAAAAGGGACGGATTCCATTAAAACATAGGCTGTTGTACTTTCCCAAGTGCTTAGTATTGTGCATTGTGCTCTGTAGGCTTTCAATAGATATACTATTACAACTACTAAGCTAATATATACACATTGGTGCTAAGTATTGCAGCAGGAAATTTACATGTCTCTGACATGGCAGCTGCAACAGGTGAGTTAATCCCTTCCCAGGTTGAGGGTTAGGGTTGGGTTGGAGGGGTGTGTTCCTTATTCAAGTAACAGGGTTGAAATAGCCTCCACTACCGATTGGTCAGGGAGGGAAGGACGAAACACAAACTTTCTTCCGTGCCTTTCTGAGAAATGGAGTTTGAGTTTACCACCTCGCCTGACAACTGAGGCTGCCCTGAATCCCAGGGAACAGGGCTCCAAGCAGAAAAGCTAACTTGGACCACAAGAGGCAGAGCTGCTGGAGTGTGGTACATGTCAAACAAGAGTCTTCCTGATGCTGGCCCGGTGTGCTCACCTCCATATTTGTAAGCATAAAATATTTCTCAGGCTTTAAGGATATAAAAAAAAAAATATGCTTTCAACTGACCCTGGATATTACCCATAAAAATGGATAATGATAATTATGATATTTGTAAGTGCTTACTATGTTGCCAGGCACCGAACTAAGCTCTGGGGTGGATATAAGCAAATCGGGTTGGACGTAGGCCCTGTCCACTCGGGGCTCACATTCTCAATCCCCATTTTACAGATGTGACAACTGAGGCACAGAGAAGTTAAGTGACTTGCCACAGGTCACACAGATAACTGGCTGAGGCAGAAATAGAACCCATGACTTTTTAAGATGGTTGTAAATTAGTACAGATTAAGCAGTGTAGTGAAGATATTGCTGAATGGAATTGGTATTGATACCAAAGTGATGAAGTCAATCCAAAAAATCCATCCATGATATTGAGCACTTACTGTGTACGAGCAGTATACTAAATGCTTCGGAGAGTGCACCACAACAGAGTTGGTAGACACATTCCCTG
The DNA here is from genome assembly GCF_004115215.2 of Ornithorhynchus anatinus. NCBI lineage: Eukaryota > Metazoa > Chordata > Mammalia > Monotremata > Ornithorhynchidae > Ornithorhynchus > Ornithorhynchus anatinus. The sequence continues at coordinate 55,969,501 of NC_041731.1, forward strand.
CCCACCAGAGGAAGCATATGTAGTGTCAACCCATATTCATGGGTGTTTGAGCTATTAATTGTTGGTGATTCCTTTCCTTGACCTACTTGCGATACCACTTCCTTCACTATTGGACTTCAATTCCACTTTATTTTGTCAAACATCCTTCTGGCTTTGCTATGTCTCTTATGGAAGCCTGAGGCTCACATGTTTCAAAAATGCTTCAGCCTACTTGAAAGATGGCACACCCAGTTGTTTTACAACATGTGTTTTCATTGCACAATTTGGATATAACATGATGGAAGAATTAGAGTACATTCTTCCCACACCACTAATCTGCTCTAGTATAATATGATCCACAAGCTGGCGCAAGTAGATTTGGAAGAAATGGATGTGGACAAATGCGTTGGGTTGGTCAGGGAGATTCCTAGCTTCTGCCTCAGCTTTCCTGTAGTGTACTATGTAGTACTCTGTGTTTTGCAACTTTTCACTAATAGGATTTGGTAAAACTAAAAATAACAGTGAATTGGCAAAGATGTAAAAACCTTTCTACTAAACCTGACAGTAACATAGGATCCACACAGAAAATAGTCATGAGATGATATCTTTGAACTAGCGATCTCCTAACCCATTAATCCCCGCTGAATCCAAAAGTTGCTATTAGCTCAGTTTTTCCATTGCATGAGGTTCTTCAATATTAAAACCTTAGGACTGTAGAACTCCCTATATAGTCATAGTAATAAAACAAAAAAAGATCTGTCACATAAATATCCCGTTAGTCCAACAGTCATGGATGTTTGCTTGACAGCCCTGTAAAGGGATGCACTTTTGGGCAAGGAGATTTAGCTCAATGAAATGCTTAAGGGTAGGAGTAAGGATACATTTTGACTTGCTAGGAGAAGATGGATGCTCGATTTATGAGCCCCACTGCTCTAGGCTGAACAGCAATGTGGGAACAACACAGATCCTTTCTTCAACCACTTTCTGTTCATGGATATCCTTTTTATTGGTGTGTTCAATTTTACTTTACATATAATTCAGAAGAAATCTCACACGCACCCTGTTCTCTTTGTTCATCAATCTTTACAGCTTTGGGAAAATGAACTCCATTTGGCATAAATGTTGGAATAGGGACAGAGAGAAACTTTCTCACCCTTTTTTGTTTTTTATATATTTAAAAGTCTTTTTGTGTGATTGTTATTACATGCAAATACATTCTTATCTAATTATATGTATGTCTTAGGAACTTAAAATCACCAGTGTGATTCTCTAGAATTATTGTGAGTGGGAAACATGCCTATCAACTTGATATAGTGTACTCTAATTGCTTAGTACAATGCTCTGCACATAAAAAGCATTCAATAAATGATTGTTGTGGGCGGGGAACGTCTAACCAACTCTGTTACATTGGTACTCTCCCAAGTGCTTAATACAGTACTCAGCTCAGAGTAAGCGCTCAATAAATATGACTGATTATTTGACTCTAACAGTGATCCATCCAATCCAGCATTCTATTCTTTGGGAAAAATTAGAGAACCAATCAGTTAATTGTATTTATTTAGTACCTAGTGTGTGCAGAGCAGTGTACGAAGTGTTTTGAAGAGTAGTTCCTTGTGGGCAAGGAATGTATGTACCAACTCTGTTATATTGTACTCACCCATCCACTTAGTACAATGCTCTGCACAGAGTATGGTGCAATAAATACAATCTATTGATTGAGTACAACATAATATGATAGACACATTCCTTGCCTGCAGTGAATTTATAGTCTATAGAGGGTAAGATTAGAGAAACGACATGGTGGTTGTTCTACTTGATATCCTTGCTAATCATTCCTTGTATTTTTCCTTGTCAACATCTTAAGCAATGAACTTTTTTTTTGCCTCATTTCATATATTGCCTAAACTCTCAAATACCAAGATTTTTTTTATTTCATGAACAAAGCTTAGAAGTCAAGTCATGAGTTTTGATAGCACAAACAAATCCAAATTTGACTAATACAATCTGGAGTTCAAACTTGTTTATTCGTAGGAAAATAAAATCCTATTTTGGTGACTAAGATTAAAAATAATGAGTAATCAAAAAGCTTCATTTGACATCAGTTGAACCTTCAAGCCGATGAGCTAACTCAAAATGAATCAGAAGCATATGGATTAACTTCCCTTATGAAACACATGGTCCCTAGGAGAATTCTGGGAAAGATGAGTTTTAAGTTTCTTGAACCTCAGTGATTGAAAACTAATTTGAGATATTCAAAACACTCAGTGTCCTCATTTTTCACCAATTCCTGTACACATCATGCATTCCCAAGCTGCAGAAGTTCATTTTTAAATAACTAGCAAATACTTACGGAATGATGATGCTTGAACTTCATACTTTCTATGTATGATAAGACTGAAAATTTATAGTAATTCTTTTAACAAAAATTGAAATGACTACAGGAAATTACACATACCTTTTCTATTCAGCCCATTTTATTTTCCATGCTGGAATGAGAAGCAGAAAAGGAATGATAGTTCCACAATGGCTATGCCCTCTCTATGCCAGTCTTCACACTGAAAATATAAATCACATTCTTGAGAAGAGACCCCGGGTTTCTGAGTTAATAATGGAGGAATCACAAGAGACTGAAAAGTAGATTTACTTCTGATCATTATTATTGTATTTCTGAACTATAAAGCCCTTTGTGGGAGGATGACACAGACTACTGTGCTAGATGTTGAGGCCTGAATTCCCTTCAGAACCCTGGTTTCCACTCCTGAGTTCCTGATCTTTCCACTTTTTTCTCAATAAAAAGCACAGATACACTTTTCCACCAGTTTGCCAGAAGAAGAAATGCAAATTTCCCCTTAATAATCATAATTTTTCCAACTGCTGTTTTGACGATCCATATTTAATATTCTGTACACCATTTTGGCTATTAGCTTTGAGGCCCACACATTAGACCTTCACCTGTCATATCAAGTAATCTACAGTTTCATTCGCTCTACTAGAGTTTCCCAAAATGTTGACTTTTGTGTCATTTAGATCCAGACTGAGTGCTCCACATTTCACTCTTGATTTTATAGCCTGAAATCAGTGAGCACTTTATGAAGATGGTGATGAAAGTGACTTTGAAAAGGAAAATGGAGTTATTGCATTGTCTGGGTTATAGTCGGGTGGCTGTGAGAAGACATTTGATTGAAGTACAGAGAGAGGGGGATGGGGGTGGTGGTGAGAGTGTGTGAATGTGTGTGTTTTTGAGAGAAAATTCTTCCGTTACAAAACCAGTTCATGCATCCCTTCTAGGCCACTTAATCTAAGACCCTTATCTGCAGTAAGGGTAATAGAATTCCGGTGTAAATTTTAATAATTGCAGCAGTGATTACCTTTAGATCGTGCCAGTTCATTATTGGATGCACAATTCCAGAGGCTCTCGTTAAATGGTCCATGGAATGAATCAGGCATGGAATTAACCTATCTTGAGTTCCCTAAAGCTTATGTCCCATGAAGGAGTACTTATATTGCTCTGTGGATACCTACTCTCTTCCCTGTTCTCTTTCACAGAGCTGAAAACGCTACAAGTACCTGCTCCTAAATCTTCAGGCTGAGCTATCATCTGATTGATTGAAAAGGGAAAAAGGAACCCAACACAGAATGCATTTCTGATGCCACAGTCTCGCTTCTTTGCAACTTCTTTTGTGGAAAATCATTACTGGCTAGACCTTTTGGTTTGGATGCCAATTCTGAGATGTCAGGCCTGTCCCGATCTGAGCTTCTCTTCAGAGAACCCAGGAGGAATAGAGCCATTCTGGGGAATAGAAGGTTAATAACCACTAAATATATCTTTTTTTTTCAAAGCTTTGGTAAAATCCCAGTTGCTTTGGTGTGGCTCTTTGAAAGGGCTGGGTTTTGAAGTGCCTCCTTACTTGGGTTCACAGAATTTTTAAGAGCACCCCTTTGCCACGCAAAATCCTGCTGTATAGGACCTAAGCACACTGGAAGCTTATTCTAGGAGGCTCTTTTGAAATTAAAAGAAAAAGGTCTCCTTCCCCACTGAATATCTTTTTTATATATTCTATACTCAAGGGTTTCCTCAAGACTGTTTCAAGCAGAACATTCCTGGGTGATGGGACTGTTGTTGTTTTTTTCCAATCTTAAAAATCCTCTTAGAATAAAACTTCTATAAAATAATTTGTCTTAAACTCCATAGCTAAGAATACAGATTACTATTTTAAATATAAGATGATCCAAAATAAAATGTTGACTAATATTTTAAAAGACTATTTCATGATTTAGCTGTTTTCATTTCATTCTCAAATCATCATCAATAGCCTTCATAGACAATCTACTGTGTGCAGAGCATCTTACTAGGCGCTACTACTGTACATATTAAGCACTCCCGGTTGCAATGTACTGTACTAAGGGTTTTTGGAAAATACCACAAAGAGAGAAGAAACAGTTCCTGCCCACCCTTGATTATACAGTAGGATAAACAGCATGGCATAGTGGATAGGGCATGGACCTGGGAGTCAGGGTCATGGGTTCTAATCCTGGCTCCTCCACTTGTCTGCGGTGTGACCTTGGACAAATCACTTCACTTCTCTGTGCCTCATTTACCTCGTCTGTGAAATGAGGATTGAGAGTGTGAGGGCCACGGACTGTGTCTAACTTCATTTGCTTGTATCCACAGTGGTGAGCACATAGTGGATGGCCCAAAAATGGCAGCATTATACAACTGAAGTAGAAGACGTGGTTCCTACTAGCGAGGCGCTTGCACTGTACATGGAGAGACAAGGGATAAAAAGAGCAAGAGTCTAGAAGCAAGGATGAATGCAAAATTAAGTAATTAAAGAATTAAACAGAGAAATACACCAATATACTCATGACTATTTAAAGTGGCTAATGGTTTGGCATGAATGGGTATGTAGAATTAATCATGACTTGCCTTTGGGAAGAGGTGGCATGTAGCTGCTGTGTGACCTTGGGCAACTCACTTAACCTCTCTGGGCCTCAGTTACCTCATCTGTAAAATGGGGATTAAGTGTGTGAGCTACATGGGGGACCGGGACTCTGTCCAATCAGAGTCTGTGGTCTTGACTCCTCCCAAGCAAATCATTTTACTCTCCCATACACATAACTTCTAATAATAATATTTAACCACTAAATATATGCTACACACTGGTTTAATAACAGTGGTATTTAAGTGCTTACTACGTGCAAAGCACTGTTCTAAGTGCTGGGGGTGGGGGGAATACAAGGCGATCAGGTTGTCCCACATGGGGCTCACAGTCTTCATCCCCATTTTACAGATGAGGTAACTGAGGTCCAGAAAAGTTGTGACTTGCCGAAAGCCACACAGCTGACAAGCGGCAGAGCAGAGATTAGAACCCATGACCTTTGACTCCCAAACCCATGCTCTTTCCACTGAGCCAAAATGCTTCCCTGAGCCACGATCAGATCCAGTTGCTGTCCCTCATGAGACTTGCAGTCTGAGAGGGCAAGAGCATCTATTTTATTCACACTTTACTGATGAGAAAACTGAAGCCCAGAGTAGTTAAGTAACTTGCCCAAAGTTGCACAGCGGGAAAGTAGTGGAATCAGGACAGAAAAGAGTCCCTTGGTAGTCTGCCCCATTAAGTTGTACGATGCTGCTGGGCAGAGAAGCCTCTATTGAGCTGTCTATCAACTTTACTGAACTGTAATCTCCCAACCACTTAATACATTGTTTGACACAGTAATCAATAAGTACATATTCTTGATTTTTAAGCCATATTGCCTCTTTACCATTTTTCATCTATCGTTCATAATTTTTCCTTTACATAGAATTCCTCCCTCCTCAAATCCACTTTCCCATCTTCAAATCCTGTAATAATAATTATTGTACTTGTTAAGCTCACAATATGCCAAACACTGTTCTAAGCACTGGGGGTGATCCAAGTTAAGGGATCACCTGAGAGGTTGGACACAGTCCCTTTTCCTACAGGGGGCTCACACTCATCCTTATTTTACAGATGAGGTAACTGAGGCACAGAGGAGTTGTGAAATTTGACTTATCTCTGTGTTTGCCCAACCACTCCTTTGACCTTCAAAATAATTGTAAAATGTTTAAAAACAAAATATTTGAAAACCCGTTGAATTATGAGAAGAACGAAAGTACAATTGCTTTTTTTTTTTTTTATATGCACCTTAGCACCACACTAATCTGCTTTTCCAGGAAGGGAGTCTCCCTCGAGAAGATGATCAAGTTGAGGATTCCTGGCAGGATTCTAGTCATAATTCGCCTTTCCATCTCCCACTGGAGAATGTAGGTGCTGAAGAACATAGCAGAACTGCCATATGACTTGGGACCAAATAATACCACAACATATTTAATCAGTGGTATTTATTGAACATTAAAAGTGTAGCACTGTAGTAAGCACTTGAGAGAGTGAAACAGAAGCAGAATGCATGTTACTTTTCTTCAAGGAGCTCATAATTTAAAGGGAGAGACAGCAACTGTAGTGTGCTTTGGAGGATAAAGCAGGAAGTGCTATTTTTGAGAACATGAAGATGGTTATGAATCTCTTCAGTTTAGCAGTGTCAGTGCTTACAATCTGAAGAAACCTGAGAGCGCATACCATTCTAAAGCTGGGAAGGCTGGTCGACAACAAAAGATTTATAGTGGTAACCCAGAACCCGATGTGATCACCAAATTCTGCTACCTGGCACTTCACCAATAATAATAATAATAATCTTGGTATTTGTTAAGCACTTACTATGTGCAGAGCACTGTTCTAAGCGCTAGGGGATACAAGGTGATCAGGTTGTGCCACATGGGGCCACAAATCAATCCCCATTTTACAGATGAGGTAACTGAGGCACAGAGAAGTTAAGTGACTTGCCCAAAGTCACACAGTTGGCAAGTGGCGGATCTGGGATTCGAACCCATGACCGCTGACTCCCAAGCTCTTTCCACCGAGCCACGCTGCTTCTCCGAGCCTCCAATAAGACGTGATCAGCAATAAAGTAGAAGAGAGAATCTAACAGGTCAGTGTGGCTTTGGGGAGATGAGCAGAGTTTGTGGCAGTGAGAATCGAGCTTCATTCCAAAAACTAAGATCCTAAAAACCCTAGTGGTATCCAGCCTTCTCAAAGGATGTTGGATCTGAATCTATTCAGAAGACATATCCAGCATGCAGAGTAGTTTTACCACGTATAAGCATTTTCCATGTCAACAGGACAAGATTTACCAATATGACTGTCCCAGATTGTAGTAATCTCATCAACACTGAGGAAGTGCTCACAACAACTCAGACATTTTAGGTGGACGTAGGAGAGCAATGACCTTCAAGAGCAGCTGCTACTAATCCAGCAGCTGTAGTGTGGTAAACTGAAATGGGTGATATTCAAGCAGGAGGGTGGAGCAAACATTTCTGAGCAATAGAGAAGAGTCCCAACTAGCATAACCCTGTTGTTGTTGTTTTGCTGTCGAGTTATGTCCGACCCATAGCGATGGCATAGACACATCTCTCCCAGAGCGCCCCACTTCCATCCGCCATCATTCTGGTAGTGTATCCATAGAGTTTTCTGGGTAAAAATGCAGAAGTGGTTTACCATTGCATCCTTCCGTGCACTCGACTCTCTCCCATGCCGCTGCTGCCCGCCACAGGGGAGTTTTGACTTGTATCAGATTGCCTGCCACTTGCTAGCCACTGGTCAAGCTAGGAATAGAATGCATAGGCCTCTGCTTGACTCTCCTTCCCGTAGCCTAGACTGGCAGAGTACTGGAAACTCTCCAGGTGCGACCGTGAGAGGAGTAAAACCTAGAGATGGGCTTTTGGAAGAAAAACCCACCTGGTAACCTGACAGGCAGCAATTAGGGTTTGTTCTGCTTGATTAAAAGCTATTATTAATAATAATAAGGTAGTCTTAAAAACATAGGCAATTCCTGCCCAGGCCAGATGTATCAGATGTATCTTCACACACTCACGACGTGGAAGAAAGTGTCAGCTATGCGAAACTACTCAAAACTGACGGTACTTCATAAGCATTTTCTATGTGATAAGCACTGGGCTAGGTACAATATAGTCAAATCAGACACAGCCCTGACCCCTGGCTCACAGTCTAAGGGGAGGGAGCACAGCCATTTAATCTACACTTGATACATGAGGAAACTGAGGCACAGATAAATCGACTGACCCAAAGTCCCTCAACCAGCAATGCCGGGAGCTGGGATTAGAACCCAGAACTTCTGCCTCCCAATCCAGTGCTCTTTCCACTAGGTCATGCTGCATCCAGCTACACTTGCACACCTGGATATAATCTCATTGCCTAAAAATGGAGAACAGATGACTGTATTAGTATCTGGTAAGATTACCGATTACTTTCTTCTTTGACATTATTTGAACTTTTCAGGAATAGCTATTATCTGGTACTTATCAACCAGCAGTACTGATATCCCCTATAGAGCAATCTTGATGGATAGAGGCCTTGAGGGGAGGAGTCTCCACTGACCTGGACATGTTTAAGCCAAGCACCAGGAGCTCCACTAATTTGAGTAGAATATAGTTCTTCCTAAATATTTATTATATATATATATAAAATATAACAGTCCTACAGCATCAGAAGATCCTACGCAATACTTTTGTTTGATTTATTCTGTCCTTCAACCTTGGAGCACTTGGAAGCACTGAGCCCTAGTGGGAGTCAGTGGACTGGGAATAAAAAAACCTGGGTTTTAGCCTCTGGACTGCCATAGACCTTATGTCATTGACCCCCGGCAGCACTTAGATACATAACCGAAATTTATTTTCACATCCATCTCCCTCTCTAGACTGTAAGGTGCTTGTGGGAAGGGGATTTGTCTACCAACTGTGTCATACTGTACTGTCACAAGTACTTAGTAAAATACTCTGCACCCAGTAAGCGCTCAAATATGATTGATTGACCTGTTGGGTGAGCTTGGATAAGTCAGTAACCTCTCTGGGCCTCAGTTTCCTCATTGGCAAAATGGAGATAAGATTTCAAGCTTCATTTGAAGCAGGTATTGTGTCTGATCTCATAGCCTTGAATCTATCACAGCATTTAGCCCATAAATGCCTACACTTCCTCAAGCAGTTCACCTCAATTTCTTCATGGGAATTAGATAATAGCTGTCTCTACCACTGCTTTCCCTACCTCTTTGATTGTCTGTTGCTGAACTGTACATTTCAAGCGCTTAGCAATAATGTTGGTACTTGTTAAGCGCTTACTATGTGGAGAGCACTGTTCTAAGTGCTGGGGTGGATACAGGGAAATCAAGTTGTCCCATATGAGGCTCACAGTCTTAATCCCAACTTTACAGATGAAGTAACTGAGGCACCGGGAAGTTAAGTGACTTGCCCAAGTACAGTGCTCTGCACATAGCGCTCAAATACTACTGCATGGCTGAGTCGAAAGCGCCCGGACTTGGGAGTCAGAGGTCATGGGTTTGAATCCCCGCTCTGCCACTTGTCAGCTGTGTGACTGTGGGCAAGTCACTTCACTTCTCTGTGCCTCGGTTCCCTCATCTGTCAAATGGGGATGAAGACTGTGAGCCTTACGTGGGACAACCCGATGACCCTGTATCTCCCCCAGCGCTTAGATCAGTGCTCTGCACATAGTAAGCACTTAACAAATACCAACATTATTACTATTATTACTGAATGAATACCATGGCAGACAGATGTTGCATCTGACCTGATTGTTCTGAACTTCAGTAAATACTGCAATAACAATTATTACCATTTCCTTTGGCTTTTCATATTAAATGATGAGTGGATGATTTTAAGAATCCCATTTTACATCACCTAGTGGAAAGAACATGGGCCTGGAAGTCAGAGGACCTGAGTTCTAATTTTAGCTCTGACACTTATCTGCCATGTCACCTTAGGAAAGCCACTGAACCTGAGTCTCTATCTGTTGACAAATTGTACATTCCAAGCGCTTAGTAAAGTGCTTTGCACATAGTAAGCGCTCAAAAAATACGATTGAATGAATGCATGTTTATTTCCTTATTTGTAAAATGGAGTTAGTACATATTCACCCTCCTGCTTAGACTGTAAGCCCCATGTGGGGTAGGGATTGAGTCCAACCTCATTACATTATCTACCTCAGTGTTTAGCACAGTGTCTGGCACAGAGTAAGCACTTAACAAGTACCACAATTCATACTGATTAATTTAAGCTGGACACCAGCTTCAGAGACAAGAGCATGTTCCTCGGGGATACTTGTGGCTCTATTTCGGTTCCAAGCTTTGACAGTCTTAATCTTCCCAAGACAGATCATGCTTAGCTTGATTTAAATCCGTAGCTTAAAAAAGACATCCAAAGACTTTCACACTATGTGAAATAGGGTGCGATGCAAAAGAGCAAGATGCCGTGGATGTCATGAGGTCTATCCTACATAATTTGGCTTCTTCTCAATCCAAGAGAACACTTGCATCTGTCCTTGCACAGGCCCTCTTGACGTTCACATTCTAGCTTCTTTATGCTCAGGGAATAGACAAACTTGGGGCCGCCAAGCAGATCAGGCAATAAAGGCAGGAAAATGAGGCTGATGCCCTACAGATGCCTCATGGTAAGGTAAAATCCCACAGGGCCAAGCCAACCTCTAGTAGCTAGAAGGAATAACCAATTTAGGAATCAAAAGAGGCTCTGACAACCGAGATATCATTGTGTCCACATGAAGATTCACTGGGCCAGCCAAGCACCTATTCTGTTCAATAACCCTCCCAGCTGTAAGTTGGTTGGATTGTAGCCACCAGATGCTCTGAGTCTCCGTCCAATTCTCACAGAGATGCTTTGCTGCATATTTTAACATTGCGACAAAAAGGTTTCATTTGCAATTTACAGGCCGAGCAGCGATGAGAATGTTTCACAGAGGTCAGCCTTCACCATTCTTCCTAGTGATGAAATTAGAGTTTAAACAGCTGGAGCACATTCCCAGGAGAGACACTAGAATATGGTCCTTTACAGCAGAATAAATCCATCAGACATATTTCATGTGTCCGATAACATTAATAGATACCAGAGCTCCTTAAATATTTAATGAACTTACTCAGAAGAAGTTGCATACTGGGGAAAAAAGAACAATCAGAAGGAAAAGCTGATCCTTTTGCTACATAATGGCAAAAACAAAACCTAAATTTCAACCAGTGATTTCTCTTCCTTTCTGTAAACTTTGTCAGAAGAACCAGTCTACTACATGACAAGTTTCATTTCCATAATGGGCAAGAAAGTGTTTTCAGTCTTGCAGTTCAAAAGTTAATCATTTCCATGCTGCTCACTATTTAATAGAGATGCCAGAAATCATAGAAGAGCTTTCAGCTTAGTGATGGAGAAAACAGGAGGGGAAAGGCAACTGGAGACACACAGAGCTAGCTGTCGGTCCTGAGCTCGGAGCCAAAATGGTCCTGGGCGTACTAATGAGGAGTGTGTCCATTAGGAGAAAGGTATCAAACAATGTGAGTTTTGGCTCCTGGATCACTTTGCTAATGGGCCTCAGGAGCAGCAGTGGCATTGCTGATAGGTGAAAAATGGTCAGGAATATCATAGTCTGAATTTAGGCATAATGGTTCTCAGGCTGAAAGCAATTTGGTTTTATAAAATTCACTAAAATTGGTTTGGCTGGGCAGAAGAAAAATGGCTTTAATCTGTGGTTTCAGATGCCTATTTTGCCACACAAATGTGAAACAATAACAAAACTTTCAAAGCATGGGAGTTGGAAAGCCACAGGTCCTGACTGATGGTATTTTATAACATTAGTGTTTGAAAGGTGTTGGGATTCTGTCTATATCGCTTATCTATCATCTTTCTATCATCCAATTGTCCTTGGTTTTCAAAGACACCACTTATGGAAAAGTTCACTTACAAGGGCATGTATGTCTGAAAGCCAATGACACGTCCACAGTCCTGGCCATATTCGTGCGCAGGTATGTCCTTTGTTGTGTTATGTTATTTAATAAGGCATTGAAACACTCCTGCCCATTGCATCGAGTACAGTTTTGGGAGTCTAGGTTGCTAAATAGCATCCCAGACTGCCCTCACACCTAACACCCAAGTCTAACATCTTCAGTCAAGGCTTAGGCCTGGGTTCTAATCTTGGCTCCACCACTTTGCTGGGTGACCTTGGACAAGTCATGTAACTTCTCTATGTTTAAGTTTCCTCATATATAAAATGGAGATTGTCTTATTCCCTCCTCAGACTGTGAGCCCCATGTGGGACAAGGACAGTGTCCAACCAATTACCTTGCATCTATCGCAGTGCTTAGTACAGTGCATGGTATATAGTAATCCCTTAACAAGTACCGTAATTATCATTGCGATTGATGCCATATGGGAATTGAGGGGCAGTTCGCAATCAAATCTGGAGAAAAAGAAGAGGCAGGTAAAAAGTAAACACATTTCTTCAGTGACCAAAAGTATAGCTCATTTTAATCAAAAATTGATGGAATTCAAAATCCACGAATTCCATTTGTATTGTTCATGACTATTTTCCTTTACTATTCATTTTCTATACATTCGCAGGTCCTTATAAAGGGAGCAGAAAGCAGAACGTGGATTTCGGGAATGCATAGTGTTTCTTGACTTTTGAAGGACTGCCATTCTTAGAAAGAAAACAATTATACTAGACCTCACCCTTTCAAACAAACTATTTTCAGGTTATAAATAGCATTACTAATCTTACTATAACTCAGAAAGATAAATCAGAAGCAGATGGATGAGAACAAAGAAATCTTATGGTAAAGGCTATTGGATTCCTTTAGCAATGTTTCTGGTTAATATGCCTGTAACTCATTTGTTGACAAAGTATTTCTTATGAAACTCGGCTTTCATTACTTTCTTGACTATATCTCGTAAGAGTTAAATATCCTACCCATCTAAGTCCTGAAGAAAGAAACTGAGTCACTCTTTGGCATAGAAAAGCAGATAAAAATATAATTTTATTAGGGTAGAGATTAACTCTTTAAAAATACTCTTTCTTTATTCACTGATGGCCATACTGAATCATGTCCTTGGAATGGAGTTATCCTGGAGAAGCACATGATTCAGACAAAAATGAAAGGGGTGGTGGGAGAATGACTTTTTCTTAGTGTTTTATATTTTGTTATATTTTAAATTCTAAAAAATGAGTGCACTTTAGGAAACAGAAAAATGTTAAAGTAAAGGAGCAGAGACCTCCCTTTGGAAATCTAGCCTAGTTCAGACAAAATTCTAAAGCAATAAAAGCTGAAACTAATTTCCAGATGGAATAAATTGGTTCCAGAGTTTCTGAAATTTTGGCCTGCATGTTCCACAGCTGAAGTTGATCCTCATTTAGAAACTTTACCACAGAGTGGGGGTGGGAGGGAGCTTCTATTGGGATATATTTCCTGAGAGAACAGTCTTGGGACCTAGTAGTGCGGTTCTTAGTTTCAATTAGCCATTTCTCTCTGTTTCAAAGAACAAGGCAGAATGGACCCAGTGAACCCAGTCCAGATGACCTTCCTCTTACAAGGGATTGGAGTTGGTTAAAAATTATTCTTCTTGACTGGAAAAAAACCTAACTTTACAACACAAAGCTTGTTGGATTTCAGCCTGTCAGGTTAGTTGAAACTATAAGAGAGTAAGATTGGCCATTGGTTTCAAAAAACAGGTATTATATGATGCGGATATAAAGGCAAGTTGACATTAAATGCTTAGAGATCTATAGACTCTGAAACCACTGTTAATGCTTCCGCTCAATTCCTCATTGTATCCTTCCTTGCAAAATCCTACCCAGTCATGGAACAAATCTGTTTGTGTTCTAGACCTAAATGCAATATTCTTATAAATGATAGTGTCTTAAAAAAGGTTGTTTATCAAGCATCACACAGAAGAGAGTAAGGGTTTAAAGCAAATACGTGCCTGCAACATCTCTTCCAAATAGGTGATATTGTCTGGGTCTAGATTTCTAAATGAAGTCTAGGTAGGCTCAGTCTCAAACTGATTAGTCTGGGTGCTTTTTCAATACTTCAACTCAACTGGGACTCAGTAACCCAAATTCCTAAAATGGTCATTTTAAAGAATCATGGAACCGAGTCCTGGGAATATCCATGACTTGGGAAGGGCTATATATCATTCCTTCCCTGGGAACTTGCCAAATTTAAATCTAGGGTCATGGTGGGGGTAAGAAGAAAGTTTCCCTGCAGCCTACCTGGTCATCATGAATTCACATTCCATTCAAGATCCAAGTTTCTTGGAGAAAGTCCAGAATGAGACTCCTATTCTATTGCATGAATACCACTACTACTACTAATAATTAATAAATAACAATAATTGTGGTATTTTTTAAGTGCTTATTATATATCGAGCATTTTTCTAAGTGCTGGACTAGATGCAAGATAATCAGGTTGGACACAGTCCATGTCCCACAAGAGGTTCCCAGTCTAATCAAATCGGTCAACCAATGATATTTATATAGTGCTTACTATATGCAGAACATTGTACTGGAAGTCCACACAAAGAGACCTCTGAAAGCCCTACCAGTCTAATCATACCAAACATCTAAGCAATATTCTACTGTTGGATATATCTACCACAAAATCCGTCACCAAATCCTCTCAGTTCAACCATCACGATACCATTAAAACCTTCTCTTTCTTCTCCATCCAAACTGGTACCAGGTTGATCCAAGCATTCAACATTCAATCACTTTTGCATCCTCCTATATTACCTTGCTGATTTCCTACAACAACACAGCATGCTCACTTCACTCCTCTAATGCCAACCTAACCCACTGTACCTCCATCTCATCTATTTCACTGCCAAACCCTTGCCCACATCCTGCCGCTGGCCTGGAACTTCCCCTTCACAATAGACAGACCATCACTCTCCTTAACTAAAAGAGTTATTAAAATCACATTTCCTCAAGAGGCTTTCTCAGCTAAACTCTCGCATCCTCTACTCTTTCTACCTTCTTTGCCATCCTTTCACCTGTGTTTTCTCACCTCACTCTTAATCTCACAGCACTTATATACTTACCCATAATTTACTTATTTATATTAATATTTGTCTCCCCCTTTAGGCTGTAATTTCATTATAGTCAGGGAATGCCTCTACCAAATCTGTTATATTATACTCTCCTAAGCCTTTAGTATAGTGCTCTGCACACAGTAAGTGCTCAATAAATATGACTGACTGCTCTTCGAAAGCTTTAAAAAAGTTCATTCTCTTTGCCAAGCTCATCCTCAGTTCCTCTCTCATTAAAACCATATTTTGAGACCTTGATAGATATCCAGAAAACCTTCCAAGTCACAGTCTCCGGATGTGTCTACACAGGGCAAAGTTAATAAGAGGTTGAAACCTTTTTACAGAATTTACCTGACATTTAACAATGCCTGCAGCATCTGACTCAGCCAACTGGAAAGGAGGATTCAGTTCTCTTGTACAGATGCCTCTGGTTAAAATTTGCAACCAAAAACCACTCCTTACTGAAGGTAATGATCATTTTTTACCACACTGGTGCATTTTTCCCTTGCGGTCTCTGCTGTGTTGGCAAAGAGGCCCCAGTATCTTCATCTTCACAGCTCATTTTGCCAGGAGTCAGGGTGCTGAGTTGGCTCTAGTGTCTCTTAGTATCTTGCAAGTAGATTGATTCAGTCATATTTATTGAGGACTTACTGTGTGCAAAACAATAAACTAAGTGCTTGGGAGAATACAATGCAACAATAAACAGACACAATCCCTGCCCACAACAAGCTCACATCTCTTTGAAATTCTGTTCCTCTCTCCCTGCTTTCATGTACCTCTTTGCACCATCCAGCAATCTTCTCACTTATCTCTTGTCCATTCTTCTCACTTTTTACTATCTTTGCTTCCACAGTGCATATTGCCTCAGTTATAGGGTACTCTAAAAGTGTTCTGGGACCATCGTAGTTGGTGATGTTGTCCAAGCGATGTTGAATATGGCTTGTAGGTGATGCTGATGCAACTTTTCAAAAAGTCAGATATGCCTTTTATCAGTTTAAGAGAAACAGCGTGGCTTAGTGGAAAGAGCATGGGCTTGGAAGTCAGAGGTTGTGGTCTCTAATCCCCTCTCTGCCACTTGTCAGCTGTGTGACTTCAGGCAAGTCATTTAGCTTCTCTGTGCCTCAGTTACCTCATCTGTAAAATAGGGATTAAGACTGTGAGATCCATTTGGGACAACCTGATGACCTTGTATTTACCCCAGTGCTTAGAACTGTGCTTTGACACATAGTAAGCGCTTAACAAATACCAACATTATTATTATTATTATTATTAATATATGGCTCTGATTGAACTGGCCATGGTATTGTGGAATAGTCTTAAAATATTTGGGAATTCTCTGGGTATCCAAATTTACTTAGCTGCAACTAGAGCCAGGCACAAACTGATCAATCAATCTGCTGTATTTATTGAACACTTACTATGTGCAGAGCACCATTCTATGTGCCTCAGAGAGTACAGTACAACAGAGTTGGTAGAGATGTTCCCTTCCCACAGTGAGCTTACAGTCTGGGTGGCATCACAAATTTTTGTTTGGTTTTAAATATAAATATGGCAGTCTTATAGTTGGGATGAATGGGAAATATTTTGTCCGCAGCGCAGGATTTTGATCTGAAGGCAGTTTGAAATTTTAGATGTACATTACTAAGAGCATTTACTAGTTCTTCACAACATGGCTAAAATTCACCCTTTCCTGTCCATTCAAAAAGTTGTCACGTTAATCTATCTCACCTTGATATCAGTCTCCTTGCTGACCTCTCCGCTTCCTATCTCTTCCCACTCCAGTTCCTATTTCACTCTGCTGCCTGGATCATTTTTCTACAGAAATGTTCAGTTCATGCTGCCCCACTTTTCAAGAACCTCCAGTGGTTGCCAATCCATCTCCTTATCAAACAGAAACCCTTTACTATCAGTTTTAAAGCACTCAATTACCTTGTCCCCTTGTACCTCATCTTGATGATGCTCTCGCACTACAACCCAGCCTGCACACTTCACTCCTCTAACACCAACCAACTCACTGTACCTCGAGCTCTATTATTTCCCCACCAACCTCTCACCAATGTCCTGCCACTAGCCTGGAATGTCCTCCTTCTTTACATCCGTCAGACAATTACCCTCCCCACCCTCAAAGTCTCACTGAAGGCACATTTCCTCCAAGAGGCCTTCCCTAAGTCCTAATTTCCTCTTTTACCACTCCCTTCTGCATTGCCCTGATTTCTCCTTTTATTCACCCTTCCCCCCCCCAGTGCATAACACTTAGGTACACATCTGTAATTTATTCATTTGCATTAATGTCTGTCTCCTGTAATTTATTCATTTGCATTAATGTCTGTCTCCTCTAGACCACGAGCTGGTTGTGGACAGGGAATGTGCCTATCAACTCTGTTGCATTTTACTCTCCCAAGTGCTCAGTAAAGTGCTATGCACACAATAAGTGCTGAATAAATATGATTGATTAACTGATTTATTAACAACAATAATGTTGGTATTTGTTAAGAGCTTACTATGTGCAGAGCACTGTTCTAAGCACTGGGGTAGATACAGGGTCATCAGGTTGTCCCACATGAGGCTCACAATCTAAATGCCCATTTTACAGAGGAGGTAACTGAGGCACAGAGAAGTTAAGTGACTTGCCATTAGTTGATATGGAAAGACTAACATCTTCTGGCAATGGAGAGCAGTGAGATGCAACTCAAAGTACTTATAAAATCTATAGAGAAAGCTTGGAAAACCCTGTCTGGGCTTGAGTTAGCATGGGTGAAAAGAAAAGCATGCATCTAAACTATGTTTTCCTTTATACATTTCAGCCTAAACAGTAGTTACCTTTATTGTATTAGATTGGATCAATCATTAATGGTTACCTTCAGCATACGAATGGTCAAGTTTTCCAAACAGAGATTCTTTGGTTGAGATTAAAAAGAAAAGATTTGCAACCAACATTTGAAAGGGCATTAACATTAGGGCTCATTTTCATAAATCTTACATTGTGCATGAACTGTTTAGCTAAACAAGAAACTAAAGATGACGAATATAGCCTGGAGGAAAGGAAGAAACAAGCTCTGAAATGTTTAGTGACAAGAGGGAGCAAATCTTCATTTGAAGCAGGTGGCTAGTTTCCAGGCTGTGGAAATAAAATTTTCTTCAGTGGTGAGTTCTGATCTACAGTAAGTGATTTGTAAAATGACAAATTACCAAATCAACCTCTGTTGCTGTAAATAAGTGGTATTTTAAAATTTGTATAGTACAAACGGATCAATAACCTCCAAATATTGCAAAGATTTCACATAACACTTGACACCTAATAAGGAAGACATTAATTCCTCCTAAATTTGGAACCTATTTTTTTTTTTTAACACAACAAAGTTTTAAAAAATCCAGTCCTCCAAAATTCAGTCAATCGATAGGTCAATCAGGGGTATTTATTGAGCAAGTACTGTGTGCACAACACTGTACTAAGCACTTGAGAAAATGTAACAAAACAGTGTTGGTGGATAAGAATCTGGGTCCACCAGGAGTTTGCATTCTACCAGGGTAGACAGACATTTTAATAAATTAGGAATAAGAATTTTTACATAACTGCTGTGGTGCTGAGGCATCAAGATGTTTAAGGAGCACAGAGCCAAGCTTATAGTCAACAAAAAGAGGGGAGCAGATAAGGGAAATAAAGGGCTTAGTCTGGGAGGGCCTCTTGGAAGAGAAGTGATTTTAAGCGAGTTTTGAAGACGGGGAGCATATAACCTAATTTTTAAAATAAGAAAAGCAGAGTGGCCTAGTGGATAGAGCATGGGCCAGGGAATCAGAAGGACCTGGGTTCTAGCCCCAGCTCCATCATTTGTCTGCTGCGTGACCTTGGGCAAGTCACTTAACTTCTCTGGAAGTTCTCTGTAAAATGGGGTTTAAAACTATGAGCCCTATGTGGGACAGGGACAATCTGATTACCTTGTATCTACCTCAGCATTTAGAGCAGTGCCTGACACATAGTAAGCATTTAACCAATACCACTGTTGTTGCTGACAACATACATGACTGCATATAAGGATATTTTTCTGAAACTTTTCTGAGTTGCCTGGCATACTGCCTTCTTGACTTAACTGAATTTTTAAAAGACGGAACATTTTTACACTTCAAGCAATTCAGTATTTTCATTTGCTATCCCATAATACACTATTACATACATATCTAGCGTTACAAGAACTATCAAACAACATTTATTGATCAACTATTATGTGCAAAGCACTGTACTAAGAGAGTAAAACAGAGTATAAAAAGCCATATCAGGCTTCAAGATATAAATTTCCTGTCAAAGTCAGGGCATTTCTCAACATTCCACAGGCTAGCTATGTTGGTTGTTGGGTTGCATTGGGTGGTTTTCTCCACATCTGAACAGCATCAGTATCGACAGTATTTGATAGAGTACCTCCTGCACTAGGTGTTTGGAGAAATAGAGAGAATCAATCAGTTAATGTTGTTCATTGAGCATTTTCTATGTGAAGGGCACTGAACTAAGAGCTTGGGAAGCTACAATACAATGGAGTTTGAAGAGGTGATACATGCCCACAAGGAGCTTACAGTCTACTGGGGAGAGAGAGAGATATTAAAATGATTTGCAGATAAGGGAAATGGCAGAATGTAAGGCAATATACCTAAGTGCCGTGGGGCTGAGGGTTGGGTGAATATCAAGTGCTTAAGGGGTAATAATAAGAATAATAATGTTGGTATTTGTTAAGTGCTTACTATATGCCAATAACTGTTCTAAGTGCTGGGGTAGATACAGGGTAATCAGGTTGCCCCACTTGATGCTCACAGTCTTAATTCCCATTTTACAGATGGGTTAACTGAGGCACCGAGAAGTTAAATGACTCGCCCAAAATCACACAGCTGAAAGGTGGCGGAGTCGGAATTAGAACCCATGACCCCTGACTCCTAAGCCCCTGCTCTTTCCACTGAGCCACACTGTTTGTACAAATCTGAGTGCCCAAGTGAGGCAGAGGGAAGGGGAGGGAGGGAAAATGAGGGCATAGTGGAGGAAGGCCTTTGGAAGAGATGTGATTTTTAGGAGGGATTTTTTAAGGTGGGAAGATTGGTGGTCTGTCAGCTATGAAGTAGGGGGAACTTCCAGGCCAAGAGGGAGAATGAGGGCAAGATGTAGGCAAGGGGCTAGATAAAACTGAGGTACAAGCAGTAGGTTGGTATTAGAAGGGCAAAGTGTGGGGGTCGCAATGTATTAGGAGATCAGCATGGTAAAGTAGGAGGGAGGGAGCTGATTAAATGACTTAAAATCAATGGTAAGAAGTTTCTTTTCGATGTGGAGGTGGTTGGACAACCATTGCAAGTTCCTGACAAATGGGAATATGTGGACTAATGATTTGCCAGAAAAATGATCTCGACTGAAGAGTACAATATGGACTAGAGAGGGGAAAGACAGGATGCATGGGGGTCAGTGAAGAGGCTGATGTAGTAGTCAAGGAGGGAAATTATAAATGCCTAGATCAGCAGGGTAAAAATTTGGATGGAGAGGAAGAGGTGGATTATAGAAATGTTGAGCAGGTAAAAATGAATGAATGGTGGTATTTGTGGAGTGCTTACTATGTGCAAAGCACTGTTCTAAGCACTGGGCTCTTTCCACTGAGCCACGCTGCTTCTCTGCCCCAACAGGATTTCATGACAGATTGAATGTGTAGGTTGAACAAAAGGGATAAGTTGAGAGTAATGCCAAGGGGATGGGCTTGTGAGTCAGAGAGAATGCTGGTGATAGAAAAGTCAAGAGGGAAAGACAGACATTTTGTGGGAAGATGAGGCATTTTACTTTGGATGTGAAGTGTGAGGTGTTAGGGGGACATTCAAGTAGAGATTTCCTGAAGGCCAGAGGAAATGTGAGATTTCAGAAAAGGAGAGAGGCAAGGGCCGGAGAGGGAGATTTGGAAGTCATACACATAGAGATGGTAGTTGAAGACATGGGAGTGAATGAGTTCTCCAAGGTGATAGAGAATGGAAGGCAACCAGAACTGAGCCTTGAGAGACCCCCACAGTTATAGGGTTAGCAAAAATAATTAAAAAAGAAAGACATTTCCCCTAATGAGCTTATCATATGATAAATGTATCC
Source organism: Ornithorhynchus anatinus (assembly GCF_004115215.2). Taxonomy (NCBI): domain Eukaryota; kingdom Metazoa; phylum Chordata; class Mammalia; order Monotremata; family Ornithorhynchidae; genus Ornithorhynchus; species Ornithorhynchus anatinus. The sequence continues at coordinate 55,990,548 of NC_041731.1, forward strand.
TTGTGGATATAATGTTAAATCTGTAGAGCGATACCCTGTTCTGAATTTAGAACAAATGCTTCAAAGTCAAACATACAACCAAAGATGGACATGGCTAGCAGTGGGTCTTGTAAACTAATTCCCAAACTCCCTCCCTATTCCCAAGACTTATTTAGAAGGATAGGATCCAATTTGTCTGTGATGTTCTCAATGATTTCACTTCAATTTTGGATGCCAATTTTCCACACTTGCTGATTCTTGATCATTCAGGATGCAGTCTTTAGGAACCAAATTGTTCTGGCAAATCTCCACAGCCTGTTTTTTGAACACTTAAATCACTCTCCAGAATGGGGTTTCAGCTGGGTCCCAGCAACCACAGATATCTTCCGCACAGTCCAATGACAGTGAATTTAGTTTGGAGAAAGCCATATCTTCGCTAACTTCAAACAACTAACTTCAGAGCTAACATGTCTAAAACAGAACTCCTGACTTCGTCATCACTGTAGACAGCACCACCATCTTTCCTGACTCACAAGCCCATGTTATCCTTAACTCCTCTGTCATTCAACCCACATATTCAATCCATCACTGAATCTTGCCAGTTCAAGCTTCACGTCACTAAAATCTGCCCATTCTTCTCCATCCAAACTGCTCCCAAGCTAATACAATCACTCATCCTACCCATCTGATTAGCATGGCTCAATGGAAAGAGCCCCGGCTTAAGAGTCAGAGGTCATGGGTTCAAATCCCAGCTCTGCCACTTGTCAGTTGTGTGGCTGTGGGCAAGTCACTTATCTTCTCCCTGCCTCAGTTATCTCATCTCTAAAATGGGGATTGACTGTGAGCCTCATGTGGGACAACCTGATTACCCCATATCTATTCCAGTGCTTAGAACAGTGCTCTGCACATAGTAAACACTTAACAAATATCAACATTATTATTATTATTACATCAGCCTCCTTGCTGACCTCCCAGCCTCCTGTCTCTCCCCACTCCAGTCCATACTTCACTCTGTTGCCTGGATCATTTTCCTCACCGCACGTATGTACATATCTGTAATTTTATTCATTTATATTAATTTCTGTCTCCCCTTCTAGACTGTAAGGTCATTAGTGTGTGCAGGGAATGAGTTTGTTATACTGTACTCTCCCAAGCAATTAATGCAGTGCTCTGCACATAGTGAGTGCTCAATAAATACGACTGACTGATTTTCTCTCTAGTCGTGAGCATTGGAGAGATAAAGCATCAATCCATTCCACAGGCAATTTATCTCTATTTCTTAGGGAACCCACATGGCCTAAAGGAAAGAGCTCAGCCCTGAGAGTTAGAGGACTTGTGTTCTAATCTCAGCTCCACCACTTGTCTGCTGTGTGACCTTGGGCAAATTAACTTCCCTTTGCCTCAGTTACTGCATCTATAAAATGGGGATTAAGACTATGAAACCCACAAGAAGCATGGACTGTGTCCAACCTGATTAGCTTGTATCCACCCTAGCATTTACTACAGTGCCTGGCACATAGTAAGTGCTTAAGGAATACCATAAAAAATGACTTCAGGTAAATCTTAACAGGCAGCAACCATATCATGCGTATTGAAAAAATGATACAAAAAAGTAAAATGATCTTTCCATGAGTTGTACGTGCTCACTAAGAACTCTCTGGGAGGGGGAAGTTTTCACCAAATTCTTATCCATATGTCAGCAGACACACAAAATTCTCACCCACCAAGGAATTAATCACTTTGCATTAAACACATTTGATTCATTTAAATATTTGAAGTGTCAAATTTTAAATTAAAATGTAAGCTTTTTACACAAACATATACATACATAGACTTGCTTTACATTCTGCTTAACTCTTTGGGAAATAATAAAGCGCAAGAATATAGCGTGGATTGGAGATAAACTACATAGATGTGTTTTTCACTACATTAAAGAATGACGGAACTTAGAGTTTTTGGAAATGCAACATAAATATTCTATTATGATAAGAAATCCATAATCCTAGTTCAATTCGCGTATGCATGGAGTTAAGTCAATCAATCAATGGCATTTCCTGAGCACTTTGGGCAGAGCTCTGTACTAAGGACTTGGGAGAGAAGAGTACAATAGAGTTGGTAGATATGATCCTTTCCCTCAAGTAGCTTACAAACTAGAGGGGGAAACAGATTTTTTAAAGATCATTTTTGGGTGTAAAATACCTTCTTTCATCCAAATATGCTTTGGGAAAACTTGCCATTAGGCACTAAACTGTCAGCTGGATTTGCCTTGCACAGACAGGGGTAACATTTTGGAGTCGTGTTTTGGAATCCTACCACAGAGAACTTGTTAGACTGCATTTTGAGCTCCCAGCTCTTGTTTTTCCACACTTCTGCCATAGCATGTGTGTGGGGGAGGTGGCGAGGGGGAGGGGGGAAGAGAGAGAGAAGGCTCACTACAGTCCTCTCAAGGGAAAGGATGAAAGGGAACTCACAACAGCAGCATCCACGGGTAGCTGCCGTCAGTTGAAGAGACAGAGACAAACATGCAACTCCAGAGTAAAAATACTGTCTGCACAGCTCAGTGTAACCCTCTGGAGTCACATTGTGTTGAACCGAGTTGAAAAGTTCAACTATCCTATCCTGCTCACCTCTTGGGTTATGTGAAATGTAATGTAGTGGTAATCGTACTTACTAAGGACTTACTGTGTGCAGAGCACTGCAGTAAACATTGGGAAAGAATACAGAGATGGGAATTAAACATGGCCCCTGGTTTTTAAGGAGCTCAAGATCTATCAGTAATGTTTCCTTTCTTTACCATTCAATAGTATTTATTGAGCGCTTACTATGTGCAGAGCACTGTACTAAGCGCTTGGGATGAACAAGTCGGCAACAGATAGAGACAGTCTCAAAAGCAGCTCTTAGACATTGTGCTTTTAACATTCTGAACTATTTGTGGAGATTTTCTTACATCGCTAAAATCCAAAATGTCATTGTCGCATGCATATTATTAAAGTACCTATGAAGTACCAACTTCAGTATGTGCACCCTTTTGCTCTGGCCTCTCTTGTCTTGAACAAAGAGCTACTTTTAAAAACAGAGGATGTGATAAATGAATTCTAGCCCTTATTTTCACATGAGCCTCATGGTGAAGTGCTTCTAATAAAGCATTCCATTGGTCCCGCACTACACATGCCCATACACACTTAATTCCTATATCAAGAGCATTTCTCCCATGTATAATGAAATGAATCTTTCTGGATTTCTGCACAATCAGAGCATAATTAAGTATATGAGGGATGCAGGTAAATGCATGAGATGCATGTTTAATTAAAAGCAAAAATGACATTTAAATATCAATTTGTATGGCATTCAATAAAGACTGAAGATCTGGAAATATCTTTCTCGGATAGCGAGGCATACCTACCTATAAATATGTAGATACATAATATATCCATGTATGTTTTACGCTAAATTCACATTTCTATTCAATCCCCCGCAGTTGCTGCCATATAAACACCGGTATATTTCAGAAATCCCCATGAAAAATAAAACACTTGCATAAATCCATGTAGGGCAAAAACAAACCTGTCAGAGCAGAACAGATTGAGTCAATGTATAGCTTGCATATGGAAACAATGACATGATTGTTTACTCACTGGTTTAATGATATTCACTTTCTCTAATGGCAACGTGGAAAATGTGCTTGCCAGATGCTTAGCCTACAGTGCAGAAGCAAAGAATACTGGAAGGTCTATAGTAAGGAATTTATTCTGACACCAGAATATAGTGTAAACTCTTCAGTTTATTAATGCTATTTTGTTTTGGTTTTTTTATACTTTGGTGTGTGCAGCTTAAATTTCCATACTTTCAAAACAGTTCAACAATGAATTTACATATTTCCTGGAATCTGCAGATATAAAAGCGGTAAAACACTCTAGGCATTATTAGACAGTAGATTATAACCCATTACTATTGTTTCAATTAGCAATGTAAAAGTGACCTGCAGTGTTCAGATGACCCACTAATGGATTTAAATGCTTTCAAATATTAATGCAGGTTTGCTAAAGATGAATCCCAAACCCATTATTCCTGGAACAACTATGATCTGAAAAGCTGGCAATGATTGTGCATTATGTGGAAAGGCTCATGGTTAATTAAATGAATACCTAGCATTGCACTATTCACTTTAGTGCTACAAAATTATTTCTCATTGATTTTTACATTCCAAGTCCATGATTCAATTTACTTCTGCAATTCGTGTTGTCGTGTCAATAAAAGAGAACTGCCTGAAGATGGAAGCATTAGAGATTGATAAATGTATTAAGATCCAATGAAAACTTCAGTTTCCCATTGTTTCCCCTTTTTGAAATATCATTTGTAGGCAGCACTTTGTTATGTATTATTAATACAATTTTTGTTTGCTTCCATCTGGTCTCTCCTTTCTCTTTCTGTTCAGGAACTGGAATGCTAGTGATTGCTTCAGGGTGAGTAGCTACTTTTTTCAGTAACAAGTTCTCTCACTATCGAGAACAAAAGCACCATCATCACAAATCTGTTATTTCATGGTAAATGAACTAGAAGGCCAGATTCATCAACAAAGGGAGAAATGAGAGTGATAATATAAACGTATGGGTATTTTAATTTCAAAAGGTAAATGGAATTCCTGAAAGGTTTCAGAAATAATGAATAGCTCTAATGTTAATTTTTCAATCAGATAATTTAAAAACGAAGTTCATTTCTATCAGAGAACCCGCCTGACTTTCAGATCCACTTGTTTGCTTCTCACTATTAAGCGCTTTGTGTTAGGTCGGCTGAGATATGGACTGCTTAAATAGCATCCTCTGGGATTTTTCTACACTCAAAACTCCAGATCCACGTTTCTTCTAAAAAAGCTCCTCTTTCAGAAACAAAAGCAGAAACCCCAGCCCATACGCTCTCCCACAAAAGAGGCGAGAAAAAGCTGCTTTTCATCACAATCTAAATTTTAATTTTCCACCCAGGTTTTGGAACAGTGCCAACTCCGGGTAACAGCACCAGCTGAAACTACTACACCTGTTTCAACTAAACATGTTATTTCCACACTAAAGGTAAAGTTACACTTATGCCATACCTACACTTAAAATGGAAAGAACAGGAGGTAAAAAGCAAATGAGTTGAAGCAATTATAGAGAGATGGATGAACTTTCTCAGACCTTGAAAATTGTTCCCACAAGCCACTGTCTCTCTGTAATGTCCTTGAGGACAGTCCATACTCCATTCTGCTGCCCAGATCATTTTTCTACAAAAATGTTCAGTCTGTGTTTCCCCACCCCTCAGGAACCTCCAGTGGTTTCCCAGTCACTTCCGCATTAAATAGAAATCATTGTCATTGTCTTTAAAGCTCTCAATTACCTTGCCCCCACCTACCTTTCCTCACTGCCTTTCAACTACAGCTCAGCCAACACATTTCACTCCTCTAATGCCAATCTACTCACTGTATCTTGATCTCATCTATATCTCGTCTACCTAACACCCAGCCTCTATCCTGGAATGCCCTCCCTCTTCGTATCTGACAGAGGATCACTCTCCCTACCTTCAAAGCCTCATTGAAGGTGCAGTTCCTCTAAGAGGCTTTCCTTGACTAAACCCTCATTTCCTCTTCTCCAAACTCCTTCTGTGACACTCTTCCACTGGGCTTTGTACCCTTCATTCATCTGTCCCTCAGGCCCACAGCACTTATGTATGTATCTGTAATGCACTTATTTATTTTACAATCTGTCTCCCCCCCCCACCCACCGAGACTGTAAGCTGGTTCAGGGAAGGGAATATGTCTACCACCTCTTATGTTGTACACTCCCAAGCACTTAGTACAGTGCCCTGCACATAGTAAGTGCTCAATAAATACAATTGATTGATTGCTAACGCTATTGTACTCTCCCAAGTACATAAAATGCACAGAGTAAATGCTAAATAAATACTACTGAGCTAGATTGATTGACATGGATACCTCAAATATAAACTCAGCTCTTTGAAGATCTAAAATAAGAAAATCCACAAATAGGAACTTTGATAGAGAATCATATGAATTTTATATTAAGTTTGGAGGAAGAGCAGTGTAAAAATAGCCCTTTTGGCTTTGATACAACACATCATTTAAATTACACTTGCCATATTCCTGTAAAGCAGGTAAGCAAACGCTTTTGATGTTCCCATATTCTACTTGGAGTTACTCACAGAGATATAAAGAGGTTCATCACCTTGTCCAAAATTCCAGAGCTAAATGTTTCCAACTCTTCTGATAGTTAAAACTAAAAGTATTTTTTCCTCCATCTATTATGGTCTTGCACACAGTGCTAAAGAGTGTTAGAGATAGGCTGGGAACCAGGCTCGTTTGACAGCTAATGGGAAGGCTTTGGCTTTGAAAGCTCTTCTCAAGATAGCAATATTTTGAAATTGGGTGGACTAGTCTACATGTTCAGAGAATAATAATAATTAGAGTATTTGCTAAATGATTACTATGTGTCAAGCACTGTCGTATGCCCTAAGGGAGATACAATCAATCAATCAACTGTATTTATCGAGCACTTACTGTGTGCAGAACACTGTACTAAGCATTTGGGAGAGTGCATTATAACAATATTTAGCATTTAGAGTTAGTAAACACATCCCCTGCCTCCAGTGAGCTTGCAGTCTACAGGGGAGTCAGGCATTAATATAAATGAATGAATTGTGTACATAAGTGGGGGAAGAGAGAAGGGTGAATAAAAGGATCAAATCACGGTGATGCAGAAGGGAGTGGTAAAAGAGGAAAAGAGGGTTTAGTTAGGGAAGGTCTCTTGGAAGAAATGTGTCTTCAATAGGCTTTGAAGATGGGGAGAGTAATTAATTGTCTGTCAGATACGAAGATGAAGGGTGTTTCAGGCCAAAGGCAGGATGTGGGTGACAAGTCGTCGGCAAGATAATCGAGAATGAGGTATAGTGAGTAGGTTGGTGTTAAAGGCGCCAAGTGTACAGACAGGGTTGTAGTAGGAGAGCAGCGAGGTGAGGTTGGAGGAAACACGAGGTGAGGTTGGAGGAAACAAGATGATTACATGCCTCAAAATCGATAGAAGGAGATTCTGTTTGATGCAGAGGTGGATGGGCAACCACTGAGGGTTCTTGAGGAGTTGGGAAATGAGGACAGTACATTTTTGTAGAAAAATGATTCGGGCAGCAGAGCGAAGTGTGGACTGGAGTGGGGACAAAGAGGAGTCAGGGAGGTCAGTCTTTCAGCCATACTCAGACCAACTGAGAACATCTCATCACCAGTAACTTCATATTTTAATTTGGAGATCCATATAAATCAATCAATCAGTGGTATTTATTTAACACTTACTGCACGCAGAACACTGTACTAAGTACTTGGGAGAATGAGATATAACAAAGTTGGGAGACACAGTCCTACCCCGCAGTGAGTTTACAGTTTACAAACTGCTTCAGACAAGCATGTAAAATCAGTACTAAAATACAATATTTACAACATTTAAATGAAACAAAATTAATAGTCACACCATCTTTGAGAGTATTCCTTTTCAAGAGAATGATATGCATAGCAGTCTGATAATAATTATCCGATTTATTGAGCGCTTACTTTGTTCAGAGCATATTTGTTAAGTGTTTATACTAAGTGTTGGAGTAGATATAAGATAATCAGGTCAAACAAAATACCTGTTTCACCCAAGTCTCACAGTTTAAGTGGTTGGGAGAAAAGATACTTAATCTTTAGTTTACTGATGTGGAAATTAATGAACATAGAAGTTGTTGCTTGCCTAAGGTCATATGAGAGGCAAATGGTAGATCCAGGATTAGGACCTAGGTCCTTTGATCCTCAGGCTTAGGCTCTTTCCACTATGCCACGCTGGGTCTGTCTACCCCCTTCTAGACTGTGAATCCATTGTTGGGTAGGGATTGTTTCTATTTGTTGCCAAATTGTACTTTTCAAGTGCTTAGGACAGTGCCCCGCACACAGTTTGTTCTCAATAAATAGGACTGAATGAATGAATGCTTCTCAATAAGAAATTGAGAATAGCTTTGAGATATGTTTCTCAGAATGGAGATTATCAATTTTTAATGGATTCCCATTGCCAGCCTCCCTGAATAGAGACTGTGAGCTGCACGTGATGCAGGGACTGTATTCGACCTGGTTATCTTGTAATCACCACAATGTTTACCAAAGAGCTTGGTCTCTAGCAAGCACTTAATAAATGTCATAATATTAATTGGGATGTTATGTAGAGGTAAATAAATCCAGGAGAAAAGAGTCTAATGAATGGTCCAGGAGAGAGGGGGAATGAGCAGGAGGGGAGCATGTAAATAAGGTGACACTTTAAATATATTTTTACCGAATTCTGGGAGGAGTGTGGGTTCTTTGGTCTTTCCACCCCCAAGGATCCACTCCACCAAATCTACTTTCGCATGGTTCTCTGAAAGCACAGAGCCCTAAGGCACTGCCTAGGCCACCTCTGCCTAAGGCCACCTACAATTTTATCTTTTACATAGATCAATTTATTATTTCAAAATTCAGGGAATCAAAATCTTCCCTCTCTAAAAAGGAAGGATGGGCCTTTGAAATCCCATGGAACAGATACCTCTGGGGAGGCGGAAGGACATCTCCCGACTCTCTGAAAATGGGGGTGATATGGGGAATTTTGCTCACTCCGGCTAAGCTTTTCAGTCATGCTCTGCTCCTCCCAAACGAATCTCTCCATTCAGTTGTGATATCAATGATTTCAGCTGCACCCTGGATCATAACTCCCCTCAAAACCTGCTTCTGGATGTCTCCCCCCTAACTGAGAGAAAAATAAACCAACAATAGTAAGCTTCAGCAGCAAGAAGCCAGACTGGAAGGACCCAAACCTGCACTTATCCTCACATAGCATGCATACAGTAGCCACACATGCACACCAACATATATGCAGTCTCACAGGGAAACATAAACACTCACAAACCAACAGACATCCACACCAGAAGAGACATATTCTCATCTAGCATCCATAGGTGGTATGTGAGTGAAAATTAAAGAAAGACAGTAGCATAAGAATAACTGAATGAGAAAGCTGAAGTTGTAAATTTAATGCTTTATTTGGTCAATGAGCTGGTGGCTAAGTGGGAGAGTGGATGGTCTGAGGAGAAGGTTGTGTGTGTGGAAGGGAAAATAGTGAAAGTCCATTGAATTTTATTCCCCTTTTGGTCACCGCAATTTTAAAAGATACGGAAAAATTGAAGAGAATCCCAAGGAAGCAAAAAAAAGAAAGAATAGAGGAATTAAAATAAATAGATATACATCCTACAATGAAAGGTTAAAGAAATTTGACTTGCTTACCCTGGAAGAGAGATGCTAAGGGATAGGTTAGTTAAGAAAAAGTGCTCACTGACAAAATGATAAAACCTTGTAATAGGTCATAGGTAGTGGGGACAGGATGGGAGGGGAAGATGTGGAGTCTTGATTCTTGGAATTGTTAAACCAAGAGTAGAAGTCCTCCCTCTTGTCCTAGGGGGTTTAGTCAATTCACCTGCCCTGAGGCAAGAGGCCAAGCATTTAATCTCCCAAGGTCGCTCCTAGTGCTGGGGTTCTATACCTTTTAGAAGTGCAGTGGAATGTGTATTCTACTAACTGAAAGGCTGTTGTTTTCCTGCAGGCTGAAAATGCCTTTGCGGACAATCTACAAACACAATCCACGATTATTTCCCCTATGGCTATGGAGCGCCGTGAATAGGAAAACTGAGCCTGCTTACTGATTAAGACATCCCAGGGCTCAAGGTGGGCGAAATTAGCTGCATTGCAGGTGTATCATCCAGGGTCTTTGTGTGCCAGTAATGGAAAAAAACCAAACTATCCAGGTCCCCTCAGTAGAGAATATACCCCCATCATAGTGTCTGAAAAAAAACATTCCTGGGCAGAATAGTCCCTTTTCCAGAAATATTGACTGCGGGTTGGTTGAACACCAGATTGAAAAACTCTAGCCTTGCCCTCGCAGTGGATTGGGACCTCTGTTTTAAAACAACTCGGAGCTAGAAACACCCGCCTCTGTCTCAGAAATGGTGAAATTGCATTTCTTGTGTTTTGTAAACATTTCTGAGACATTTTGAAAAATTATTTACCTACAGCATTTTTACTTGCAGCACTTGATAAAATAGGAAGTGTGTGATAAGGAGCAAGCTTTAAAAAAACCCAAATTAATGTCTAGGTGCAAATGAGTCAAAGGAAAAGTAGCCATAAATCTAAACAAGCAAAAAGATATGGCATAACCTCACGGCATGGAAAAAAAAAAACCCAACAGCTTTCACCTGTGATTTCTTTTGAACTATTTTCACTATTTGCAAAGTATATTTTAAAAAATGACAACAATATAAGCTCAAACGACATGGAGAAAATGTATCTTCTGTGTGCTTAGATTGTGACAGCTATAAATATAATCAGGAAGTGGAAATTCAATAGAAGTTATTACAGCAATAAAGAATTAGCACACAATAAATAGCAAAGACTTTGGAAATTTATTGTACAGTGCAGACAGGATATTCATTAAAGAGTATGTAAGAGTTATCTGGAGAAATATGTATTCAGAGCAGAACTAAATGAGACTGTAAAAGATTATTTTGTCACCAGAAGGATTTCAGATTAAAGTAAGAAGGACAAAGAATTAGAAATTGGATCCTCTGGAACTCTTAGATCCAAAAATGGTCAAATACGTTTATTTTGCTTGGTCTGTTAAACAGAAATAGACACACACAAGCTCACACACACACAACCCTATAGACCCCTCGTTAAGAGAAAACAGCTCTTTTGCTTTGGTTAGGTATAAAGGAAGACTCTCTGAAAAAAGGTAAACAAATCTCTTACTTTATATATGCATTTAGAGTACTCAATCTGAAACTACATTTTAAAGAAAGCCTGAAGTGAATTCTGACTCTTCTTTAAGACAAAAAAAAATCTATGTTCTCTCTTTTCATGATAATAGCTTCCTAGCTAGTTCAATTATGCTCAAAATTCTGAAGATAAATCAGCCATTTGAACTGCGAATTTGCCTTTCATTGATCAGAATAAATATCATCTGAGTTGTGATTAACTTATTTACCTGACAACTATTTCCTTCTTTAAGATTTCTCCTTTCACTTGATTATACAAGTATGCAAAACGTGGATAGCACAGGAGAGAGCTGTAAAAATGCTCCAAGGCACAGACCCTGGAAACACTATTATAAATTAGTTCTTCATTAAATGCACAGCAGATAGCCTGGAAACCGAAATGGCAGGGTACTTTCACTCCACTGAAGGAAATCTTACCTCTAGAGACTAAATGATGAAGAAAATTGCTAGAAAGAGCAGGACAATTTAACTTATAACTTACCTAGACTCCACATCTATGCAATGCCTCCAGATTTAAAAAAAATCAATATCTTATCTCATCTCTGCAATTTTAATTACCAATCAGATGATATCACAGAAGAAAATATGTGAGCAGATATAAAAATGCATATACAGTTGCATTCAAAGGAACACAACTATACTCTGTAAGAGATATTCATTAAATTTATTGTACTTGTATTTGAAAATACTTTTCAACTCATAATTCAGATTTTCAATTTGATCCAAAGTATAGCACTTTCCTAGGCAGCAGTACTGAATTTCACAGTTACAGTACTTTATTTCAGTCCCCAGAAGAAAGCTTTTAATAATTTAAATCTTGATTTGTACCAGTCTCTAAAGCTTAACCCTATTGTCGTGTAAGGAATTTAGATACATTACTGATTAAAGACTACCTTTAAAGACTTGCAATTTTTCAGAATTAGGTTGAATGGGTTATTTTTCCTAACTTACACCAGGGTCTCATCCTTTTCACCAACTGCTGGATGGTGTCCAAATTTCTAAGTTCTCCAGATTCTAGATGATGAAAAATCTGTATTAAGTAGTTGACAATCCTCAAACTATTTAACACACCTGCCTACCTCTGAACTAATGAGGAGAAAGTTACAGCTAAGAAAGAAAGCCAAAAGAGAGCACTATGCTGAATAAATGGAAAGCCAGAAGATAGCAATATGTTGAATAAATGAATCACTTAAGAGGTGAAACATGAAACAATACCAAGTCTGAGGAGATCTTGGATATTTTGGCCTCATGTAACAATCTAATACAAGGTTGCAGTGACTCTCTGCCACTGAAACTCACCTCCTATAAGAAAAGCTCAAAGTTTTCCACTCTGCTTTACCTAGCCTTACTTCTGACTCAAAAAAGTATATTCAAAATGCAATAAATTCACACTTTACTGTGTTAAATTCATTCATACAGCCAAGAGCTTATAAAAAGAATATAGACTAAAGAGCAAGTTGCATAATGAGATCTAATCTATGTAAAATAAGTCCCAGAAGAAATGTCCTTTGCTTTGATCATATCCCCTGAAACAATATCCCCTGCTGGAAACCACAATAAAGTGAGAGCTTGGGAAAAACTCTCCTGGCAAGGAAGCTTGCCTTTTAAGAACAAAAGTTTGCCAAGCCCACCAAGCTCATGATCCTAAGGAGGGCTTAATTAATGTCAATGAAATCTCTCGGGCTCCCTGCAGCTTAAAGGGAAAATAAATCTCTCTGGGGCTACTCTCATGATCCTCCCCACCCACTTTTCTATGTTGTTTCTCACTTGGACATACACACATGTAAAGTGAAACACACCCAGGATCCATTCTCTCTGGTTTCAGCTGCACCCAGCAACTTTAGCACTGTTTCTGGTCCCTTGTTCTGGGTAAACTCTGGTTTCCTGTCAATCTGAGCTGGAATGACCCCTGTAAGTGAAAGAGGATGTTATTTTTTAATGGCAAATTCATAAGGATTGACATTTCCAATCATTAATGCAGGAGCTAGACCTTCACTGCCTGAATCCTTCAATTCACCATTATAGTAAAAAAAATTAGTGGAATGGAATCCATACCTCTCTGCATAAACCAACACGAGGGGATTAAGTTGTCCAGGTGCTCTAACGAAAAGAAAATTCAGGGAAATAATAACAAATGGAGAGCATCTTCTTTAAAAACATAGGTAAGACTGTATTTTGGGTGTTTTTTTGAATAATGAAGAAATGCAATTAACTCAGGTTGTGGAGATCAAATGAACTTCAGTACAAAAGTATGCATTAGAGGCTAGGAATTTTTATGTTGCTGGAATGAAGCTCCTCAGGTTGTTCCCTTGCAAGTCCTGAAAGGCCGATAATCACTTTCTCTAGCACTTGTCTTAAATAGGAATGACAAGGCAACAGTCACTCATGAACCTTTTCTGTTATCAATCCAATGCCATCCAATAGATGGACAGAATTAAACTACAGTAAATGAACATTTAGGGGAAACCAGACTGGAAACTAATGTTGGTAGTCTTAGATTCTTAATTGAAGAGTTGGTTCTGCTCTTTGAAACTTTTCACATTGTCATAGACATTTCTTCAAGTAGTCAGTATTTTCAAAAGAAACTGTGTGGTTCAAAAATACCAGTAAATTTAAGAAAGTTTTGGATAAATAAAAGTCTAAGTTCAAAAATGGATTACGAAAGGGAAAATTATGTAGATAGAGGAGAAAATTTGGGATGAAAGATGTCACATCCCTAAGCACTATGACAGAAGTCAAAAAGGCCAATCAACATCCAGATACCATAACTTTTGAACAAAGATCCTCGTGACTGGCAAATTCTCTAAAATTCATCATTGTAGAGGTGACTTTTCTAAGACTTGATCTAGGCATTTCTAGCAAAGAAATATCAGTGATGAAGGAAGAGGAAGGTGATCCAGGGTCTTGCTCTCTTCAGCCCAGGACCACACAACTCACTTCACCAGAGCAGGAGCCGGAAGTGTGGGTCAGTCAGTCAATCATAACTGTTGAGCTTTTACTGTATGCAGAAATCTATACTAAATGCTTGGGAGAGTAGGATATAAGAGTAAACAGATACATCCCCGGCCCACAGTGAGCATACAGTCTAGAAGCCATGAGTGAATGTAATGTCATGAGAAGGAAGATATTGTGGGTGCTGAGTACGATAGAGGATGGACTGGGAATTATGGTCCTGGTATGTATGTTGGAGGGAGGAAGAATGGCTGGAAATTTGAGTTGGGGTCAGAGGGACTCTGAGAGAATGCACAGCAGAGAAGCAGATGCTGGCAGCCTGGAGTAAAAGGCCCCTTTGCCCCCACCTCCTCCATTGCATCACCTCCATCCCTTGACCAGAGGGGCATCTCCAGTGCAGAGGACTGAACCGGCAGATTTTTCCACCACTCAGATCATTCCTGGGTGAATCATTCAGAGAAGAGAGTGGGAGTGCAGGATTAAACCAATGTTTTCATTGAATTAATCCCCAAAATGACAATCGTCCAAAAGCCATTCATTAATGAGGGGGCCCACTGTCGGTCCCACCTTAACAACATCGCTAGAATCTGCCCTTTCCTCTCCATCCAAACTGCTACTGTGTTTATGCAATCATTCATCCTATCCACCTGGTTTACTGCATCAGCCCCCTGGCTGACCTCCCAGTCTCCTGTCTCTCCCCACTCCAGTCCATACTTTATTCTCTTGCCTGAATCATTTTTCTATAAAAATGTTCAGGACATGTCTCCCCACTCCTCAAAAAACTCCAGTGGTTGCCCACCCACCTCCACATCAAACAAAAACTCCTCACCATTGGCTTTAAAGCAGTCCATCACCTTGTCCCCTCCTACCTCACCTCGCTACTCTCCTACAACAACTCAGCCTGCACTCTTCACTCCTCTAATGCTAAACTTCTCACTATGCCTCAGTCTTGTCTATCTCGCCGCCAACCCCTTGCCCACATCCTGCCTCCGTCCTGGAATATTCTCCTTCCTTAAATCCAATGGACAATTACTCTCTCCCCTTCGAGGCATAATTGAAGGCACATCTCCTCCAAGAGGCTTTCCTTTACTAATCCCCCCTTTCCTCTTCTCCCACTCCTTTCTGTGATGCCCTGTCTTACTTCTGTTATTCTTTCCCCCTCCCAGCCCCACAACACTTATGTACATATCTGTAATTTATTCATATTAATGTCTGTCTCCCCAACTCTAGACTATAGGCTCATTGGGGGTAGGGAATGTGTCTGTTTATTGTTGCTTTGTATTCTCCCAAGCACTTAGTACAGTGCTCTGCACATGGTAAGTTCTCAATAAAGACAATTTATTGAATGAATGAGTCAGAATAGGATAAGCAGTGTGGCTTAGTGGGTAGATCACTGGCCTGTGAGTTAGAAGGACCTGGATTCTAATCCCAGCTCCACCACATGTCTGCTGTGTGCTTTTGAGCAAGTCATTCAACGCTTCTGTGCCTTAATTACCTCATCTGTAAAATAGGATTTAAAACTGTGAATCCCATGTTCCCACATGGGACCATGTCCAACCCGATTAGCTTGTATCTACCCCTGCACCTAATACAGTTCCCGGCACATTGGGAGCACTTAACAAATAACGTAAATAAAAAAGAGTCATAGATTAGCAAACAACAAACCATGTACCCAGTAGTGGCTTTGCAGATCCTTATCCTGTTTCTTCTATAATAATCCTTCTAGTTTCGGGTAGCAAAGCAAAAGAGGAAAATCAAAAGGGAAGAAATTTTAGCTAAACAACGCAGTTCTGTTGGGAAAATTGGTTGTCAGTGAATTAGATTCCCACTCAAATTTACCAATAATATCTAAGAGAGGGGGATGGGAAGACATTGTAAAATATATATCTTTTGAAATACTTTTCTAATGTTTATGGGTTCACTGAGCCTCAGAGAACTTTAAAGATTTTAGAAGAATGAAGTATATATAATAAAGGCTTAGCAATACACAAGCGATCTTAACAAATATGGTATGACCGCTTTGTGGTTTCATATTGCCTTTGTAATTTCTGAGACATTCTAACATTATTTAATTAGCTAAAATTTCTCCTCTCTAGAGAAATGGAAACTCAATGAAATGTCAACAGTGTTGTCGGTACGATTTGAGCTAAACTCATTATATAAAAACTTAAGGTAAAAATAGTCCAAAGGCAGCCTACTTTGTCACAGTTTAGAAGCTCACACCTTACACCAACACAATATAGTTTTTTTTTATGCAGTGTTCTATCTCAGGAAGGGTGGTTGGGAGATTGTTTCAGCTAGAACAACACTGGAGCCGTTTTTTTCTGCAGAATTCTTCCTAATTAAACAAAAATATTGAGTTTTCACAGGAAATGTCATTTAGCTGTGACAATTTGATGATGGACACTGTGGCTTTTTTTTCTATCTTTGTGCTTAGGAAGAGTGTCATACCTGGATCTTTGCTCTAAAAAATAATTTCCCCAACAATTAAAACCAGTATTGTATTTTGAATAAGCTATCAACAAAATCTGAACAAAAATGCTTCATTTTACCTGAATTATAACTGATATTTCAGGATCTACCCCCTCATTACCAAGCATAATAAAATCTGGCCTTTTCTATTGTCAGGGATATTTATAAAAGCTACGTTTCTTGATTTATTTAAATAGACTGATAGGAAAGAGAGCAAACTACAAAAAACAAGTGCTTTACACTGAAGGCATGTGAATCGCCTCCTTTCCAAGGATAATGCAAATTAGAAGTATGTAAAGCTTTGTCTGCACCTGGGATCTTTAATGAGGATAAAGAAAAATCAGACAGAGATTCTCTTGGGAAAAGAGAGGATCGTTATTTGAATAACCTGCAGTGAATTCTAATCAATGCAACGTGACTTTGAAAATGAATGTGGTCTTTCAACTCTCTGTACATGAGCCATAATATTAATCATAACTTCATGGTACAGTAAAGCCTATGAAAAATGGTTATTCAGTGCACTAGCAAACCAGTCACCGTGCAGGAGAATGGTGGGGACACTGAAATCCAATTCAAATATTCAGTTTTGTGGCACACAGTTTGTCTGGTTTATTGGGTCATTTCTTGAAAGAACCTGATGTAGGTTCTGGGCCTATAATGTGATGGGTTTTCCTACAGAGATGACATGGATAAATAGTTCCCTTCCTGTTGTGCTATTAAGGACATTGCTTCTATACTTTATTGGGAAACCTGGGCTCATTTGGAGGTAGAAACTCTCAAGCTGTATTAGTCAACCACTCATCCATCCATTCATCCATCATCAATTTATTTGTTCATTGCTTAGCGTTTAAAATCTCTGCCTTATATTTGAGATGCTAAAACAAACTTCAGGTTTCTATCCACCAATAGGTAATTTTCAGGAACCTCCTAGGGAAAGAGAACCAGTTTTAATAAACGTTTCCCCTAATCTTAGGTAATAAAGTGAATCTCACTTGTATACTTGAAAGACAAACTAGATACTGTGGAATCTGGCTTCAGAGAACATGAACTTTATGTATTAAAAGATGAGTCAATCAATCAATGGTATTTATTGAGTGCTTACTGTGTGCAGAGCACTGTACTAAGCTCTTGGGAAAGTACAACAGAGTTGGACAGTCCCTGCTCACAAGAGCTCATGCTGGTAAAGCTGATCTTTATGTTGTCAAGCTGGTATTTCAAGAGCTAAATTGAAAAGAGTATTTGAAATAGGTCAGATTCTAAGATATTACTACTAAGGATGGTATTTTTGATTGGCGTAGAGGTTGTGGCTGACAAGACTAGGGAACGACCAACTATCTCCTCCCCATCAAGTACATGTAAAGATTGCTCCCAGCTGTACTTTTGTCTTTTACCCACCAATCTCGGTACCTTTCTCATTCCTCTTGTCACAGTCTCTGCCACAAGACCATCACCTGAATCCTGATTGTTGCAGGCCAGGCTAATTAGCCTGCTGCTGTTGTCATCCAACTCTCTACTGCTACGCTATCTCATCTGAGCTTTTGCTTCATCGCCCTTTTACACCTTCCTTCTCCCCTCCCTGTATAGAGTTACCCTATTTCAGCTCACCAGAGAGTAGCTGTTCGGCTCTTCGGTTTGGACTGAATTCTATGCTGATGCCACACTCTGTCAGGCTCCCGAAGGACACGCTAGCCTAAGCATATCAAACGGATTCAGATTCATTTATGTCAGCAAGTAATTCTGGAGAAGTAGGAGTGGAGCATTTTCCCTAATCTAATGGAAACTCTCAGTAATAAGAAATGACAAGATGTGTATTATTTAGGTATAATGTTTGGGAGTCCAGAGTTCAAGCATACTACTGTTCTGTGCTACTGCCAAGCGTAAAGATGAGTCAATACAGTGACAGTGAAGTGAATCTAATCCCAGCTCTGCCAAATGCTTGACGTGTGACCTTGGATAAGTCACTTACCTTCCCTTTGCCTCAGTTTCCTCAATTGTAAAATGGGATCAAATACCTCTTCTCCCTTCTCCTTTTACTGCGAGCCCCAGGTACGACAGGGACTGAGTCCAATGTAATAACCTGTACCTATCCTAAAGCTTAGAATAGTGCTTGACACATAGTAAGCACTCAATTAATAAGAATAGTAATAATAAAGTGAAAAGTTAAATTTTTCTCTCATAAATACTGCATCTGTGACTGGTGAGATAATGCTGAAGTAGAATGTGGTGGTGGAAAACAATGATATGAATAAGTGAATGTTGGTGAAAATCAGTTTGTGTATCACAGTCATGGATTAGCAGGGACAAGAGGAAGTTATTCAGCAACCACACCCCAAAGTGGTTCCACATGTGTAAAACATTTGGTTTTTTTGTGAACCAAATTGTTCAGGTTTTCCATAAAGGTGGACAAATTGGGGCTTTTGTTGAAAACATATTCCTAGGTGTGTATTATAGCACAACTTCATTTAAAATTTTAAAACAAAACATCCTTAATTTAAGATGCTAATTAATCATTTAATGTGAAAAAAAATCCTTCGTTTAGTTTTTCTCAGACAAATTATTCAATTCTACCATAAAGGTAGCTGGAGTTTTCTTTCAATAGATTACCCCAAGGTTTGCATCCCAAAGTATATGGTTCTAGCTGCCTGTTAATGGGGATGAAACTATTCTTCTTTGCATCCTATATGCATGTTTTTCAGGTATAAAGCAGTTAATGAGTGTAGAAGATACTACATCTTCGGCAGTAAAAGAAAAAGTCGGTTTCATGAACTAAAACTTGTCCTCATCCTTTCCTTTCATCAAGAATCCCAAAATGTAGATGTGAAAGCACCCCAAAGAGTTCTCATAATTTTGTGATAATATTTTAAGATTATTTTCTCCACGTAGAAGACAGTTTCAGAGCCCAGTGAATTATTATAATCTTGAGTTAAGATTCAGGAAAGTCATCCATTTGTATAGGGACACTCATAACGCGCATTGCTTTTTTCTACAGCAAATGATTGGTGAACTGCAGTGTGCTTTGGAAAAGAATGCTTAGTTTCATTCAGTTTGTCTTGTCTTATGCCGCCGAGTCGTCTCTGACCTATAGCGACTCCACAGACATATCTATCCCTGCATGCCCCACCTCCAACTGCAATTGTTCTGGTTGGGTATCCATAGTTTTCTTGGTAAAAATATGAAAGTGTTTTACCACTGTCTCCTTCCATGACGTAAATTGAAGTCTCTGCCCTCAACTCTCTCCCATGCTGCTGCTGCCCAGCACAGGCGAGTTTTGACTTGTAGCAGATTGCCTTCTACTTGCTAGCCACTGGCCAAGCTAGGAATGGAATGAGTAGGCCTCTGCTTAACTTTCCCTCCCGTAGTCAATACTGGCAGAGTACTGGAAACTCTCCAGGTGCAACCTTGAGAGGGGTTCATTCAGTTAGGAAGGTTGAAGTGAAGTGCTACTTATGCTTATTCATTTCTATACTCATCCAAAAGAGGAATCCAAGAAGGATATTGATAAAGTTTGTTGTCAATCATCATCGCCATCACCTTCAGTGACAGTACTTATTTCACTCATGTCCCAGTTTGAACTTAGCTCTTTACCTGCTACTTCTTGATGCTCACACTTTGCCCTAAAAGGTTTTTGCCAGTATGCAAAACATTTACCTCCACTTTAATCATTTTAGCCTGAATGCAATAAACTTGTCAATAAACCATCCATCAGGATGGATGCTGTATGGAGTACAAGAGTTATAGATTAATTAGCATTATAATGCAAGTATCAAACACAATCAGTGGCATTTATTGAGCACAATGTGTGCACAGCAGTTTACCAAGCCCCTGTGAGAGTACAGTAGAGTTCTTGTACATGATCCCTGCCCTCAAGAAGTTCATATGCTAGACTGGGAGACTCACATGAAAATTAATTACGGGTAAGGGAAACAACAGAGTCTCCTCCCACTTCCTTCTACGTCATCCTTACACTTAGCTTTGCTCCCTTTATTCACCCTTCCCTCAGCCCCAAAGCACTTATGTATTTATTTATATTAATGTCTGTAGCTCCTACTAGTCTGTAAGCTCATTATCGGAGGAAAATGTGTCCACCAACTCTACTATATTGTCTCCCAAGTGCTTAATACAGTGTTCTGCACACAGTAAGTGCTCAATGAATATGATTGATTGATTGTTATTGATACATACTGTGCAGGTGGAGATAGGGTATCAGACCATTTCGGGGATATGGACCCAAGTGCGTAGAAGACATAGAAAGGAGAGAAAGTAAGGTGGGGAGATGAGAGATTAGTCGGGGAGGCTTGCTAGAGAAGATATAATAATAATAATAATAGCAACACTCTACTAAACTCTAGAATAATTACATGATAATCAGGCCAGACACAGCACCTGTTCCATATAAGGCATATAGTCATTAGATTCTAGAATGGCACTGAAGATAATAATAATAATGTTGGTATTTGTTAAGTACTTACTATGTGCAAAGCACTGTTCTAAGCGCTTGGGAGGATACAAGTTGATGAGGTTGTCCCACGTGGGGCTCACAGTCTTAATCCCCATTTTACAGATGAGGTAACTGAGGCCCAGAGAAGTCAAGTGACTTGCCCAAAGTCACACAGCTGACAAGCCATGTCAGCTTGGAAATGCAAGGTTGCAAAGGAAGAGAGAAGTAGGGGTGGAAGAGGTAAATTTAGGAATCATCTACATAGAGATAGTAGTTGAATTTGTGGAAGCAAATAAATTCTGCAAGGAAGTGGGTGTAAGTAAAGAATAGAAGGGGATCCAGAACTGAAACATGTGGATCACGTCAGTTAGGGGCTGTAAATTAATAGGAGATTCTCCATGTTAAGCTTCATTTAAGAAAATGTATATAAGTGCTCCATCAGTCAATCAATGGTATTTATTGAGTGCTTTTTATGTGCAGTGCACTGTATTAAGCACTTGGGAGAGTTCAATACAGTGGGAGTTGGTAGATTTCCTACTCACAAGGAGCTCAAAGTTTAGAGGGAAGGCAGACACATTAAAATAAATTTCAGATATGGAAAATAGAGTAAGAATATGTACATAATTGCTGCAGACTTGAAGGAGGGCAAATATCATGTCCTTAGAAGATACAGATCCAAGTGCATAGGCTACACAGAAGGGCAGAAGCGCTCTGGGCTTGTATGTTACCTCCGTCTTCAAAAATCTCCAGTGGTTGCCTATCAACCTTCATATGAAGCAAAAACCCCGCACTACTGGCTTCAAAACTCTCCATCACCTTGCCCCCTCCTACCTCACCTCCCTTCTCTCTTTCTACAGGTCAGAGCACACACTCCGCTCCTCTGCCATTAACCTCCTCACTGTGCCTCATTCTCGTCTGCCCCGCCATCGACCCCTGGCCCACGTCCTACCTCTGACCTGGAATGCCCTCCTTCCTCACATCTGCCAAACTAGCACACTTCCTCCCTTCAAAGCCCTACTGAAAGCTCACCTCTTCCAGGAGGCCTTCCCAGACTAAGCCCCCCTTTTCCTCTGCTCCTCCTCCTCTCCCCATTGCCCCTACTTCCTCCCTCTGCTCTACCTCCCTCCCTGCCCCACAGCACTTGTATATCTAAGTACATGTTTATTATTCTATTTATTTTATTAATGATGTATATATATAATTCTATTTATTTATTTTGATGCTATTGATGCCTGTCTGTTTATTTTGTTTCGTTGTCTGTCTCCCCCCTTCTAGATTGTGAGCCCGTTGTTGGGTAAGGTCTGTCTTTATCTGTTGCTGAATTGTACTTTCCAAGGCTTAATACAGTGCTCTGCCTATGGTAAGCACTCAATAAATACAATTGAGAATGAATGAATGACAGCAAGTAGGTAATGCCAACGTTTTATCAGCATCGTTTACTTTCCTTCCCTTTTTGAAGGCTGAAGTACCCTCTAAAACCCTAATATGACACTAATAGCTCTGGATAGATCAGGACAGGCAAGAGAGATGAGAATATAAGGCACTCTTTATGGCCTAGCCCTTGAGTTGATTCCTTTTTTTGAAAATATCTCATAAACCTACACAAGAGATGGTACAGACAGGAACACAGGACTCTTCAATAGTCCATTATTCCATTATTACTATGTTTTGAAGTCTCCTGTCAAGAGCAATGGACACGATTTGTTCCTAAACTGAAAACCTGGCAGAAGGAATTGATTGTAGTGACTGTAGTTTGCACAGTGTTGCTTCCATTTAATGGGTAATTCCTACTGGGCACAGAGACCCCTGCAAGGCTCGGTGGATAGAGCATGGGCCTGGGAGTCAGAGGACGTGGGTTTTGATTCCACCACATGTCTGCTGTGTGACCTTGGGCAAGTCACTTCACTTCTCTGGGCCTCAGTTACCTCATTTGTAAAATGAGGGTTAAAAGTGCGAGCCCTATATGGAATAGGGACTGCGTCTAACCTGACTACCTTGTATTTACTCCAGCGCTTAGAACAGTGCTTGGCATATACTAAGCGCTTACCAAATACCATAATTATTAAGTGCTTAGTACAGTGCTCTGCACACAATAAGCGCTCAATAAATACGATTGAATGAATGTACTAAGCATTTGGGAAAGTACAACGGAGTTAGAAGATATAATCCATATCCTGAAAGAATGTAAAGTCTGTCTTCCCAACAGTTGTATTTCCACCGAAGCAAGGAGTCCAATACAAAAATAAGCAAACCAGGGATGAGATGCACCATGGCCTAGTGGATATTTCTGGGCCTGGGAGTCAAAGGACCTGGGTTCTAATACTGTGTAATGTGTTCTAATGGTTCAGCCACTTGCCTGCTGTGTGACCTTGGGCAAGTCACTTGGCTTCTCTGTGTCTCAATTTCTTCCACTATAAAATGGGGATTCAATACCTGTTCTCTCTTTCTTAGACTGCGAGCCTCAACTGGGAGAGGGACTGTATCCAACCTAATTAAATTGTATTTTTCTCAGCACTCAAAACTCTATCTGACACATAGAAAGCACTTAACAAATACCATAAAATGATAATAATAATGGTAATATATTATATTCCAAGTTGTGTGGGAAATTTTTCATGTGCAGGATCCATTTATGGCCAAAGTAGTCACTATAAAGTGTCGATGTGGCAGTGCCCTTCACACTGCAGTTGCTTAATGTGAATGGTAATTGTTAAGTGCTTATTGCATGTCAGACGCTGTTCTAAGCACTGAGGTAGACACAATTTAATCAGGTCAGACACAGTCTTTAGTCCATATGGGTCTCATAGTTTAAGTAGGAGGGAGAACAGATACTGAATCCCCATTTTACGGATGTGGTAACTGAGGCACGGAGAAGATAAGCAGGCCTGGAAGTCAGAATGACTTGGGTTCTGATCCCAGCTCTGCTACTCATCTGTTGTGTGACCTTGGACAAGTGACTTAACTTCTCCATGCCTCAGTTACCACATCCGTAAAATGGGGATTAATACCATTTGCCCCATGCAGGGTATGGGCTATGTCTCACCTTGTACCTACCCCCGTGCTTAGTTCAGTGCCCGGCAGATAGAAAGCGCTTAACAAATACCATTTTTAACAAAAGTGACTTGTCCGTGGTCACACAGCAGGCAATTGGCAGAGCTGGGATTAGAACCCGGATCCTCTGGCTCCCAGGCCTGTGCTCTTTCTACTGGACCGTTGTATTTAATAAATATTATTACTCCGACTGTTGCTGCCACTGCTCCTCTTGGGTACTAAAGGGACATCTCATTCTGTTATTTCTTAGGCACCAAGACACTTATCTCAATGCTTCTCCAGATGCAGAACTTAAAAAATCTGTTCACTCTGGACTTCAAAAACTGAACACACCCACATTTCTCACACTCCATTGCCCTCCTGGGGGAACTTGAGGAGCCCTGTTAAGCACAGCCTGTTTGTCCCCGGTTGGGATTGCCACAGGCAGAGAGAGGGGGGAAAAAAAGCTTTATTTTTCCAACTGAAAATTAGATCTTGGCATGTCTCTTACCCAATCTGGAAGCATTCCCAGTAGCACTTCTGGCATGCTTCATTTAAAAAAAAAATCAATAAATAGATATTATGGGCCAAGGTCTGCCCTTGGCGACTTCCCTGATCTCCCAGAGGCCCATAACAGAAGAGGGAATTGTCCCTGTGTGGTACTCTGGAATTTCCGTGTTCGGCTTTGGAAGCCTCAGCTGTGAACTATCAAAGGGAGTGCTGCCGAGGCAACCGAGACAGCAGATAACCTCTGCCAGCCTCTGTAAATTGGTAGGTGGAAAGCGTAAAGGAGAATCCTGGTACTAGACTGTGACTCTGGAGAAGTGGGGAAACCCTAGTGCTCACCTGCTATGGGGCCAAGACTGGTGGGGTTGGCCATCCTAGGAAGAGGGACTCCTGGAGGGTCAAAGGAATCAATCAGTCAATCAGTGGGATATTTATTGAGCACTTACTGGGTACAGAGCACTGCACTATGGACTTGGGAGAGCATAATACCACAGAGTTGGTAGACATGTTCCCTGTCCACAACACGCTTACAGTCTAGAGGAATCCAGATATGAAGCCAGCTGAGGCTGTCCCAGTCTCATCCCCAATTTAGACTGGTGCAGAGAGATATTCATTCATTCAATCATATTTACTGAGAGCTTACCATGTGCAGAGCACTGTACCAAGCACTTGGGAGAGTAGAGAAGCAGCGTGGCTCAGTGGAAAGAGCCCGGGCTTGGGAGTCAGAGGTTATGGGTTCGAATCCCAGCTCAGCCACTTGTCAGCTGTGTGACTGTGGGCAAGTCACTTAATTTTTCTGTGCCTCAGTTACCTCATCTGTAAAATGGGGATTAAGACTGGGAGCCTCACATGGGACAACCTGATTACCCTGTATCTCCCCCAGCGCTTAGAACGGTGCTCGGCACATAGTGAGCGCTTAACAAATACCAACATTATTATTATAATATAACCCTAAACAGACACATTCCCTGCCCACGGCGAGTCACTCAACTGCTACATCTTTTCACAAGGATCCGGTCTGGATTGGTTCGGTACATGACATTTTTCCAATCATCTGCTGTGTGGCTATGGGATAGGTGGAGGTAGGTGTGTGCCTGTGTGGAGATTCATAAATCGGAGTTAAAAGGAAGGAGTTAAGAGCAAATCTAGAGCACCATATTCCAAAATGAAGGGAAAGAGAGTGGACACAGTGTGCAATCCCTCTCTTTAATCGTTAACATAAGGAAAGATTTATTTATCACAGCCTTAATCTCTGTGGAGGTCTACAGGGATAAAGCATCAGGGTGTCCAGGCAGAACTTTCTCCTCTCCCCATCCCCTTCCTTGCCAAGTGCCTCCTTTTATTTTTGCCCAGGGTATGGTAACCATTTTGACACTCTGATAGCAGGAAAAAGTAAGACAGATTTTTAGAACTCCTCAGAGATCACGTAAGGTAAAGAGGGGAACTTAACCACTCACCCATCGTTTTACAATTCCAGACTGGGGAGCTTGGAATGGAAATGATCGCTAATAATAATTATGGAATTTATTAAGAACTTATTAAGTGTTAAGTGTTGGAGTAATAATACTAAAATAATAATAATTTTGGGATTTGTTAAGTGCTTACTATGTGCCAGGCACTGTACTAAGTGCTGGAGTAGGTACCTGCAAATTGGGGTGGACACAGCCCCGTCCCATGTGGGGCTCACAGTCTCAATCTCCATTTTACAGATGAGGTAACTGAGGCACAGAGAAGTGAAATGATTTGCCCACGGTCGCACAGCAGACAAGTTGTGGAGCTAGAAATGAAACCCATGATCTCCTGACTCCCGGCCCATGCTCCATTTACTATGCCATGATGCTTCTCTGAGTACATACAAAGTTATCAGAGTAGACAGAATCCTGTTCCACGTGGGGCTCAAAATCTATTTTCTCTTCCTTTCAGAGATGAGAAAACTGATGCCCAGAGAGGCTAAGTGAATTGTTTAAGGTCACAGAGGAGGCCCGTGGCAGAGCTGGGACTAGAAGAACAGTCCCCTGACTTCCAGTGTCATGTTCTTTCCACTAGGCTACACTGTCCAGGCTGGGTATGTTTAATAATTGGTTCTTGACAGTGTCATCACATTCCTCCCTCAATTCCATTTATAAACTGGGTCCAGGGAGCTATGTGGTTGGTCCTGGAGTCTGAAGCTGTTCTTATGTTTTCAGTGCAGGCAGCAGGTTGCCAGTTTTCTTATAGCATCCAAAAAATGTACTTCAGGCCTTCTACTTGTAACTGAACTCTCAGGAAAGGGCCTAGTCTGGTTTAGAAAATCTCTTCACTTTTTCTTCCAAGGATGACCTTCTGACTCCCGGACCCACGTTCTATCCACTATGCCATGCTGCTTCTCGATATTTGTTAGGCACTCTTTAAGCACCAGGCACTGGGCACGTAATACTAAGCGCTGGGATACATACAAGCAAATCAGGTAGGATACGGTCCCTGTCCCACGTGGAGCTCACGGTCTCAATCCCCATTTTGCAGATGAGGTATCTGAGGCCCCAGAGAAGTGAAGTGAGTTCCCCAAGATCACAAAGCAGACAGGTGGTAGAGTTAGAATTAGAACCCATGACTTTCTGACTCCCTGGCTCCTGCTTTATCTAATGAGCGCAAGTGTCCAGTGAACTCTGAAACACCATTCTCCAACCACCACCTCCTCATCTTCCTTCACTCCCACACACTCACTCCTGACAAAACTGTCCTATCCCATCCAGAGAGACCTCTGACCTCTTGATTTCCTCCACCTACCCTATCTTTCCTCTCTTGATGAGCAAATCTACCCCCAAAATGCTGCCTTCTCCTCTGAATTCAATTCTCTTGCACCACTGTCCCTCCTCCGACCTAAGACCACCAACACACAGCCCTGGATCACTTCCTTCGCTCATGTGCTATAGTCACAGAGCCTTGCTGGCAGCAATCCAGGTATCAGGACAATCTCGTCCATCTCAATCACATCCTCAGTGCTTACTGCGTGAAGAGCACTGTACCAGGCAGTTGGGAGAGTACAATATAACAAAGTTGGTAGACACTTTCCCTGCCCATAATGTCTACTTTGAAATACACTAATATATCTCCCATCCTAAAAAACCTACCCTCAACTTCCACAGCCCCAACCAGCTATTTCTCTAGCTCCCTCCTACCACTCCTGTCTAAACTCCTTGAATGAGTTGCATACCCCAGCTGCCTCCATTTCCACTCCTTTAACTCCCATCTAGATTCACTTCAATCTGATTTCCAGACCTTTCAAAATTCTAAATCTGCTCTTCCCAAAAATCATCCATTTCCTCCTCCTTATCAAATCCAATGGACTCTATTCCATTTTAATTCTAATTGACTTCTCATCTGCCTTTGACACTGTGGACCATCCCTTCTCCTGGTAACACAATTAAAAATCGGTTTCACTCTCATCCTGTCCTAGATCTCTTCCTACTCCTTCTCAGTCTCATTCCCCAGTCCCTCCTCTGCCTCCCACTTTCTAACTGCGGAGGTTCCTCAAGGCTCATTTGTGGGTCCCCTTCTATTCTCCATCTACACCCATTCCCATGGAGAACTCATTTGCTCCCATGGCTTGAACTACTCTCTCTATGCAGTTGACTCTCAAATATATTTTTTCATCACTGATTACTCACCCTCTCTGCAACTTCACATTTCCTCCTGCCTTCAGGACATCTCTACTTAGATGTTCTATCATCACCTCAAACTCAACATGTCCAAAACTGGACTTCTCATCCTGATCTCCCAAACTCTCTCATTCACCTGACTTTCCCATCACTGTAGACAACCTTGTCACCATCCTTGACTTACTTCTTTCCTTCTACACACATACTCAGTCACTACATTTTGTCAAGTCTGTCACCCCAACATCTCCAGAATACCCCCTTTCCTGTTCATTCAAACATCTACCACACTGGTTTAAGCAGTTATATTATGTCTCACCTACTTTATCGGCCTCCTTGCTGACCTCCCTGCCTCCCACATCTCTCCATGTCAATCCATACTTTACTCTGATGCCCAGATCATCTTTCTACAAAATAGTTCTGAGCACATTGTCCCATTTCTCAAGTGCCATGGGTGATTCCCAATCCAGCTCTACATCAAGAAGAATCTCCTCACTATATGATTCAAGCCAAAAAGCTCTCTTCCCCTTACTTCTGATAATAATAATAATTTCGGTATTTGTTAAGCGCTTACTATGTACCAGGCATAGTAAGGGTGGGGTGGATAACAGAAAATCAGGTTGGGCACAGTCTCTGTCCCATGTGGGGCTCCTGGTCTAAATTTCCATTTTAGAGATGAGGGGACTGAGGCATGGAGAAGTGATGTGCCTTGCCCAGGATAATACAGCAGACAAATTCATTCATTCATTCAATCAATCGTATTTATTCATTCAATTGCATTTGAGTGCTTACTACCTGCAGAGCACAGTACTGAGTGCTTGGAATGTGCAATTAGGCAACAGATAGAGATCATCCCTGCTCAATAACGGGCTCACAGTCTAAATGGGGGAGACAGACAGCAAAGCAAAATAGAACAAAACAAAACAAGCAGTCTGGCTTAACCAGTGGCAGAGACAGTATTAGAACCTACAACCTCCTGACTCCTAGGCCCGTGCTCTATTCTCTATACCATGCTGCTTCCCCAAGCTCCTTTCCCATTACATCTCAGTCCACATATTTTTTTCCTTTAATAACAACTTGTCTCTCACTGTAGCCTCACCCACCTTCATATTTGACAGATCAGTACTCTCCTCATCTTCCAAGTCTTACCGAAATCAAATTTCCTCCTGAAAGCCTTCCCTAACTATGCTCTCATCCACCCTCTCTACTTTCCTCTCTATTTCCTCACCCATGCACTCATTCCCACCACTTAAGTACTTCGGTATTCACCCCAGCCCCATTCTCACAGCACTGATGTACATAATTTTTATACTTAGTTGCTTTGTTCACCTGTAATCTATTTTAATACCTGTCTTCCTCATTAGATCCTAAATTTGTTGAGGATAGGGATTATGCTGATCAACCTCATTATACTCTCACAAGTACATAGTACAGTTCTCTGAACATAGTGAGTACTCAATAAATACCACTGATTGAATGATTGATGGAATGAGTGTCTCAGACATCTAAGACATAGGCATCTGTTTATGAGGTTGAAATGTGATCCATTAACTTAGAGATAAAACAATTAATACTGTAGCTTCAGTTTTCTAAGTTAGTGCATGTTTCAGTAAGCAGTTATTAAACACCTTGGGTGCCTTATGATATTTTCTTCTTCTCAGAAAATTGAAAGTAGAATAGGGCAAAAATGACCTGGCTAATGCAACCTAGCCTCCAGTGAATACATATCATGTACATTGGCATCTTCTTTGGACAAGGTCTTGAATACCTTAATTTAATTTGAATCTAGCCCAAATTATATTTAGAGATGCTTTTGTTGTTGTTGAGACCTAAATTAAATACTGTTAATTGCTACTGAAGACTCTGGGCGTTGATCTGTCTTAATACCCAAGGGATCAATGGGAAAAAGGGGCTCACAATCCCCATTTTGTTGTTAGCGATACTGAGAAAAAGTTAAGGAATTATCAAAGGTTGTGCTACAACAAAGAATAGAATCCAGATTTCCTGACTCCAGGGTCAAGGAGCTGGACGGGGGGTGGTACACTGCTGCCGAGGAAGATAAGAAATGCTCCTTGCATTGCCTTTTCTCCCACCAATCTGATATCCATCCCAATCTCTCATATATGTATGCAGTTTTTTTTTCTATTTTAAAGGACAAACGGGAATTTTGGTTACAGTATTTTTATTACTGTTTTTCTTCTTATTATTATTACTACAGCAAATCAAGTTTCCCAACTCTAGTATAGAAAGGTTAGGAATAATTTACCCACATAGCAGCTGTAGAGTCTGCATTTTACTAACTGTTGAAAAACATAAGACCGGAAGGAATATTATCTTCACTCAGTCCATTAGCCCAATATGTTTGCTCTGAGAGTGATAAGAGGAATACTGAGATGGTTGTTCCCCTTACCTTCAAAATTGAAAAAAAAAAAAGGCTACTCACACTCAACAGTTCTTACTCAGCAGTTTCTTGAATATATATGTATATATGTGTGTGTATATATATATATATACATATATAGACATATATACATATTTAGTTTGGGACTATATTTTTCTAATTTTTCTCATGAAATTTAAGGGCCAAAAAGTTACTTAGCGCTGTCCATGGAGCCCATTAGACAAGAGGACAAGGGAAGCATACAGCTCATCCACTAGTTTTCCAGTCCCAGGCTCAAGAAGCTGGGAGCAAGGTGGGAGGAAGTGAAGCCGGGCTTTATCAAATCTAGTGTTAGATCACCTGGATATTATTACTATAGTATTTGTTAAGCACTATGTTTTAAGGACTTTTCTCAGAGAGAGTGTAGATAAAGGTTAATCTGGTTGGGCATAGTCCCTATGCCCACAACAGGGCTCACAGTCTAAGTAGGAGGGAGAACAGACTTTGAATCCTCATTTACAGTTGAGGAAACTGAAACACAGAGAAATTAAATGACTTGCTCAAGGTCACAGAAGAAGCAACTCTCAGAGAGAGGATTAGAACCAAGGTCCGATAACTCCTAGGCCCGTGTTTGTTTGTTTTTTTCCCCACTAGGCCATGCTGCTTTTCAATGAGAAGGAGGGATCGAGATGGAACTCTTGGTAGTAACTGACTTTTGCCCCCCTTGAGTATTTTGAAGAGCCAGTATTTTCAAGCTGCCAATTCAGTCACTTGCCCTTATGTAGATTTTTCACTTGCTTTGCAAGAAATTATTCTGCACAGTTATCTTCCAGGATACCATACTTAAAATCTTTATTATTACTGTTATAAAAATTTTCCAACTTACATCTGAAAAGTTAAAATCAAGCTTAGATCATTTCACTGAAGGGCTACTTATTGAACATACTTGCCTTTCACAAAAATTGCCTAGAAAATGCTACAGTACGTTAGTGCCCTCAAATTCAGATAAAAATTCCATGAAAATAATGTGTTCCTCTTTGTTTCTATTTCCCTAACAGCTTATTATTAAAATATTTGGATAGGATCCAAAGTTTTCTTCCTGCCTGATTCATGTGGTATTTGTGATATCACAACCATTTATCACTAGCAGTATTGTTTTGTTGTCACAAACACTGGATTGGGACATTACTGAATCCATCTGGCAGAGGAATGAAACTGATTATAAACAAGAAAATTCCTATATTCCCAAATAGCCTAGGAAACTGCCAAAACAGGAAAGGAAATACAGAAAAAGTGTGCAACAGTTAATTTTTTTAAGGTTCTTTTTTAAAGTTTCCTGCATGGTGCAAGATATAGCTGGAGTGACTTCAGTGGAAACAAATTCGGGCACAACCTTGACTGCGTTAGCCTGAGTGTGTCTTCTGAATCTTAACTTACAGCCGAAGTATGATAGCAAAAATTGCCTCAAAGCAGTATGAACCCCAAAAGCTGATAGTCTTTTCTGCATGTTAGCATCTGTTGTCATCCACTGGCAGTGGCAGAGACTCAGGTGGAGACCCAACTGCCAGGCCCGTGGCCCTAATAGAGGGATTAGAAGTGAGAGAATCTCTGCCACTTCACCCTCTAAAATCCTCCCTTCTCTCTCCATCCAAACAGCTACCACCTTAAACCAAACACTTAGCCTATCCTACCTTGATTACTGCATCAGCCTCCTTGCTGACCTCCCTGTGTCCTGTCTCTCCCCAGTCCAGCCCACACTTCACTCTGCTGCCAAGATCACTTTTGTACAAAAACTTCGGTCCGTATTTCCCCTCTCCTCCAAGAACGTCCAGCGGTTGCCCACCCAGCTCCACGTCAAACAGAAACTCCTTACTATTGACTTTAAAGCACTCAATCACTTTGTCCCCTCCTACCTTACCTCCCTGCTCCCCTAAAATGACCCAACCTTCACACTTCTCTCCTCTAATGCCAACCTACTCACTGTACTTCCATCTCTCCTTCCATCTCGCAGCACTTATGTACATATGAGTAATTTATTTATATTAATGTCTGTCTTCCTCTAGACTATTCATTCATTCAACAGTATTTATTGAGCGCTTACTGTGTGCAGAGCACTGTACTAAGCGCTTGGAATATACAAATGGGTAACAGAGACAGTCCCTGCCCTCTGACGGGCTTACAGTCTAATCGGGGGAGATGGAGAGACAAGACAATAGCAATAAATACCATGGCCAGGGATCATATCTACCAACTCTGTTATATTGTATTCTCCCAAGCATTTATTACAGTGCTTTACACACAGTGTGTCTTCAATGCAGTATGCCATATTGGTCTGTCTGCAACTATTGACATATTAATAAATGTCTTTTTTAAAAAGGTATTTGATTTACATTTTATAGATTAGGAAACTGTTTACAAAGGAGGCAGAATTAGTGTAGGTTTTTAAAAGAGGAGAGGGAGGTTAGATTGAGGTATGGAGATTGGAGATGACTGACAAGTGTACAGATGGATCAAAATTCCCAATGTAATTCTCCTAGGATCTTTTTCTACCTTCTCTTTTTACTCCAGTAAATGTCTTTCCACTCACCCTGTATCACCCTTTCTGAACTGCTCCTTCAGCTTTTCTGCAGTAACCAATTCAAATGGAAATTCTTTCAAATTTCCTTTAGAGGTCATTTTCCCTTGATTAAAGTAATTTCCCGCTAGACTGTAAGCTCCTTCTGGGCAAGGAATATGTCTGCCAAACTTCTTATATTATACTGTCCCAAACTCTTAGTACAGTGATCTGCACCCAGGAAACATTCAATCAATATGACTTATTGATTTATTAAGGACTTACTCCAAATTGGAGCCATCCACCCGTTGCCAGTGCTGTCTGGTTGAGCTGATAGATTCAAGGATGAACTGTCGTCATAATCACTTGACCAAATTCTCAGCACTGTTGGTCAAACCTTCTTAGATCACAATCAATGTTATTTCACAGAAAAAAATCCTAATTCCTGATGTTCTTAAATGGACCAACCATGTCCTCTTCTGTTTTTTCACCCATATCGGAAGGAGGGTGTGAAACAAACCTTGTTTTTGTAAAAACTTTCTAGAAATGAGGATTAGGCTTAAGTCATATAGGTGTGCAATTTATGAGTGTGTTTTTTACGTATTTCTTGATTAACCTGGAAGACTACCATATAGTCACTTTAAATTTATCTTTTTCCTAAACTCTCCTCTTTCAAAAAGGATTCTCAATAAAACTAGAAACACTATTTTTTTGTTCTTTGTGCATTCACTTTGTTGATTGTTTCGCACCAAGTATTCGAAAGACAATGTTTCTCACGCTGAAGCCCACGAATGGCCATAGACACCAAGTTGATTTCCTCCAGAATTCCAAACAATAATACACACAGTAAATTATACTGTTGCACGCAAATCCACATGCTCAGCTCCACCCTCTCCACTGAACTCAATTCCCTCATTCCACTGTCAACCTCATAGCTTGAATGTGCTATTGTGCTTGAGCTGTGGAGTGCTGCTAATGGAAATCTGGACACCAGACCAACCTCATCCATCTAAATCTCATCCTCACCTCCCATAACTCTGCTTTCTTTTTCACTCATCAACAGTACACCTCCATTCCTACAGACTTCCATGCCCACTGCCCATATCAGTTGTTTCATCCTTTTAACTCCCTCCTAAAATCCCCTCTTTGGGTTTCTTATCCCTAATGACACTGCCACCTATTTCACTGATAAAACAAACCATCAGGCATGATCTCTCTAAAAGTTCCCCTGGTCCTTTCCAGTCCCACTCTTTTCCCCTCTTCACCTGCCCCATCGTTCCCAGATGAATCTCAAGAGAAGATACCCAACCTGCTCCCCAAATCTACCCCCTTCACCTGTGCCTCCAAACCAATCCCTCTGCACATTATATAAACACTTGCCCCTCCCATCTTTCCCCCTGACCATGGTCTTCCACTGCTCACTCTCATTCATTCAATAGTATTTATTGAGCGCTTAGTATGTGCTTCTTCCCCACTGCTTTCAAACATGCCCATGTCTTCCCTGACCTTAAGGGAAAAAAAAATCCCTCCTCCTTTGACCCCATGGCATTCTCCACTTATTCTCACATCTGCCTACTATCATTCCTTTCCAAACTCCTCAAGTAGGTTGTTTACAACTGCTGCCCAGTCCTCCAATTCTCTTGATCCTCTGAAATCTGATTTCCGCCACTCCACATGATAGAAACAACCCTCTCTAAAGTCACCAATGATCTCCTTCTTGCCAAATCTGATGGCCTCTTCTCCATCCTAATCTTCCTTGACCTCTTAGCTGCATTTGACACTGTGGACCACCTGCTTTTCATGGAAACACTATCTAATCTTAGCTTCACTGACAAAATCTTCTCCTATCTCTCTGGAGATTCTCTTTCACAGATTCCTCCTTTGTCTCCCATCCTCTAACTGTGTGAACCCTCAAAGTTTTGTTCTGGGTTCTCTTCTAGTCTCCACCTACACCCATTGTCTTGGAGAACTCATTCATTCCCATGACCTCAACTACCATCTCTACAAGGTTGATTCCTCAAATCTACCTCTTCAGCCCTGACCTCTCTCCTTCTCTGAAGTTTTGTATTTCATCCTGACTTCAGGACATCTCTACTTGGTGTCCCACTGACACCTCACTCCTCTTCCCAACCAAATCCTATTCTCCCCGTGACTATCACTATAAATGACACTAGCATCCTTCCTGTCTCACAAGCCTGTTACCTTGGCATTAGTTTCTATTCATATTTCTCATTCAACTCGCATATTCAGTCTGTCACCAAATCCTGTTTACCTTCACAACATCTCTAGAATCCTCTCCATCCAAATGGTTACTATAGTAATCAAAACACTTATGATATCTTTCTTTGAATACTACATCAGTCTGTACATCATTACTGACCTCCCTGTCTCTTATCTCTCCCCTACCTAGTCCATACTTCACTTTGCTGCATGGATCATTTTTTATCAAAGTTCATTCCACATCTCCCCAGTCCTCAAAAACCTCCCATCATCTCTGCAACAAACAAGAACTTCCTTCTATCAGCTTTAAGGCACTCAACAAGCTAGCCCCCTCCTACCTTACCTTGCTGATGTCCTACTACAACCCAGCTCACACATTCACTCATCTAACATCACCCGACTCACTGTACCTTGGTCTCATCTTCCTCACTGTTGACCCCTAGCCCGTGCCCTCCTTCTGGCCTTGAATTCCCTCCCCTTCATACCTGACAGACAACTACTTTCCCTGTCTTCAGAATTCTACTAAAGCCATATCTCTTCCAAGAGTTTTTCCCCAACTAGTCCCTCATTTGCCCTCACTATATCACCCTCCCCCTTAAGCCCTTGATACTCACCCCTTCCCCTTCCCAACAGCACTTATGAACATATCTTTATGTAGGTGTCTCCCTCTGGACTGTAAGCTCCTTGTAGGCAGGGAACATGTCTTTCAATTTTACTGTATTGTATTCTCCCAAGCACTTAGCATAGTACTTTGCACACAGTTAACACTTAGTAAATACCAGTGAGGGATCGATTACAGTGAAAGCTCTTAGTGGGCAAAAAGTGTGTCACTTCATTATTCTGTATTCTCCAAGTACCTGGTATTGTACAGAGCACGGTGAGCTTTCAAACACCACAACTACTATTACTGTGAATTATAAAGACTTAGTGTGACCATTATTAGGTTCATTTTTTTTTCCACCCCAAGTCTCCCTCTATTGCATGAAACCGAGAGGCCATTTCGATCTCAAGAATCTTCTATAGTTTTAGTGTTTGAGAGCATGGAATAAAAACTGAAGACATCATACCTACCGAGGAGGTGCCCAGTCATATTAGTGACACCTCGTGCCATTTCAGGAATGATGAAATGAGTGTAGACTATTCCTCAAAGTCTAAGTTGCATTACTACCCCCCACTGAATTCAGCACAAATGAAAAGTCTTCATATACAGTCCTCAAAAATTTCCAGTAAGTTTGGTTCCGGAAGGCATACTGAAGCCACTGATACAATGTTGCATTCAGCTTTCCTGTTCCATGCTGTTATTATACTGCAGAAAATAAAAATGGCAACTCTGGAATGGCTCTACTTTAGCAATTTTCAGCAACCCACATAATACACATTCTTTAATACCAGCTTCCAAGTTTCAGAAATGAATGGAAAGATGCCTGATTCTTGAATCTAATTTCCACTTACCATACAAAGACAATTAAGTTTTTTCAGGGATATTAAAAGTAGTAGAAACTTGCAATGTTATTTACTTGTAATCTGGAGGAGTGAAAACGTTTTAACATGATTTTAAAGATGCAATTTTTAAAAGAGATATATTTGAACTTCTGGTAGACATTTGCATGCAAGTTATTAAGCGACAAACATGTAGTCCAATCAAACATCCTAGCTTATTTTGGATTTTATTATGACCTATCATATGCAGTTTTAGAAATGCCCTGGACTTGTTACTATTCCTGCTAAACTGGTCACCCTACCTGGTACAGGTATACCTCAGCTGCTTTGACATTGACACTTCCATACCCAAGATGGAGATACCTGTTTAATTTCGGCCACAGAATTCTGGGATTTATATGAGAGAGCTCTCTTTTACCTGTTTCTCTCTTTTCAATCTATGGTATTTGTTGAGTGCT
Organism: Ornithorhynchus anatinus; assembly: GCF_004115215.2. Classification (NCBI taxonomy): domain Eukaryota; kingdom Metazoa; phylum Chordata; class Mammalia; order Monotremata; family Ornithorhynchidae; genus Ornithorhynchus; species Ornithorhynchus anatinus. The sequence continues at coordinate 56,027,476 of NC_041731.1, forward strand.
TACTGTGTGCAGAATGTTTAGTGAGGGACGGTGTCTTCAAGGCAATGTGATTTTAGGAAGGTTTTGAAGGTGGGGAGAATAGTGGACTGGTGGATATGAAGGGAAAGGAGTTCCAGGACAGATGAAGAATGTGGGCCAGGGGTTGATAGTTGGATAGATGCGAGCCAGGTACAGAGAGTAGGTTAGTATTAGAGGAGCGAATTGTACGCATTAGCAGATCAGCGAGGTAAGTAGTAGTTATTTCACTCAGGTGCATCTACTCTCAGCATCTTATAACTTACATTATGATAATTGCGGCATTTGTTAGGCACTTACTATGTGCCAAACGTTGCACAAAGCACTGGGGTAGATAATTAGGGTACAAGATAATTAGATCTCATATGGGGCTTACATTCTAAGTAGGAGTGAGCACAGGTATTGAATCCCCATTTTGCAGATGAGGCAACTAAGACACAGAGAAGTTGTGACTTACCTAAGGTCACAGAAAAGGTAAATAGCGGAGTCAGGATTAAAATCCATGTCTTCTGACTCTCAGGCCAGGCTCTTTCTACTAATCCATGCTACTCCTCTGTCTTAGTCCTTAGCCCAGCTCTTTGAAGGCAGTAATCATACTTTGACCATTTCCGAATATCTCCCAAGCACCTATCTATAATAGTGCTCTTTAGGCAGCTGAATCAAGAGTTTACTGGTCTCTAAATGCTAGGGGAACTTCCCTCCTTTCACAATCCTCCTTACACTTCCTCAGCGTGGCTCAGTGGAAAGAGCCCGGGCTTTGGAGTCAGAGGTCGTGAGTTCGAATCCCAGCTCTGCCACTTGTCAGCTGTGTGACTGTGGGCAAGTCACTTCACTTCTCTGTGCCTCAGTTACCTCATCTGTAAAATGGGGATTAAGACTGTGAGCCTCACGTGGGACAACCTGATTCCCCTGTGTCTACCCCAGCGCTTAGAACAGTGCTCGGCACATAGTGAGTGCTTAACAAATACCAACATTATTATTATTATTCTGTCCCCTCCCAACTCTCAGCCTCTTCTGCAGAGAGGGAGGACAAAAAAGTCTCAAACCTGGTTGGGGTTCCCATTATCAGTACCCTGGGCAGAATCTGATATCAAATACCTTTGCACAGAGTAGTCCTTCAGTCTGAAGATGGCCCTGTTGATGGCCAGGTTGCATCCACGCGAAACAGTGTGGCCTAGTGAATAGAGCATTGGCCTAAGAGTCAAAAGGACGTGAGTTCTAATCTCAGCTCTGCCACTTGTCTTCTGTTTGAACTTGGGCAAGTCACTTCAGCTCTCTATGCCTCGGTTCCCTCATCTGTCAAATGGGGATTAAGACCGTTAGCTTAACGTGGGACAGGGCCTGTGTCCAACCCGATTTGCTTGTATCCACCCCAGTATACTGCTTGGCACATGGTAAGCACTTAAATACCACAATTATTATTTTTATCCATGGGTAAGAGTGTCTCCCTGAGAATCACTTCTGTGTCCATGAAAAGCAGCAGTGCAGAGAAGCAGCATGGCTCAGTGGAAAGAGCCCGGGCTTGGGAGTCAGAGGTCATGGGGTCGATTCCCGACTCTGCCACTTGTCAGCTGTGTGACTGTGGGCAAGTCACTTAACTTCTCTGTGCCTCAGTTACCTCAACTGTAAAATGGGGATTAAGACTGTGAGCCTCACGTGGGACAACCTGATTCCCCTGTATCTACCCCAGGGCTTAGAACAGTGCTCTGCACATAGTAAGCGCTTAACATATACCAACATTATTATTATTATATTCTGACCTCTTGCCTTTCAGGATAAGCACTGCTTAAGCATCAAAACTGAAAAGAAAAGTACATCCTAATACCAGCAGGACACACGCACGAGTTATTTTAGCAGTATAGATCAGTCTATGGTATTTGCTGAGCACTATGTGCAGAGCATTGCACTGTACTAAGCAATTGGAAAAGTAGGATACAATCAAGTTGGAAGACCCAATCCCTGTCTATAAGGAGATTACAGACTACAGGAGTAGATAGATGTTAAGATAGTTCAGGGATAGAGGAAATAGTAGAGTATAAGAATATTTATGTAAACAATGCAGGACTGGGGGGAGTATCAAAGTGCTTAACGGTTACACAGCCAAGTGCATAGTCCACTCAAAAGGGAGGGAGGAGAGGGGAAATAAAGGATTAGTCTGGGAAGACCTCCTGGAAGAGATGTGATTTTTAGGACCATTATGAAGGTGGGAAGAGTGTGGTCTTGGTTTCCACTGAGACACCTACAATCTCTTACCAGATCCCCGGATGCACATATTGAGAAAAGGTTGGTAGGGAGGTGTGGTGCAGTCTTTGGTCAGAGCACAATAATAATGATCATGGTATTTGTTAAGCCTTACTATGTGCCAGGCACTGTACTAAATGCTGGGACGGATACCAGCAAATCCGGTTGAACCCAATCCCTGTCCCATGTGGGGCTCACAGTCTCAATCCCCATTTGACGGATGAGGTAATTGAGGCACAGAGAAGCTGAGTGACATGCCCAAGGTCACACAGCAGAAAAGTGGCAGAGCCTGGATTAGAACTCATGACCTTCCGACTCCCAGGCCGGGGCTCTATCCACTACACCACGCTGCTTCTCAAAAATCTCAGTAGTAGAGCATCTAATATCTCTGCGACCTCAACTGCAGCAAGAACTATCCAGCAGCATTAAATTGTAGCCCAGATACATTATTCAACATCTTACAGGGAAAAATAGAGAAGATCATAAAGGCATCTTTTCAGGTTTGTCATATAACTTTTCATTAGGCTTTAATGTTTCAACTGGGCTAGTTATTTTAGGTTCTAAACCATAACCACTCCCAAGAACTTAGTAGTGTTATACGCACAGTCAGTACTCAATAAATGCAATTCTTAACACTGATAATAACCTGGTGTTTCTCTCTTTCTTCTCATGGTCTTATTTGACTTGATTATCGTTATCAGATGCATAAATAAAACAGATCGAAGCAAGGTGAACGAGAAGAAAAGTTTTCATCTGAAACTAAAGTGGACAATTGAGGCTTTGGGGAATTTAGTGCTTTCACTGCAACAGCCTATCACCTTTACCTCTCCATTTATATATTTTTTTTTAAAGGGAAAGAAAATTGAAAGTTTTGGAACTTTAAATAAGGAGCTTCAAATTTAAAACGTACTTTCACTATAGAAGAAAATTGGAAGATGCCCAAGATTTTCTTTCAAGCAACATCATATTAATACTCTCATGTATCGGAGACTTAACATTGCGTATTCTTTCCCCTGCACCTTTTATTGTTCCTATTTACAGTGCACCTGAAACACATTGTGTAATTGGCAGAGAGCCCAGATTTTCCATTTAGGAACAGTTTGATGATTTCACTTTTTCTTCTTCTTCTTCTTCTTTTTTTAAACAGCAGGTGCTCTACATTGTAAACAATGCCAGTCACAGTAATATTATTAGCTTTTGAATTTTTATTACATTCTTGCCTCCCTACATACTTTAAACTTCAGTGCAAGGGATTTTTGGCACTGGCTCAGCGAGCATCTTATTTCATAAGGAAGATGGATACCAGCAAAGAGTGCTTTGTTGTCATTTATAATTAGAAAGCGAAAGATTTACCTAATCATTAAATGAACTAATATTTCCAGGTTTGTCTCTCATGTTCTATGTAATACACTCACATCTGCCCCATGCAGAACACTAATTTCTATTTTCAATTCCTGTTTTTCTCAAATGTTTAACCCTTTGCTCTATCTGGTGGCTAAATTCAATGTCCCCAAAGTGGTGCTTTACCCAATAACTAGAGGGTAAATCTAAAATACTGATGGGTAAGGAGACAGAGATTACAGAGTTTAACGAGTTAAAGAGCTTCCATCTTGCTTAGAAAGTGGAAATTTCATTGGTGATTGTAAATGAAGTTCTGGAAAACTTGAATCAGAAATTAATTCAAAGGTGATCTTGAAAAAAATGGAACTTTTCAGATACAGAAAATGAAACCGCTGGGCTCTCACCTAAAACAATGCAGTAACTGCCCAATGGAATGATCTTAAAAATGGCATACTTAAATTATTTTGAACCAAAAGAGCAGCTTTTTTTTATTTTCTGAGATGAATTGCTAAGACACCACTTAAAATAAATCAGATTTTAAATTAGAATTCTGTGCAGGTTGTAAGTCAACCTCACGAACAAAGCAGGAAAAAAAAAACCAAGCTATTTCCTTATTTATACAGCTAGGCTCTTTTTGGCTAAACTGCATTTTGAACTACATTTGCTTTTCCAGATCACTTCAATAAGAGAAAGCCCAACAGAGAACAGATGCAATATAAGAGCAATAAAGGGAAGTAAAAAAAAAAATTAAAAATCCTTTGTTCTCCCTGCAGTACATCCGTAAATCTATTAGCGTTATTTTCCTTTCTCCTCTTTTTTTTGCATCCCAAGCCAGATCTCAAGTTCTCTGAAGCAATCCTTAATCAAGCTCCCTAAAGGCCCACGACTGCATGCTGCAATTTCTCCCCTGCTACCAGCACAGATGTTTCGAGCACATTCCATTACACCTACATGCCATTACAGCTAATGGCTTATTCTGATGAAGAAAGCTGCTTTCTGCTCAGTGCAGCAAAGGGGAAAATATCCTCCTGTACAGTTTGATCGCGGCAACAATGAAATGTGGGGGCAGGTGGTGCAACAGAACTCTCTAATGTTAATTACATACTGTATTACCCCCAAATTTGGCTGGTCATTAATTATGCTAATTTACCTTCCTGAAAATTAGCACCATCCATGTGAACGTTTGAGCAGTTTATAGCAAAATGAACTGTGTCGTAGTGGCTTGTCAAACTAAACCTTTTGAGCCATCCGAATATAGGTTAGCGGTTGTGGGCGACGGAATTCACGAGGGATGGGTTTATGCAGCGTTCTGATCCTAAAGATAAATACCTTGACTTTTCTGAGCACTCGTTATTCAGATCCTGACTGGTAACGGACTATAACAGGGCTTTTATTCCGCAACCTCTATTTTGTCTCTGGCTGTAAAAGGCTTTTCTATTCAAGAGTGAAATCCAAGGCATCAAGACAGTGATCCCAGATTTTGTGATTAAATAAGAGCCACGTTCAGTTGTTTGGGGCTGGAAATAAGACAGAGAACGCAACTTTGAAAGCGATAGCTAAACTTCTCGGAGTCGCAGTGTGTAGTGATTTTTTTCTATGCATTTTTCATAAAGTCTTGATAAAGAGAGCTGTACATCGCCTTCAATTGCTCCTACATGTATAGATTGTTTTTTTTATTTATTGCTCCATAAAAAATTAATGCCTCTCTTCTTCCAACTAAATCTTGCATTTACCATATCGATTATAAGCTTAATAAAGTGTCTGAATCAGGTTAGACTTGTTTTCCTATGAATTAAATAAGTTAAATTTCATTTTGTCCCTGTAGAAATGGATTGGGGTTTCAGAAGTAAACAAAATATCGGCTCTTTACGGGGAACAGTCTCCATTTCTTCCTCAAGGCTGCTGTTTTCTTCTATCCATCTCCAAGAAGCCATCATCATATTAACATAGATGACAATCTGGCAAGGAGGTGCTGATCAAAGATAAATTTCACACTCGCACTTCGCATTTTCTAATTACACCATCTGTGTCAGACTCTTTCGTGGCAGTTCTGTCCAATCTGTCAAATGCTGTATGCCCACGGGAATGTGGAGGAGCTGAGAAAATCGCCTCCATTTCCCCCACCAACCGATCCATCACCCCAATCGGGGCTGGGTGGCTAGATTAGTCTAATTGGGGCAGGAATGAAGGTTTCAGGTTGCCTGGAAGATGAGGTGTTTGGGGGACTCAAGACATGTGATTTACCATTTGAATCATATTAGGAGGCTGGCCTCGGCATGGTCTCCAGCAATCCCTAAGCAAGCCATGCATGCACTATCTAATATTTGAATTTAAAAAAGAAAAAGACCGAGAATTTGAAAAAGAACCAGGGCTGAGGAAGTGTCTCCTTTCATTTCTCTCTGTTATCCTCATAACGATTAACCAGTGGCGATTGTGTTCGAGCACTGGTGCAAAGGGTTTGGTCTTGCGTTATATTACAAAAAGTAAGCATAAGGAGTCAAACGCAGCGGTCCAGCAGAAAAGGGCAAATCGAATCTAGTCAAGTCTCGACTGAGGAAATCTGACAACCCGCATGGTATTTCTTAAAGATAGTTACCCTCAGAACTGGGAATACTACATGACAAAAAGACAGTAAGAGATCAACGGTGTTTTATTTCCCTAATATGAAAGATTTTTTTTTAAATTACTCTAACTTTTGACATTCTCCCTTTCCACCTCTTATTTAGATTTATGGTAGTGTGCCAGCAAAATTGATATCCTCAAAATGGAAAGATTTCTCCTTTCAAAACATAAAACTGCAATTTAGTTCAAAAATACAAATATGAATTTCCAGGTGCCACACATCTCTTTTATTTGGAGGGGGAAAGGGGAGAGGAAGGAAAAGAGGTTAGAGGTTAACTGTGTTTTGGGCAAGACTGTAGCTAGATTGTAGGGTTGTAGTAAATTCAATATGCTTTGTCCAAGAAAATGTAGGCATGTTTTGCAGTTACATAAGTAGTACTGAGCAGATTTGTTAGTTCTCATGTTGAGAAAAGACCTTATTAAAAGATTTATCTTCTGTCTTTGATGCATTTTTTTTTAAATGGCCCTCTGCCCTACACACTCTCAACGTATGTCCATTGTGTCGGTGCCCAAGCCGTGACATCAGGGCTTCCCTCTGCATTTGTATTGCCCAATCTCTGAACTTTCCTAGTTGTAGTGTGAGAGGAACGGCACACTGTTGCAATATTAATAAAGGATGGCAAACAAATATTTGGAAGGGCTAAGTTTCCATACTCAATCATTAAGCAAACACAGATGAATGGTGAGGTCATGAAAAAATGCCCGAACTTCCTCTGCACTGGGTCAGTTTAGCATTTCCTTTTTGCTGCAGATGTGTGTGTGTGTGTGTGTGTGAGTGAAATCTATATGAACTTTTGTACTTTCAGATGAACTTTTGAATTTTCCTTAAAAAAACATTGGAGTCAAACTTGATTTGAAATATTGCACAATGACGATTTCAATTTTTTAATTAGCCACAGTTTTTCCCTGAGCTATGATTTAAACCCTCTGATTCCAGAATTCCTGGACAATAATGCAATATTGAAAGGATGTACCTGGGAAGAAATATTGGGCTAGGTAGAGTTGTACCTTTATTCTTTTAGAGGCCTCGATCAATTGGTAGCCCACAGTGGAAATAAGATCTGGAGAACTTGGAAAGGTACATGCGAGAGATGTGAAAATGATTAACGATTTAAGAATCCTCTGAGAAAATGTTAGAGCAACTGGAGTCATTCCATCGGGGAGAAGCCCAGGAGTGGGATGGGACTTAAACAATAGTGAAAAGTGATATTATACAGGTGATGGTGAACAGCTGTTTTTCATTATATCTCCTAAAGTCAGGGTAATGTAGGACTGGCAGGTTTAAGGGTTGAAATTGCTTCCTGGTTGGAAGGTTTGTGAATCACTGGGAAGCATTACCAAGGTAGACTGTAGCATCCTCTTTTATGAAATGGTTAGGGAAAAAACCAGGCATTTGCTTGATGATGTTTATGGTATTTGTTAAGTGCTTTTTATGTGTCAAGCACTGTTCTAAGTGCTGGGGACAGATTTCAGTTAATCAGGTTGGACACATTCCCTGTCCCACATGGGACTCACAATCTAAGTTGGAGGAACAAGTATTGAATCCCCATGTTACAATTTATTAATAATAGTGGTATTAAGTGCTTACTATATGCCAGGCACTGTACTAAGCATCTGATGTGTACATATCTATAATTCTATTTATTTATACTAATGCTATTGATTTCTGTTTACTTTTTTGATGCCTGACTCCCCCCTTCTAGACTGTGAGCTCCCTGTGGGCAGGGATTGTCTCTAATTGTTGCAGAACTGTACTTTCTAAGCACTTAGTACAGTGTTCTGTACATAGTAAGAGCTCAGTAAATATGACTGAATGAATTAATTGAATGAATGAATATGAGCAAATCAGGTTGGACATAGTCCCTCTCCCAAGAGAGGCTCAGTTTCAAAACCCATTTTACAGATGAGGTAACTGAGGCCCAGAGAAGTGACTTTCCCAATGTCACAGAGCAGTCAAGTGGAGGATCTGGGATTAGAACCCATGACCTTCTGACTCCCAGGCCTATGCTTAATCCACTATGCCTTGATGACATCTAAGAAACTGAGGTCCAGAGAAGTTAAATGACTTGCCCCAGGTCATACAGCAAGCAAGTTGCAGAGCTGCGAGTAGAACCCAGGTCATCTGACTCCCAGGCCCATGATCCTTCCACTAGGACACGTTCCTTCCCTGCTAAAATACATTAATAATAGTAATAATAATAATGGTATTTGTTAAGTACTTATTATGTGCCAGGCACTGTGCTAAGCACTAGGGTAGGTACAAGCAAATCTAGTTGGAGAGTCTCTGTCCCACGTGGGGCTCACAGTTTCAATCCCATTCAATAGTATTTATTGAGCGCTTACTATGTGCAGAGCACTGTACTAAGTGCTTGGAATGAACAAGTCGGCAAGAGATAGAGACAGTCCCTGCCATTTGACGGGCTTACGGTCTAATCGGGGGAGACGGACAGACGAGAACAATGGCAATAAATAGAGTCAAGGGGAAGAACATCTCGTAAAAACAATGGCAACTAAATAGAATCAAGGCGATGTACATTTCATTAACAAATCCCCACTTTACAGATGAGATAACTGAGGCACAGAGAAATAAAGTGACTTATCCAAGGTCACATGGCATACAAGTGGCTGAGGCGGGATTAGAACCCATGTATTATGTCCGCCATATTCCAGTGGCAGAGAATAGACTAGATAATGAACTCTTGAGATACATGTTAATCCCAGGGTGACATCACTTTCTATTCTAGAATTTCCAGGATATAAAATCCCTAGTCTCCTCCTCTCCACACTGCCTGCGGGTGCGCGGGCGCGCGCGCGCACACACACACACACACACACACACGCACGCTTGGGAGTCAGAGGACCTGGATTCTAATCCCAGCTCCGTCACTTGTCAACCGTGTGACCTTGGATATGTCACTTAACTTCTCTGTGCCTCAGTTACCTCATATGCAAAATGGGGATTAAGTCTGTGAGCCCCAGCTGGGGCAACCTGATAATGTCGCATCTATCCCAGTGCTTAGAAGTGTGTCTGGCACATAGTAAGTGCTTAACAATTACCGTCATTATTATTATATGTGCATATTTGCTTTCTGTGTCTTCTTCCTCTCTTTCTCTCTCCTTATGTATTCTATACAATGTTATAACTTTACTTAAAAAAGAAAGATCAGTATAAATCCTCTTAATTTTTAGAGAGAGAAAAATGATTTCCCAAAATTCTGTTTGACTTTTCTGAAAAATAGTAGTCTTTTCATTCAGCACAAAGAACCTAAATGGCAAAACGGATAAATGCTTGTAGCTCATTAAAATGGATAATATTGGAATGCAAAATAAAAGTTGCAGTGTGCATAATGTTCCTCTTTACTGTACCGATGGGACTGGCTCCGTATCTTGCCCAAGGTTGATTTTATAGATCAAGAGGGCCGCTAATGGCATATGTCTCCATGGGAGAAACTATTTCTTGATTCAAAGAAGAATTCATGGAGAGAGGGGCCGTTACCTTAATTAGCACAACTTCCAAGTGTCCTGGGGCTGAAACTCACCCTAACCCACAGGTAAATGATGTGAAAAAGAAAGTGGTAACAGTAGCTTGAAAAGTGAACAGAGACTGTCTCAGAAACTTGGTTTCTTCCCCTCACCCACCACCTCTTCTATGTCTTGTTTCCATTAAGCACTAAAACCTAAAAATAAAGTAATTATGTCACCACCATGCAACTCAATCCAAGTAATCATGCATTCTTATTTCAGTAATGCCTCTTATGTATAAATATTTCAAGAGTAAAGATTATTTTTGTGCTCTGTGGTGCACTAAAACTCAACGACTCGAAGTATAATATTTACAATAAGAAAAGTAACATTTTGGACAAGTATTCCTAAGAGACGCCTCCTAGAGAAAGCATTAAGGATGGGAGGGCTCCAGCTTCATCTCCATCATTTTGGAAACTGAATGGCTATAAGCCTAGCTGCCAATTCAATTTTGTCTTGAGCGTTCTCCAATCCCACCCCAACCCAAACCCTCCTCCCCACCCCCCACCTCAGAGAAAGCTTGGAGGAGCATCCAGAAATTTGGAAGCTGATTTCAAGCTTATCTAAATAATCCAGATAGCTCCAATGTGAAGGAAAAAAAAAAAGTATGCTTTCTTGTTTGATTTCCTCCCTTTTCTGCTTCTGGCCAAGCCAAATATCCTGCTGGGACAGCTGTTCTCATGGTATTTTGGCATTTCCATTACCATGATTTGCCAGATCCAGGAAGGGATGAGAACGTTTAAAATGACTGAAAATTTCACATTACAATCTACTGTGGGACCTCTATTAGTCAAGCAATGGGTCTCTAGACTGTAAGCTCATTGTGGGCAAGAAATGTGACTGTTTATTGTTATATTGGGCTCTCCCAAGTGCTCAGTACAGTGCTTTGCGCACAGTAAGTGCTCAACAAATATGACAATGAATGGCAAGGGTTCAGGTGAGTTCTTCATATAAGTGAGCTGATTACCTAATTAAAGATACCTAACCAACTTAGCTCAAAGCATCTGAACGCATAAGCAGGTTTTCCCAGAAACCCAATCAGTCATATTTATGGAACGCTTACTGTGTGCAGAGCACTGTATTAAGCGCTTGGGAGAGTACAATGTAATAGACACGTTCCCTGCCCTCACAGTCTAGAGTCTGGAGGGGGAGAAAAACTCACAAATCGCAACTTTCATTCTGGGACAGGACATTTAAATTGTCATACGATAAATTCAATATTCACAAGCTGACCTTAAAAAGCTTACTAAGATCAGTGAATAAGAATGAGAGGACAAAAGAAAATTTCAGGTGAGATGCTCGGGCGAAAAAGTGCTTGAGAGAATGATCATGTGAGGAAAAAAATCAGACTGACAACATAGGGATCTCAAGGATTAGCTGGGTACCCTTTTGTCTTCTCCTGAACAACAAACCCAAACACACAAAGGTAAACCGAAACTTGAGTAAAACTGAAATAAGTAAAATACAGACTAAACATATTTAAGATTAAAACACATGCAAGGCCAAGGTGGAAGTAAGCCTTAGAAATTGTCTTTTTCAGTAATTTAATGGCACTACCATAACACACAGAAATCCAGGTGACAATTTAAAGGCTCAAGTTGGTCAATTCTCTTCATCCTAAAACCATGCATGGTATCAAATATTAATATAGCACAGGATAAAATTGAAATTTACCTTGGAATTTTTCTTGTTCCTATCTGGGATGAATGTTTGCAGTCCATCTGTCTCCCTTTTGATTGCTAAAATAGTGTCCATTGGTTCAATTCCAGGAGGTAGTGTGTCTGAAGACAAATTATTGGAGAATGATACTGTAAATTCAAATTCATCCTAAACAAAATACAAGACACATTCAAATATGCAAAAAAAGGGTACTCGGCCTGCTAATTCAAAGGTTTATCTGCAAAATGAAATATATTTTCCTGGATACTGTTTAAAATGTCTAAAATAGATTGTTGAAGACCTGTGATCACTCAACAGGAGCTCAAATATAGAGATAAAAGATAAATTCAAGCCAGTTAAATGTTTCCTATGGTAACTAGTGTGAAAGTGTATGTGAGGATACATCCATTTCTTTTTTCCTCTGCCCTGAAACTATCCTATTGAATTACCAAATTCTTCCAACTTCTCTGCCATCAACCAAATTCTCTCGCTCAAAAGTTATGATTCAAACAGATAGAATTGCTGACTCCTCAGAGTGAGTTTTGGTCTGCAAACGTAGCAAAGTGTCGATGGCATGAAACAACATAGCCTCTGCCCTCACAAGGTTTCTACCTTTTGGACAACCGTGAACCTACTCCACCATCTTTATGGCTTCTATATTGCCACAGGGGAGCTAAGGAATATTTCCCGAGAAGCCATTTCACTGTGTTGGGAGCTTCTATTTATTTTAATGGTATTTGTTAAATCCTTACTCTCTGTCAAACACTGTTCTGAGCGCTGGGAGGTACACGTTAATTAGGGCTGGCAGAGCACCTGTCCCTCAAAGGACTAAGAGTCTAAATAGGAGGGAGAAAAGCACTAAATACTTATTTTAAAGATGAGGAAACTGATGCACAGAGAAGGTAAATGATTTGCCCAAGTTTGCACAGCAGACACATGGTGGAACTGGGTTTAAAATCCAAGTCTTCTGACTCTCAGGCCCATGATCTTTCCATTAGACCATGCACCTCCTCTAATAGTGGGACTATTAGAGTGGAGCTGGAAGCACCACAGTATCTATAAACACAGATCACATAGTCATTTACCAGTCATCTTGGGGAGGATGGTTTGATCATATATTTGCAACTATTAATATATTTGGGGAGGGACATTGGAGAAAGAGGACTGGACAGGAAAGAGAAGCAGAGACAAGGAATACAAGGACTAGAGCAGGGCAGAGATGCAGGAATGGTGTGAAGGGATACATCACAGCATGGTTCAGTGGAAAGAGCCTGGACTTGGGAGTCAGAGGGCCATGGGTTCTAATCCCAGCTCAGCCATTTGTCAGCTGTGTGACTTTGGGCAAGTCACTTCAATTCTCTGTACCTCAGTTCCCTCATCTGTAAAACGGGGATTAAGTCTGTGAGCTCCACGTGGGACAACCTGATTACACTGTACCCACCCCAGGGTTTAGAACAGTGCTTGGCACATAGTAAGCAATTAAATACCATCATTATTATTATTATCCTCTGGACTGTGAGCTTACTGTGGCCAGGGAATATATCTGTTTGCCGTTATATCGTACTCTCCCAAGTGCTTAGTACAGTGCTTTGCACATAGTAAGCATTCAACAAGTATGATTTAATGAGTGAACAATATGGATACAAATTACCTAGGATACCTTTGACTGGATTTCTGAGATGGCTGGGAACCCTAGCTGATCTCCCTCCATCCAGTTGAAGGGTTTGATTTATGATCCATTAATAAGCCACATATTTTGATACATTTCTGATTGATTGGAACAGATGCCACTCACACAGAATTTTTCTCTTCCATTGCTGTTTGTCATTGCAGTTGGCAAGAAGAAATTTCAGGGAAAAGATTTTTATTTGCTATAGAAAAACCCTCCAAGCCTCACAACGCTGAGTTCTGGCTTCTCAGGGGGCTAAGTGTGGGCCGACCCACAAGCTTGACAGCAGGTGGTCACTTGTTATTCCTGCTCCTCAGTTCTCCAAGAACCATGGGATCGTGAAGAAAGCTAAGTCGCTTTACTGGCACAAGCAGCAAAGGGATTTTTCTGCTTCAGGTGTGTGCCCAGTCCTTTATTTCCAACTTTCCAGCTAATAATAATAGTGATAATAATTATGGTACTGGTTAAGTGCTATGTGCCAAGCACTGTTCTAAGTTAATCAGGTTGGACACAGTCCCTGTCTCACATGGAACCCGTGGCCTAATGGATTTAGCGCAGGACTGGGAGTCAGAAGGACGCGGGTCCTATCCCAACTCCACCACTCGTCTGCTGTGTGACCTTGGGCAAGTCACTTAACTTCTCTGGGCCTCAGTTACCTCATCTTTAAAATGGGAATTAAGATTGTGAGCCCCACGTGGGACAGGGACCATGTCCAAACTGATTAGGTTGTATCTACCCCAGTGCTTAGAACAGTTCTTGACACATAGTAAACGCTTAACCAATACTATCATTATTATTATTAACATCCATTTTACAGATGAGGTAACTGAGGCACAGAGAAGGAAGTGACTTGCCAAGGTCACAAAACAGACCTGTTACAGGGAGAACTCAGGTCCTTCTGACTTCCAGGCCCACGCTCTATTCACTAAGCCGCGGAATATCAGTTGGATATCAGGATTTTCATCGGATGTCATATTAATGTGTTCCCTAGTTCCTTTGAGGTCTGGGGGCAGCCATTATGTCACCTTTGGCTGTAGGGCTCAGGAAAACAAAATGTTTTCTTCTCCCTGTGTTCACTGGTGGATAAAAAGAAAAAAACCCAGACATTTAGTCATTTTAAAATGTACACTAGGCTGGGGTAATGGAATGAGTTTTTCCACACTCCCCACAAGGAGAAGACATTGGTTCTTATTTCAAACTCAATTCTGCCTGAATAGTTCTGTAAATCTTCATTCATCCCATTAATTTGAATTTGTACGGTGCCTTTTTTTTTTTTTACTAAATTATTTTGATCTGATCTCATTTTATCATCACAACATCTCCATAAAATAGAGAGACAAATATTTTTATCCTCATTTTAGGGATGAGAAAATTGAGGCACCAAGAGGTTAAGTGACTTGTCCAAGGTCACAAAGTGGGCCAGTAGCGGAGCTGAGATTAGAACCCAGGTCTCCTCATGCTCATTCTCTGTCCATTACACTATTCTGCCTTTCTGGACTGTGTGTAAAGGTTAAAAAATGTAGGTAACATTTGAGAAAATCAGCAGTGAGGTATAAAAAAATGAAGAAAGCCATAAAAATAGGCCTCATATCCTAGAATATTTAAAAAAGGCTATATAACTTCACTGGCAGAACAGTGAAAAGACTGGAGCAATGACATAAATTCAATGATAAAAATATTAAACGAATGAGCTGTGGTTACTTTCAATATTTCTCATAGTGGCAGATTTGATTAAGATTATTTATTCTTAACACACAGGTCTACAGATATTGATATTGAACATTCATAGGTATGATTCAACCTAATGGAGATTTTGGCATTATGGATTGACTAGTACTTTTAAATATTGTATTTCAGATGTCTTCTAAACAAAACATTTGCATTAGGAATACTTAGTATACTAGGTGAAGAGAAAAAGAATTACCAGAAAGGTGCTACATGTCCCGCTTCTACATTAATCTTCGCCACAGTAATCAGATTATGCCACAGCTGACCCAAAATCTATCACCTTTTATATTTTTTGGCAGGATGTCTCCTTAGGCATTTTAAGTGGTGTATGTGTGCGATGTAATTATATTGTCCATGGATTTATGCACCTGTGTTGCATATTTCATTATATTTTCTTGGTCTGCTTATTAGGACTTACATTTCACATTCCTAATAATATAATTCAAATTGAACCAAATATAAACCGCTGACAGTCAGGCACTTTGAAGTGATGTCTAAGTAATTTAACAAGATTCAATGGAAGACAAAAGACCTTAATCACTGTGAGATGGGGTGTGGGGTTTTTTTTTTCTTTGTTCATTTACTGTTCTGCTATTCCCATTTCCTGAAAATGTAAAAATGCTGTGGGCGGGTGGGGGGGAAAAATGGCTAGGAAGTATTTAGTGTTCTCATGATGCCATTAAACAGAATGTTGTGGTGGAGAGGAGGGGGTTAATTGTAGGCTTTCAGGAAATCCAAATACCCAGGGGATGTTTTGCAGAATCCAAACAGCATTCATAATATAAACATTTCACGTATTTTGTTGTTTCCATACATCATTTGGCTCTCTAAAAAAAGCATCCTGGAAAAATTAAAAATGTGTGACTACAGTGCCATAGAGTGGATGCCAACAGCTCTATGGATGACTTTTCATCTCATTCCCTTAGTGAAAACAGTTAACTAGGCACTGGTGAGATATTCTGTAACTGCACAACAAAAAGCTGGCATCACTGCCAAGTGTGACATGCCAGATGTGTGAATACATTCTGGAGAGCAGTATCAGCAGCTCCAACGAAAAGCCATAGCCATTAATCTAGAGGCCTCTGGGAGTTCAGGATAGTGTTGTAAAACTTAGACCCTGCCAAGGCTGCATCAGATAAAGCCATCAATGCATTGTAAAAAAGACACAAAACCTATTTCATGGGCCGCACTGATCAAGCAATTACAATCATTGACTACATTAAGCAAAGAAACAGCGAGGGGGCCTATAAAATTGACTGCCAACTTGAATAATCAATAGACTCCATGTAGAGTAAATTAAATAACTGAAAAACTATTTGGAAAAGCTGAAGTTAAAAAGCCAATCAGTAATCCCTCATCCATGGCAAAGCCATCTCTGCATCCAAAAGATTCTGTAGTTAGCTTTAATTCTCATCCCTGGGAAATACAGTAACAGTAAATTCAAGTAGTTCTTCTACCTTCCCTGACATTTTCCTTCGTAAATGTACATCTGATTTGAGCGTTATTTATAATCAATGTGCTTTAGTTATCATCTACTTAGTGCACATTCTACCTAGAACAGGTTTGATTATGAAGCACCATTTGAGATAGAGACTAGATTAGCTTCAGCATTTACTGTGCCTTTATTCATAAGCTTAAAATAAACTCAGGCTCATTTCTTAAATCAAAGAAAATATATATATACATCTATATATAGATATATTTTAGTGATAGGGGGTTCATAAAGAGTTGTGGTTTGTAGGAAAAAAAATGATGTGTTCCACAAGCAGACACCCAGATGATTTTTTGGAAGGAAGATTTGGGATTCAAATGTATGCCTTTTTAAAAGAGAGTTTCCTTATTTTCTGTCTCCATCTCTGTCTCTGAATGAAAATTAATTTAGCATTGTCACAAATGAATAAATCTACCTGGAATATCAGGTAAAAGTTTCTAAGGTTTCCAGAAAAATTCCTTCCTTTCTGACCACCAAAGACACCATTTATTCATGAAAGGTTTTTTTTTTCCCCACCTTCATTAAAAATGGGTGGTGTGGGTAGAAGGATTGAAGAAAAATGTGGAAGAAAATAGGCAGAGTGAAGCATTCTTTATAAATAATCTGAAATCTAAGGAGCAGGGCAGGTGGTTACATTATTTCAACAAACTAAATAATGGCAGCAGAGAGATTACCAACGATAATTTATTCTTAACAAAGAGAAAACAATTTTTACGAAGAAAATATCTGAAGCCATTGTGGCACAGATAATGCAGATTTCTTTGTTGTCAAGTCCGTTTTCCAAAACAATATACCATAGTAATGTTATTAAGATACCTACTGCACTGATGAATACATCATTAAGCAGACATTATTGCTGTTCACACTGAATTTAAGATCGCCCTGATATTATGAATGATTTGCATATTAAAGGAAAAAGTATTAAGGTGTATGCAATGTGGCATATGAATTAACTCCTCGTGGCATGCTGCAATTTCATTGGCACTAGTGAGTAGTAATTTCCAGGATGAATCTTGGAACTGTCATTGTTGCTAAAAAGGTCTGAGAAAGAAAGGACCAAGAAAATCCCTCAGATATGATTTTTTTTAAAAAAAAAACACCCATAGGCAGGTTGTACAGCTTCCTGCAATAATACACAATAAATTAGTTGTCAATAAACAGCCTGCCTTAACAAAAGAGGCAGTTTCCTTTGCTGTTAAAAACAATAGGGACAAAATCTTTTGAAAATGTGGGCTTTATGAGCAAATTTATAAAAACCTCTATATGGAGAAATATGATGAACTAAAAACGATTATGTGTCAATAAAATTCTTCAACTTGTCTGCTGATTAGATGATAATGTTGCTCATAAAAGCAGAGGAGGAGAAAAGCACTGTAGAGTACTTGATAAAATGTCTTATTGAAACCTATTGTATTTACTACTTATTAGATTCTAAACTCAAATAGATCTTGATTGTTGAGAGCTTTGGTATTTAAAAGCTTTAAAATCATCAATTACATTACTCATAATTTCCACATCTGCCTTTTCCTCTGCAATTCAGGGAGAGAGTCAATTATAGCAGCCTTTTTTTTTCCTGAAACTTGATTACTATGAGATTGAACTTAGCAGCAATTTACAGTTTTATGGAACTACTCTTACTTGGATATCTTTTTAGTAATGATGAACAGAAGATGAGTTCAGATCTGCCAAATTATGTGGGGGGAAAAATGGGATGCCATCCAATTCAGAGGGCATCTGACAGGTTACAGGTAATTCCATTCTAAGTGCCCAGCTTTCCTGCTTACTAGAAATTTGTTTTTGGAGAGCTAATATGCATTTTAACTGAAACAAAATAGTAATTAAAATTGTCATTATGTAATTGAACAGCAGTTTGGTTATGGGCCCAAGCAGGCAGTAAGAATTGGGGGCCTAGAGAATTCTTGTCAAAATGTTGCCAAAGCAGCACTATTTTTCAAAAATACCTAGCTGTTTCCTAATACCTGAGGGAGCAAATCAGTCTCAGGTTCAATTACCTGTAGTGGGACACAGAAAGTTTTACAGCACCTGAGTGTGTCTCAATTAATAACTCCAAGCGCTTTGCAAAAGTTCCCCTCATTAATGCTCTTGTACTCTTTCGTGAGGTAAGTTACTAGGGATTGAGAAGTAAGAATAAAGAAGAATTTGCACCCGGGGTGGACTGCGAAAAGGCTCTTTCTGGGGACAAATTAAGCAGGATGTGAAATTATCTCCCTGCCAGCAAACCTGAACAACTTTTCCATCAATCAAAATGGAATTTATTAAGTGTCTTCTGAGTGGTAGGCCCTGCACTAAGCACTGAGAGAGTCCGTGTTTGTTCTTAAAATGTGTAAATTAGGTACAGAATCATTCACTCAATAGTATTTATTTAGCGCTTACTTTGTGCAGCATACTGTACTAAATGCTTGGGATAGTACAATATAATAGTTGGTATCACTGCCCATAAATAACTTACACTCTTCAGATAGAGACAGACCAACCATAAAGTAAATTTCAGATTGGGAAAATAATAGAGCATAAGAATATGTGCATAAGGGCTGGGTTGAACATCAAAGAGTTCATCTTATTGTTACCTAAGACCCAGAGAGGAAGAAAAACTCTGTTCTTAATTGACAACTCCTTCTGCACTTGTAGATTTTCACTTTGTTGGCCTAAAATTATATTCAGCCTTTCTTAAAAAAGAATCATTTAATTCATTATTTTTATAGGGAAAGAAACTGGTCTGAATTGATAAAGATAAAAAGATTTTTAACAAAATCTACCTTTCATTTACACTTTTGAGAAGTATTTCTTGTGGTATATGATACCCCCAAAACATGCGAAACAATGTATGCTGCCCCACCTTTAGGAACAGAAATTCATGGGTCCCAACTTTGCATGAATGTATCCAGAAATCGATGGGATATTAATCTGAACAGCTCCCAGGCCCAACTCAAAGTACACCCAGAGGTCTTTGAAATGTGTTTCACAGAACTGAACACGGCTGGTTTACTGACTATACTCATTAGTAACGACAATAATCACTCTGGAACAAACAACTTCTTGTGAAAGGGTGATAGTCATGGAAACAAAAGTCTTTTCTTGTTAGATCTCTCTGGGCAGCAGCATAAGTGTCCTTGTGGATGAGTGAATTCCTAGGTAAGTGGTCTTCTCAAGAGAAATACAAATTTATGTTTTTGTTCTTCAGTGGTGATGATCTTTAAATGGATAATACGTAATATTGGTTTTGTGCTCGGTATATCTGGGTACGCACTATAGGTACATATTGCCTAAGTTACATTTGATTGGATTACAGCTCTCCCTGGGCACTCTTTTAAGATTGTCTTCCACCCAGTTGAAGGGGTTGATTTATGACACTCATGAACTGCATCCTCTGATTGGCTCCCAAAGACTTAATTTGATTGATTGAAAGATTTGCTAATCTTCTCATGCAGTGGAATCATAGTGGGATCCAGAGACCGAGAGAGAAAATGTTTCTGAAAAATCAAAATCAGTGTCCTTCCCCATCACAAGCCCCATTGCCCTGCCACACTTTTTTTTATTATTATTAATGGTATTAGTTAAGCACTATATGACAGACTCTGTACTATGCACTGGGGTAGATACAAGCTAATGATGTCCCCCTTCATCCCCAATCCCAGCCCCACAGCACTTATGTACACATTTGTACTTTACATATTTATTCATATTAATGACTATCTTCTGCTCTAGACCTTAAGCTCATTTCGGGCAGGGAATGGGTCCATTTCTCTTTATATTGTACTCTTGCACATAGTAAGCTCTCAATAAACATGATTGACTAAATAAATGATTGACTGATTTGTACAAGAGTCAAATGAAACAATGCAGGAGCTCGATGTCTTCTGAGATAAATCTAGGTCTCACAATCGAATAGTATGTTGGGCACTAACGACAACTTTTTTGGGCCTTTAAAGCAGTTCGGAATTTGATGCAGCACTCTCTTTCAAACATCTGAGTTTGGACACACCCAGTGTCACTAGTTAAGAATCGCTGACAATACCTAAATGAAACGACATTGTTTTCCAAATCCTGTGTTTCATCCCCTAGGCTGCATTCGATGTTACACCAATAATGAATTTGAATGTACCGGCCTCAGAATCTTACAGATGAACACAGTTCTTGTTCAGTATATCATAATTTTAATTTTGGCCTCAGAAATTGGAGATGGGGAGGTTCCAAATAACTACTTGGAGAGGCCTGAGGGCATGTAGTTTAAGAGGAAAAAAAAGCCCCTTCATTAAATTGCCTTCTCCTAAATTGGGTGTTCATTCCCCTGCTGTGATGTTTTGCATTCTCTGAGCACTTTCCAAACTGCAGCAAAATCTTTTCCTCCTAGTCCTAAACAGTCCTGCTCCAGAGTTAAAATATTTCTTGTCCTCACAATTTTCTAATTAGCATTAATACAATAACCCAATTTCAAAAGAAACCCTTACTGGATTTTTATATTTTTACACTTTTTAAATTTCCTTTCATCTTTTCCGCTATGTATTCTTTGCATAAGGCATTATGCATATGCTACTGTTATGATTTCAACCTTGTCACAAAAAATTACTGGGGAAAAATTAGTCCTCTAGACTCCACACTACAAGGAGGACCATAAAGAAGTCTCATAAGCCTCTTTTATAAAATGCTTAAGCCTATTAGCTACACTTATATGCATTTTTAAACATCATACAATAAGTCCAAATCCATTTTTGGAACTCATCAGAATGTCAACCGTATCCCTAGTTTCAGTTCAAGAGTTCCTTAAATGAGAGGCAATCCAAATGTTTTAACTCATTTGGCTAGTGAGACAGAAAGTTAAACAGGAAAATCATTGGTAGCCAAAACTGAAGGCAAAAATGTGGTTGTCATAGCTGAGGAAAGCTGACAACTTTGAGTTAACCCTTTTAATATTTATTTGTATACATAAGCAAGTCAAGTGGTGTTAGCTTTATTTCTTCTTAAAGTCATTTCTCTGTGCTTCAGTTACCTCATCTGTAAAATGGGGATTTTACAGTTACCTCATCTGTAAACTCATATGTGACATGGACCGTTTCCAACCTGATTAGCTAGTTTCTGCTTCAGTGCTTAGTACAGTGTCTGGCACATAGTAAGTACTTAACAAATGTCATTAAAAAATGTTCAGCTGTTCCATCCAGAGTCAGTACAATTTCAAATGGAATGAAAAGATTATAGAAGAAATGAGATGATACTCTACTGGAAATCTGACCATTTCTACCCTCCCTTGATTATCACTGTAAACAAGTAAAAATAGCAAATTGGCAGCTGATATTGTAGATGTACTGAGGGACCCAAGAAAAATGATCTAATTTTTTAATGGGTTGGTTTGTTTTTTTTAGTGACAATTAACTGAACCACTGAAATAAACTGAGCTGAATTTAAGTGAACAACAATAAAAAAGAGCACATGATGCCCTTGTTGCCTAAAGCAGTGTGCAACTAATGGATAATAAGATAGTCTAATCCTCCTCTCATTTCCATTCTAAACTAAATCTAACATTTTGTTTGCATCTTTTATGTCACTATCCCAACTGCTGGGCCTTCTAGCTACTTCATCTGCTGTTGTAATGTTTAGCCTTGGTCTAGGGAAGTTTGACTTTGGTTGGGCTGGCTGTTTAATAATAATAATGTTGGTATTTGTTAAGCGCTTACTATGTGCAGGGCACCATTCTAAGCGCTGGGGTAGGTACAGGGTAACCAGGCTGTCCCATGCGAGGCTCACAGTCTTAATCCCCATTTTACAGATGAGGCAACTGAGGCACAGAGAAGTTAAGTGACTTGCACACAGTCACACAGCTGACAAGGGGCAGAGCCAGGATCATTTTAGCAGTAAAGTCCATTGGTCAGGGATTCAAAAGCATGGACACATTTCCAGTCTGATAGACTCTCCACCCACTGAGAACACAATCTCACCATGTTATAGTCTGTCCATTTGATCACCCATGAAGGAGGTGGAATACAGTAAAAAGGTCTTGTGAAATAAGCTATTGATAAATTGTCCTTTTTAATTAAACTTTTCTATCCTTTGGAATTTGAATGTATCTGTGATTAGCATGATGATTTCCTTTATGGAACTGAGAGGAATGTTAGTAAGTAACTGGAGGAGTTAGAAGCATTTTTAGTGAGGGACCATTTGTTGTAGTTCAATATACTAGGAAAGAACAGAATAAAGTGATATAGTCCCTGCCCACAAGAAGTTTATACTCTAAAAGTATAGACAGAGAATAGAGAAAAATAGAGAAGCAGCGTGGCTCAATGGAAAGAGCACGGGCTTTGGAGTCAGAGGTCATGTGTTCGAATCCCAGCTCTGCCACTTGTCAGCTGTGTGACTGTGGGCAAGTCATTTAACTTCTCTGTGCCTCAGTTACCTCATCTGTAAAATGGGGATTAAGACTGTGAGCCCCATGGGGGACAACCTGAAAAGCTTGTATTCTCTCCAGTGCTTAGAACAGTGCTTTGCACATAGTAAGTGCTAAACAAATGCCATTAATATTCTAATGGGGATTAAGATTCTGAGCCCCACGTGGGACAACCTGATTCCCCTGTGTCTACCCCAGCGCTTAGAACAGTGCTCTGCACATTGTAAGCGCTTAATATATACCAACATTATTATTTAAAGTAAATATTTACTACAGAGGTGAGAAATTAACAAATAAAATAGACGTGCATGAGAAGGCAAGTATAAATAAGTCCATAAGTGGCATAGTTGGTTGAAGGGATGATATGACTCTGGTTGTTAGAAAATTAATTGGGGACGCTCAGAGAAGGTGAGATTTTAGGAGGGATTTGAATGTGAGGAGAGCTGTGGTCTGAGTGATGTGGGGAGGAGGGAGTCACAAGCCGGAAGAATAGCATGAGCAAGGGGATAGAGGCAGAATCAAAAGCGAGTTACAGTTATAAGTTTGGCTTGGAAGGAATAAGGACAGCGAGCTAGGGAATAATGGGACAAGAGAGCAGAGAGATAAGGAAGGGTTATCAATCACTCAATCAATGGTATTTATTGACTTACTAGGTGCAGAACATGGTTGTAGGCACTTGGGAAATACAGCAGAACAGAGTTGATAGATACTATCCCTGCCCAAAAGGAGCTGACAGTCTAGAGGGGGAGGCATATTTAAATAAATTACTGAAAGGGGAAATGGCAGACAGTAAGGATATGTACATAATGCTGTCGGGTTAGAGCGTGGAGATCACTGAAGCTCTTTATGAGTTTGAGTGTCAAATGAAAAGCACTGGGGAGACGGTGGAGGGTTTTGGAGAGAGGAGAGATGTGGACTGAGTGATGTTTTCGGAAAGATGATCTTTGCAGCATCACACAGTATCGAATTGAGTGGGGAGAGGCTGGAGGCTGCGATTCCAGAATTTGTACCGGAGGTATTCCAGTTTAAGTGCAGAGGAAGGGCAGGAAGTGCTGTGCAAGAAAAAAGGAATAAAAAAGAAAAAAAGGATTTATTGAGTGATTTAAATGGTATTTATCATTTACTATGTGTCGGACATCGTGGCACTGTAGATTTGGCGGTACATGGGACATAAGAGTTGAACAATAGTGAAGAGTCTAGGATAACATCAAAGTTTCAGGTTTCTGGGAGGGGGTCAATGGTGGAATCATCTACTAAAGTGAAAAAGAGTGGGAAATGGCTTTAATAATGATGGTATTTGTTAAGCCCTTACTGTGTGCTAGGCACTGTTCTAAGCTCTGTGGTGGATACAAGGTAATCAGGATGGACACAGTTCTTGTCCCACATGGCGCTCAGAATCTTAATCCCCATTAGAATAATAATAATAATGGCATTTGTTAAGCACTTACTATGTGCAAAGCACTGTTCTAAGCACTGGAGAGGATATAAGGTTATCAGGTTGTCCCCCATGGGGCTCACAGTCTTAATCCCCATTTTACAGATGAGGTAACTGAGGCACAGAGAAGTCAAGTGACTTGCCCAAAGTCACACAGCTGACTAGCGGCAGAGCTGGGATTTGAACCTCTGACTCCTAAACCCATGCTCTTTCCACTGAGCCATGATGCTTCTTATACAGATGAGGTAACAGGCCCGGAGAAGTGAAGTGACTTGCCCAGGGTCACAGAGCAGACAAGTGGCAGAGCTGAGATTAGAACTCATGACCTTCTTACTCCCAGGCCCGGGCTCTATCCACTATGCCGTGCTGCTTTAGAGGGAAAGATGAGGAATTCTGCTTTTGATGTATTGAGCTTGAGGTGCCAACAGGACACAAAATGGATATGTCTAGAAGCATGAGGAGATGCGGGATTACAAGTTAAATTGGTTCCTTGACAAGGTAGTACATTTTATCGCTCTAGACAGTAAACTTCCTCAAGACTGTAGCCTCCCTCTATATTGTAAGCTCATCGTGAGCAGGGAACATGTCTACCAACTCTGTTATATTGGGCTCTCCTGGGCACTTAGTACAGTGCTCTGTACGGAGTAAGCACTCAAATCACACCATTAACTGATCCATCACTATGGTATGCTAGTCGGGCAAAATCCTTCAAGAAGGTATATCAGATGATGTTCTTAAATGTTTCCTAGTTTGTATTCCTAGGGTGTCTGATCTGATGAAGAGAGGGAGCAGCAAGGGAGAGGGAGTTGGGACTTTCCTTGAAGCTGGAGAGAAAGAAACCCAGGATGGTCGGGGGATTCCTCTGAAATTGAAACATATACGGGTGAACCCGGAACCGAGCCCCGTGGTGGTGGTGGGCGGGTTGGGGGGGACTCCAGTCTGGGCCACCACAGCCAAGGGTCTCTGAGCCGGTTGGGGAAAACTGCCGTTCCTATACCCATCATTGTCATTGACGTTCTTAGGTTGAGGGAGGGGAAGCCAGGGAGTGATGGCTGCGAGGGAGAGGTGAGAGGGAATAGCATCTGAGGTGCAGGGAGAGGAGGTGGATATAGGGAAAAGTTTGGAGATTGGTCATGAAAGATAGTTAATAAGCAAGAGAATGGTGTGTAAACAGGAATGTAAAGCTGCCCTAAATGAAAAATAGTCCCCTGGTGCCAGGGCTTCCCCATCAATGGAATGCCTGTCTGATCAAGGTGGTAGACAATATTTTTTTATTTAAAAATAAATCAAAAATAAATCCTCACAATCTGGGAGCCTACCTTCAACCTCTTCTACTCTCTTCTCTTCTAGAGAAGCAGCACAGAGTAGTGGATAGAGCACAGGCCTGGGAGTCAGAAGGTCATGGGTTCTAGTCCCAGCTCTACCAACTATCTTCTGTGTGACCTTCAGGAAATCACTTCACTTCTCTGTGCCTCGGGTACCTCAACTGTAAAATGGAGATTGAGACTGGTAGCCTCGTGTTGCACAGGGACTGGGTCCAATCTAACTTGCTTGTATCTACCCAAGGACTTAATACAGTGTCTGGTACACAGTAAGTGCTTAAATGCCACAAATATTATTATTATTCTAGCTTCCCATCCTGCCTCCTCTTTGTCCCCTTCCACATCTCTGCCCTGAGGAGCCAGGATGGCTGTGGGCAGCCCCAGCTTCGGTGGAGCATTTGGTGAGCCTGTCTTCTACTCCTCCTTTTTTAATAGTATTTGTTAATAATAATAATGATGATGGCATTTATTAATAATAATAATAATGTTGGTATTTGTTAACCACTTACTATGTGCTGAGCACTAGGGTAGATACATGGTAATCAAGTTGTCCCACATGAGGCTCACAGTCTTACTCCCCATTTTACAGATGAGGTAACAGGCACAGAGAAGTTAAATGACTTGCCCAAAGTCACCCAGCTGACAAGTGGCGGGGCTGGGATTAGAACCCATGACCTCTGACTTCCAAGCCCGTATTCTTTCCACTGAGTCAAGCTGCTTCTCAAGCACTTTTATTCATTCATTCAATAGTATTTATTGAGCGCTTACTATGTGCAGAGCACTGTACTAAGCGCTTGGAATGAACAAGTCGGCAACAGATGGAGACAGTCCCTGCCGTTTGACGGGCTTACGGTCTAATCGGGGAGACGGGCAGACAAGAACAATGGCAATAAAACAAGAATAGCAATAAAATATGTCAGGCAATGTACTAAGTGCTGGAGTAGATACAAGCTACTCAGGTTAGACACAGTCCGTGCCCCACAGGGGGCTCACAGTCTTAATCCCCATTTTACAGATGAAGTAACTGAGGCACAGATAAATTGAGTTATTTGCCCAAAGTCACACAGGCGGAACCAGGATAAGAATTGAGTCCTGTCCTCCTGGCCTCAGTCTCTGCCTCCCTTGGCAATGCTGTGCCCTGAGGAGCTAGAGCAGCTAAGGCAGTGCCAGATCTGGGGAACATTTGGTGACCCTGGTTTCTATCTCTCCCAGGCCCCCCCCCCCTCCAACTACCTCCTTTCAAGTCCCCTCCACAGCTCTGTGCCTTGAGGATCTGGGGTGGCTGTGGGCTTGGAGAAGTGGTGATGGAGAAAGACAATGATTTTGATTTTCCTGAAGCATTCTCTCCATCTCTATGTCCCATTGTGATCTCACTGTTACCTGGAAACAGAAGGATTTTAATTAAGCTTCTGCATTTCCCCCACTTCACCTGCTGATTCTGATTTTTTAGAAATAGTCTCTCCATCTCTAGGGAGAAGGATGTGGGAATAATCCATCCAGAGTTTGTAGCTGAAGATGTGAGAATGGATGAATTTCCAGAGAGAGAAGGTGTAAAACAAAAAGATTAAAGGATCTGGAACAGGGACTTGTTGTGAGGTGGGGGGGACAGTCAGGACAACTGAGAGAAAGAGTTGTTGGGCAGGGATTATCTCTATCTGTTGACAAATTGGACATTCCAAGAACTTAGTACAGTGCTCTGCACACAGTAAGTGCTCAATAAATACAATTGAATGAAAGAGGAGACACTTAAGGAAACTGAGAAGATGTCAGTGAACTAGGAGTACTACTACCAAAACCAAGGCTTGATTTTGTTTTGAGAAGAGAGTGGTCCACAGTGGAGAACTTGATGGTCACAATGGAGTATAATCCTTTGGACCTGATTATAAGGTGACTCTGGAAAAAGCTGTCTTGGTAGCATTAAAGGATTGATAGCCAGACTGCAGGTGTTTGGATGTACGATGGCAGAGGGAGGGGAGTAGGAGTGAGTGATTTTTAGGTGAGAGGAAATAGTGACAGAGGTGCAAGTAGAGGGAATGAATATAGGAGAAGTTGGGAGGTCTCTTTTTGGGAGACAGTTAAGAAGCAAGAGAGTGATGTGGAAACAGGAATGTAACGCAGGAGAATGATTTGGGAAAGGTTATGCCAGATGACTTCTATGTTACAAGCAAAGAAGTTGGTGAGGTCTTTAGAATTTAGGGAAGGAAATGGTGAGGAGATTGGTGGCTCCAGGAGTTGAAAGGCTAGCTATTGCAGAATGATGTTTGAAACATTCACCAAGCTAGGATTGACCACTGCTATGGTTGGAGGCCCTGAATGCATGAAGTATATTCTTCAGATATCATTTCAAACTAGTGAACAAGAAGTGTACACAGTCACTCTATATCTCCAGTGTAGAGTTTCCTCTACATCAGATTTTCGGTAGAAAAGATTTCTTGTGCAAACTGGAAGCATAACCCCATTTGTTACCAATCATAATTATATTTTATGTCAGACTACAAAGTATCAGCACCAGATGACATTTTAATAGAAACTTCGGGAGAATGTATTAATTTTAGATGAGCTGGTTTGAGTTGATAGTCATTTCAGATGAAATAAGAAGTAGAAACAATTTCAACTTTGATGAGTTCCAACAGTTTGGATCTTGACCTAATGTTAGGTGTAACACATCTTTAACATCAGGGGTGGTCTGATTTTGTTTGTCCTCTAGGTTGAGTTCATGGCTTTGGAATTTGTTTTTTTGGAAGGGTGATGCCTTCTTGTCATAATTGCTTCCATATGCAACTTCAGCTAACAATTTTCTATTATAGGATTTCTAAAATGATCCAGTTCCCACAGGTCCTCTCCTACCCTGCATCCCTCAGCAATGATGTTTCACCTGCATTCTATTTGTGGGGCAATCATCTTTGCAGGTAGTCGTCTTTGGTGGGGAACACTGTATCTGATGACTTCTGGGATTTTAGTAATAACCACCAGAAAGTAGATTCAGTATGGGACAGGCCTTGTTATTTCCATTCTGGAAATCACTGTTAATCTCTGACAATTCTTCAAAACTGTTTTTTTTTCCTATGTTCTATACTGTTTTTTCACCAATGTACCAGTCTGGTTTATGCTACCAGTGTAAAATATTTTGCTACTGTGGAAGAGAAGGCATGGTGAGTTTCTTTTCAAAAAAATTGTAGCTCATTTAAAGTTGAAAGTAAATTCTTGAGGATTTTCCCCAAGGGGCAGGAGTTGTGTGGGTAAAATAACTGCCACATTAAGAATGAAATGGAGGAAAAGCACAAGATTCTCCTTGTAGGTCTTTGAGTGTCAAAGGATGACAGGCCACTGTTTTGGGGGTAACATGATCAGGGATATGTATAAAATTTCTGTTTCCCTCCAGTAACAAGCTCTCCTCAGTTCATACCAACCAGGACCTTCCTGGACAGGGGGAAACTTGGTGACACATAGTAGGAATCAACCCACACCTCTAATCACCAAAATTAATGTGGAAAGTTGCTTACTTAGTTTTACCAGCATACAAGAGAATGACACACACACAAATACTCATACTCACTCCACCAAGGGTCCAATGCCATTCTGTGGTCAAAGGAGCCTGTGCTACCAACACTTCTTTCTACTTCCAAGCCCTACTGCCTCTGCTGCTTTTAAGTGCTGCTCTCCTGCTCTTAGCCTACTTCCTTCTTACTTCTCTGCATGCTTCTACCTACCTCTGTACTTCCTCCAGGTGCCCCCTTTGCAGCATGCCTTAGTCGTTGCAGCTGTGGCTCAATGTGGCAGTCATTGATTGGTCCAGGCCCCTTATCGGCTAGACCGGGGAGAGAAAGCCCCACCTCCCTCCATGCTCTACCTCCCCCAGGCCAGCAATCACCTGTCTCAGGTAGAGCTCATCAGTGACTTTGCAAAGTCTCTTCCTCGTTGTTATTTACGGGATCACAAACAGTCTCTAACAAAGCTTAGCTCACCACACCTTCAAGATTGTAAACTCCTTGTAGTTAGGGAACATTTCTACCAAATCTGTTATATTGTAGTCTCCCAAGTGCTTAGTATAAAGCTCTGCACGCAGTAAGTGATCAATAAATACAACTGATTGATTGATGTGCATAACTGTTATGGAGTTTGTGGGAACTTAAATGCTTAGGTAGTACAACTTTTCTGTCAAACGGTTCCTCTTTCCTTCTACCTTTTACTTCCATCTACTTTCCTTTCTACTTATTCTAGCCTACTGAGGCAAAGAATAACCAAGCACGCAAGGAAGAGTGAAGTTTATCTCAAAGAGTTAAGGAAGTTCCAGAAGCCCAGAGCAAATTCTGTGGCAGGGGGCAGAGAGTGTAGAACAGAGACCATGATGAAAAGGGAATGTGAGCAATCCTCTTATAAATTGTTAAAATCCATGAATAAGCAAGTTATTTGTTGTTTAATAATACATGCAGTAACTGTTTTAATTCTCATTGAAGGCTCAAAACAGTTGGCATTCTCATCAGAAGAACCTCCTTAAACTCAGAGACTGGGATTAAAGCACTCTTCATTGATTTTTGTTGCAAAATAAACCAGCAAAATGTTTTTAAACTTTCTTTAAGGACCTATTTTAATTTTTCATTATTAAAAACTAGTGCAAGTGTGAAATCTTGTTAACTGTTGCTTCTAGGCAGTCACCAGGGTAAAGGAACTGTAGAATTTTTTGTGTGTATGAGAAACAGTGATTGAACAATATATATTGTCTGATTTGGAAACCTCTTGAATTTTATGACTCAAATTTTCATACATATTCAGAACTAAATTTTGAATTCTCCATGGATGGTTGTAAATCTGTGGTTCAAAATTAAAAAGAGAAAAGATGATATCATATGATTCCCCATGATATTTCCAAATTGCTAGGGGAATTCAAAGTTTTCTAGGAAAAAAAAAACACCTCATATGAAATTGAAAGAAGTTAGCATTTGATTTGAGTGCATGAAAAACACATAGGCGTTAAAGTATTTGGGGAAAAAAAAAACATTTGAGAATTCACCACAATCAGAGGGACACCGAAGCCTGGGGTTAAAAAACAACCCAAAACCCCAAAAATAAAACAAAACAAAACAAAAAATGTGGTATCGAGAGTCAGGAAAACTGAGTTCTAGCCTCAGCTCCATTACTGGCCTGCTCTGTGAGCTGGTGTAAGGCAGGTGGTATAGTGGAAAGAGCAAGTCACTTCACTTTTCCATGCCTTAGTTTCCTCATCTGTATAAGAGAGATTAAATATCCATTCTCCCTCATACTTAGAATGTGGCCTCATGTGAGACAGAGACTGTGTCTGCCCTACTTACCTTGTGTCTTGTGTGAAGTATGATTCTTACCACACAGTAAGCACTTAATAAATCCTTCACTTATTTTCTGCTCTTCAGTTTCCTCATTGATTAAATCGGAGATAATACCTGCTCTCCCAATCTTTTAGATCGTAAGCCCTGTGTGGTCCAGGGATCTGATTATCCCTTGAATTCCTATCCTGGGATTTGGCACATGGAAGGCATATCATACATTTCGTAAGTATTATTAACCAATCACTTGTAAAGTAGTTTTCAGTCTTCATCATAGCTGCTAACTACAGCACAGTCCATGACACCACCCCAAGGGAGATCAAAAATGAGAAGCTAAGTGAAGGCCTGCATTATTTCATTAATAAAAAGGGAAGGAAATGAACTAGAAACAAAGTCGAGGCTGGAAGACGTATGAAACTAAGTTTAGGTTAAGTCACGCTACTGTTTCATCTTCTGCTGCTTTCCGGTTGGTTGGATACTCTATTTGAGATTCCATGTCAACACCCACTGTAAGCACTGTTTCAAATGGGACAAACATCAGTAAATGCCCTTTCCTCTGACACGGTGACCGATTCAGGGAGACAGTCACTGGAGAGGCTTTTAAAGTGGTGGATTGAGTTCTTCATGCCGATTCCACCTGACTTCACGGACTCAAGCTCAGGAGTGCCCCGGTTGATACTATCTTCTAAAGTCCAATCTGCCTTCTCATTGTGTGAATGAATGGATGCCTGTGTGCAAAGACAAATTACATATGCCAACACACAGTCATTATCAAATTCCAGATCTAACGGGTAATTTTTTTAATTTCATGATTAATTGACCAAAGACCTAGGAAGCATTTGGGTGCAGGCCTCTGATTATCCCTTTAACTTCAGTGAAACAATCACTGTCTTTTACGGTCTTGGACTCAGGCCATTCTTTTTGCATTCATATGAATCAACACCACCCATCGCCAGTGGGGCCCATTAGACCATGTGAAGGATGAGTCTGATTCAGAAAATTAGACCTGCTGACATAGTGCCGGGCTTAATGTGCCTGCACTAAAACTTGCTCAGGATCCCAGGGGGATTATTTTCCCATTGACTCTAATGTTCAATGAAGCAGCTACTGGGTAGATTTGGAATAAAAAAAAATTTTAGGTTCCAGCCAATTTATACTAACTTATCTAGGCACAGGCTACTTGGTATAGCATGCAGAATGAGAATCTGTACCTTGATACACTACACCACCAACACCACAGCCCTCAACTGCTGATGGCTCTAATAATAATTAAAATACTGATAATTAATTAATGTTGGTGTTTGTTAAGCACTAACTATGTGCAAAGCACTGTTCTAGCACTGGGGTAGGTACGGGGTAATCAGGTTGTCCCATGGGAGGCTCACAGTCTTAATCCCCATTTTACAGATGAGGTAACTGAGGCACCGAGAAGTTAAGTGACTTGCCCACAGTCACAAAGCTGACAAGTGGCAGAGCTGGGACTCAAACCCATCACCTCTGACTCCTAAACCCGTGCTCTGGATTCCACTGAGCCAGGCTGCTTCTCTAATGATAATAATAAGTTTGGTATTTAAGTGCTTACTCTGTGCCATGCACTCTATTAACCGCAGGAAGGCCTTTGAAATGAGACTTTTCCATCGCTCCCTTGTTTTTTGTAGTAATTTTTTTGGTGTGCATCCATCCAAGATTTTCTAAAGTCTGAATTCCCTGACTCTTTTCAGTATGGCTGTAACTCAAGCACCTGCAAGCCCAACATATCATTTAACATTTTTTTAATGGAGACTTAGTCGTAATAACGACTATGGTATTTATTAAGCACTGGACTTAGGTCAAGTACTTTGTTAAACCGTGCTAAACATAGGAAGCAAGTGGCAGAGCTGGGATTTAACCCGGATCTTCTGATTCCCAGGTCGATTGCTCTGTGTGCTAGGTACTGTCCACTTCTTCCCCCAGGACACTCTCCTGATTCCTATAGGTAGCGACTCTACACTCTCTTCCTTCCCTATCCACATTTCATTCTATCCATCCATTCCACCCATTTGGGTGGCAAATGATAAAATTCTGAAGGCCAGGTAGCAGAATCTTTGCCCCATATATTGACTACTGCCCATACTGACCATATAAGACTATCTCCTGCTTCCCAAGTCCACAGGAACAGCTTCCCTTTTAGTGTTGATAATTATGGTACTTGTTAAGTGCCTACTGTGTGCCAAACACTGTTCTGAACGTTAGGGTAGATACAAGTTAATCAGATTGGACACAACCCTGTCCCACATGGGGCTCACAGTTTTTATACCCCTTTTACAGATGAGGTAACTGAGTCACAGAGAAGTTGTACCCAAGGTCACATCGCAGACATGTGGCAGAGCCGGGTTTAGAGCCCAGGTCCTCTGACTCCCAGGGCCGTACTCTGTCTACTGGGCCATGCTGCTTCTTTAGTGCTGCTGGTGTTCTCCAAACGTCCTCCAAAGGACTCCTTTGCACATTTTCTGATGATCAATTGTTTTCCTTATAATCCAAGTGATAATACTAGCAAAAACAGAGTAAAATGAGTCTATTTTTCTTTATTTATCCAGACAATTATTATAATAGTGGTATTTGTTAGATCTTACTGTGTGTTAACAAAAATAATAATAATAATAATAATGATGGAATTTGTTAAGCGCTTACTAGGTGCAAAGCACTGTTGTTAAGCAACGTACCAAGTACTGTCCCACATGGGACTCACAGTCTAAGGGATAAGGGAAAAGGTATTTAATTCATAGAGAAGCAGCATGACCTGGTGGAAAGAGTACAGGTCTGGAAGTCAGAAGAACCTCGGTTCTAGCCCTGATTCCATCACTTGTCAGCTGTGTGACCTTGTGCAAGTCGCTTCACTTCTCTTTGTTTCAGTTACATCATGTGTAAAGGGGGAATTAAGCCCGTGAGCCCCTATGACCAACCTGATTATCTTGTATCTACCCCAGAGTTTAGAACAGTGCCTGGCATGTAGTGTTTGCTAAATGCCGTAAAAAATTCCCATTTTACAGGTGAGGAAACTAGGTCATCCAAACAGTGGCAGAGGTAGGATTAGAATCCATGTTCCCTGAATCCCAGGTTTGTGATTTTTCCACTAGACCAAGCCACTTCTCTTACGTGTGCCTTCAGTGTATGAATCATGAGACAGGTATCTGTTATTTGTTTGACATCATTTCAAACTGTTGCATACAAATAATTAAAAATGACCACAATCCAATAAATTGATACAGCATTTGGATTTCAAATTTGCCAACATAAATATATACAAGATATTTATTTACTCAAGTTGCAAAAATCTTAGTGGTGTGTAGTTAGAAGTCTAACTGTGATCACATTTTTTATGGTATTTAAGCACTTACTATAAACCAGACACTATACTAAGCACTGGAGTAGACACAAGCAAATCAGGTTGTGCACAGTCCATGTCCCACATGGGACTCACAAGTATTAATTCCCATTTCTTACAGATGAGGTAACCGAGGCACATAATTGATATACTCCCTACGCATTGTACCATTTCTAACCACACCGATTCTGATTTATCACTCTCTGACCATGACCTCCTCGCTGGATATTTCTCTCATCAAACTGTTTTCTCCTATGACAGAGACCTTCAATCTCCAAACCTAGACCATACCATCGTGCCTCATTTGGACTCTCTACTCAGCTTCCCTTCTCTTGATTCAAAAGTTCATGTCCCCTCCACAGGCTTCTCTGTAAGCTCACTGTGGGCAAGAAATGTGACTATTTATTGTTGTATTGTTCTCTCCTGAACTCTTAGTACAGTTCTCTGCCCACAGTAAGCACTCAATAAATACAATTGAATGAGTGAATGAATAAATGAATGAAAATCTAAACTGGGTACAAACATATCTAGAGAAAAGTCAAGAGTATATGAATCAGAATGTCAAGAAAGAGTTATAAATTTAACAGATCGAAGTATTGACGTCAAAAAAGAGAAACCACTAATTACCGCTAGAATGGGACAGTCCTCTGGCACCTCACTGCTCTAGTACGATCAAAGAGAACAAAAATTAGATCCTCTTTAACGTGCTAAATTCTGTGGAGGAGGCTGTTCAATCCATCAATCAATCCATCAGTTTTCTCTGTAGTTTGTGAGGAAGCAAGGGATGGGAAGCACTCATTTTTAGCAACGATTTCATTTTTGCTTTCATTTTTACCCCGCTCATAAGTTTAAGAGCAATATTTTTAATACAATTTAACATTGAGTTTTATTGAAGCTACATTACTCTTTAAGTGTGGGGCCTGATTGGTCACTCAGTTCCTTTTGAGCTAAAGCAGGCCCTCTTTTATATGGTACTTGTTAATAATAATGATGATGATGATGGTATTTTTTAAGCACTTACTATGTGCCAGGTACTGTACTAAGCGCTGGGGTAGACACAAGCTAATCAGTTTGGACACAATATATGTCCCACAAGGGGCAGACAGTTTTAATCCCCATTTTACAGATGATGTAATTTAAGTACAGAGAAGTGACTCACTCAAGGTCACACAGAAGACAAGTGGCTGAACCACTTGAATCTTGTCGTAAAGATGCGGCAGAAGGTGCAGTAACTGGATGGTGCAGGAGAATGAAATGAATCAAAGATAATAATGTTGGTATTTTTTAAGCACTTACTATGTGCAGAGCACTGTTCTAAGCGCTGGGTAGATACAGGGTAATCAGGTTGTCCCACGTGGGGCTCGCAGTCTTCATCCGCATTTTACAGATGAGGTAGCTGAGGCCCAGAGAAGTGAAGTGACTTGCCCACAGTCACAAAGCTGACAAGTGGCAGAGCCGGGATTCGAACTCGTGACCCCCGACTCCCAAGCCCGGGCTCTTTCCACAGAGCCATGCTTCTTCCCGATGACCCCCTGTTCCTCAGAACCTGTAAATTAGGGAACAGAGAAAACAAACTTGGGGAAGACTTAGGAAGAGAGTTTGTGAATGTAAGGATACTGCTGTGAGTGCTGAGAAAATCAAAGTTTGAGGAATAAGACTATCCAACTTTTAGTAAGAGAATTTCTGAAGCGCTACGCTCGAGCTATTCAGCAGGTGAGAGAGAACATAACTGACCATAGGTTAGGTAGTGTAGAGGGATTTAGTAGCAGTTGGGATGTCAGGGCACCTGGGTTCTTGTACCAACCCCTCCCCCTTGCCCATTGTGTGACTGTGGTCAAATCACTTAATGTCTCTGTGCCGCATTTTCTCCCTTTATAAGACAAGGATATTATTCATTCAATAGTATTTATTGAGCGCTTACTATGTGCAGAGCACTGTACTAAGCGCTTGGAATGAACAAGTCGGCAACAGATAGAGACGGTCCCCGCCGTTCGACGGGCTTACGGTCTAATCGGGGGAGACGGACGGACGAGAACGATGGCAATAAATAGAGTCAAGGGGAAGAACATCTCGTAAGAACAATGGCAACTAAATAGAATCGAGGCGATGTACATCTCATTAACAAAATAAATAGGGTAATAGGGTAGGATATTGATGCCTGCCTCGTCCTACCTCACAGAGACGTGACTATAAAAGTGTAATTGATGTGAAAATAGAGTGGAAAAATAGAGGTACTACATAGAAGCAAGTATTTTTAAGGTATTTTGATTACCGTCCAAATCACTTCCTGCAAACATTCTGATTTTAATAATGAGAATTATGGCATTTGGTAAGCACTTACTGTGTTCCAAGCCCTGTTCTAAGCTCTGGGATTGACACAATATAAACTGTACACAGTTCCTGTCCCACTTGAGGTTCTCAGTCAGTGTAGAGAAGGAGCATACCGTAGAGAAGCAGCACAGCTTAGTGGAAAGAGCACGGGCTTGGGAGTCAGAGGTCATGGGTTCGAATCCCGCCTCTGCCACTTGGCAGCTCTTTGACTGTGGGCAAGTCACTTCGCTTCTCTGTACCTCAGTTACTTCCTCTGTAAAATGGGAAGACTGTAAGCCTCACGTGGGACAACCTGATTACCCTGTATCTACCCCAGTGCTTAGAACAGTGCTTTGCACATAGTAAGCGCTTAACAATACCAACATTACTATTATTATTATTAGGAGGGATTGGGAATGGGTTTTTTTTAATCTCCATTTTACAGTTAAGGCAGGGACAGAGAAGTGGTTTGCCCAAAGTCCCGCAGCAGTCTAGGGATAGAGGCAGAATTAGATCCCAGCTCCTCTGACACTTAGGCTCATACTATTTCCACTAGGCCACACTGCTTCTCCAGCTCTTTTACCAGCCCAATCCACTGATGGTTACTGGGAGATAGATGGTTGGCAGAAAGGATGAGGTCTCATTAGAACCCAAGTCCTGATTCTGAAAGACTTAGGACAGCATCAAAAATTCCCCCGGGGTAAGTGGAATGTTGTGAGGCAGTGGTGACCTTCCTCTTCAAAGACACCACCATTGTTTATGGACCCCATCATCCTTTTAGAGCATCCTGTTAGAGGTACCAGGGTGAGAGCGGAGTGGTGATAATAATAATCATCATAATTATGGTACTTATTAGGTGCTTTTTATATGCCAAGTACTGTCCTAAACCCTGCGGTAGATACAAGTTAATCAGGGGCTCACAGTCTTAATCCCCATTTGACAGATGGGGTAACTGAGGTCCAAAGAAATGAAGTCACTTGCTCAAGGTCATACAACAGATAATAATAATAATAATAACAATAATGATATTTATTAAATGGTTACTATGTGCCAAGCACTGTTCTAAGCACTGGGGTAGATACAAGGTGATCAGGTGGTCCCACTTGGAGCTCATTCTTAATCCCCATTTTCCAGATGAGGTAACTGAGGCACTGCGAAGTTAAACGGCTTGCCCAAGGTCACACAGCGGACAAGTGGTGGGGTCAAGATGAGAACCCATGACCTCTGACTCCCAAGCCCGTGCTGCTGCCACCTAGCCACGCTGCTTCTCGAATAAGTGCAGGAACCGGGATAATAATAGTAATAATAATAAATATGGCATTTGTTAAGCATTTACTATGTGCCAGACACTGTACTAAGCGCTGAGGTGGATACAAGCAAATCGGGTTGGACACAGTCCCTGCCCCATGTGGCGTTCACAGTCTTAATGCCCATTTTACAGAAGAGGTAACTGAGGCACAGAGAAGTAAAGTGACTTGCCCAGGTCACACAGCACACAAGTGGAGGAGCTGGGATTAGAATTCAGAGCCTTCTGACTCCAAGGCCTGTGCTTTATCCTCTAAGCCACACGGCTTCTCTTGCCTCCATGTTTTGCAGAGTATTTTAGGGTCTGGGTGCGTGGCTTGGTGGAAAGAGCCCAGGCTTGGGAGTCAGAGGAAGGAGGTTCTAATTCCAGCTCCACCACTTGTCAGCTGTGCGACTCTGGGCAAGTCACTTAACTTCTCTGGGCTTCAGTTCCCTCATCTGTAAAATGGGGATTAAGACTGTGAGCCCCATGTGGGACAACCTGATAACCTTGCATATATCCAGCGCTTAAACCAGTGCTTAGCACGTAGTAAGCGCTTAAATACCATTATTATTATTATTATCCCATTGCCATGATACTACCTCTCTGTGTCTGTGTCTTGAACTAGGATTGCCAGGAACTTCCTCGATTTGTTCTTGCTTATTTCTGCATATGTACCTGTTGTTGTGCTTGTGTCCGTCATGAAGAGTGGTATTGTGGCTGGCTGTTGCCAACTTCACGACTAAATCCATGTAACGTTCATGGAAAGAAAAAGATCCTGAAAAATACACCACACAATTCCCAAAGTGGTATCCATTCTCCAGACATTCTCATCAAAAACCACTGTGCCCATCATTTGCAACCATCTTCCCAGAGTTTCCAGATACCTGTCAAAATCAAATGGAGAAAAAAAAGAATGGGAACAGTGACTTCTATTATTAATAGGGCGATTTTCCTAATTACCAGCTTTTCAACTGCTCCAAGAACTTTCCTGAACCCAATAGATAACTCTTCCAGAAGAGACACAAGAGTTAAGTTGTAAACTCAAAAGTTACAAAGGAAAATCAAGAATCATAACAATGTGAAAAAAAGAAGGAAAATTTTAATTAATAGGCACATAATCACAGGGCTCTGAAGAAATCAGTGCACCCAGCATGACATATATATGATTTTACAAACATCATTTCAATTTTTTGTATTACCTAGAAGAATTAGCATATACTTCCTTGACTCTATAATAATTACTTGCAGTTAATTACAAATGAAACAGAAGTGCTGGTAATATTATAGACTCACACCCTGTGTAAAACTAGAAATTACTGCTATTACTCTTATTTGCTGAGAATATTGGGTCATAGATACTAATTAGCAGTTCACAGCCCCCTACAGGAAAAACTCATTAATATACAAATCTGTCTTGGAAGCCGAAGTCAACATTCATGTCACTGTGAATATTTTTGTCAGAGCAATTATAAGGTATGACAAAACTTGAGATTTACTTTTGTGGGAAGGAAATGAAGAGAGTTAAACGGCAACATACTCACTTCAAAGTGTATCACTAAACCCGAACAGAGCCACTGCTCTGCTTTCCCACATTAAAGTTTCAACAGTGCTCTGCACCCAGGAAGTGCTCGATAAAGACAAATGAATGAATGAACTGTACAACTGCAATTTCTTATGAAACCCATGCCCCAAAAACATATTTTGCAAAACATTTTTCAAGCAGACAGAAAAAGTACTAATCCAAAAGACACTAAAAAAGTTATCTAAATAGAAACTTAACTGAAGACTAAAAATGTGAAAGAAAATAGAGGTCGCATATTTAAAGTTTTGCTCTGCATTTTATTGTCATATTAGAATATTTTTACACATTGTTCTTTATCTGGCCGACCCAAGAATGAGTACATTCTACACGCATTTTTGTGCTTTTCTAATAGAAAAAGCAGAGAAAATTTGATACTATGATTTAGTGAGGCTTCTTTCCTTAGCCTACAACCACTTTTCCAAGCATAAGAGCAAAGATAGCGAAAGAGAGACATAGTGAAATTCCAGCCTGAATTCTGGTTGTTTTCTTCTAAAAGAAATGGGGAAAATAGGCCAGACATGGATGACTATTCAAATCTGAGTGTCCAAGAATAAACTGGAACTTTGCTGTTTCTGTTCAGATCCATGGGTGTAATGCAACACTTTTCTCTAGTATTCTGAGTATATCTCAGGAAATGGGCAAATAATTTGCCTGAAAAAGTGTTGTAGTTAGTGATAACTCCAAACTCTCTCTGTTCTCGGACTTTCCTGCCTCTAGGCTGTGAGTTCCTTGCGGTCAGGGAATACCGTCTACTAATTTGGTTGTATTGCTCTTTTGTTTTCCTTCCATCTCACTAGCTAATCCTTCACAGTCTCTTTGGTGAACTCTTTTTTAGCCTCCCCCTTCTCTCTAGTGGGCACTCTCCAAGTCTGGAAGCAGCATGACGTAGTGGAAAGAGCACGGTCCAAGGAGTCAGCAGCCCTGGGTTCTAATTCCGGCTCTGTCACTTGTCTGCTGTGTGATCTTGGGCAAGTCACTTCACTTCTCTGTGCCTCAGTCACTTCATCTGTAAAATGGGGATTAAGACTGTGAATGCATAATTTTTAGTATGTAATTTATAGCTATGTACATAAATACTGTGGGGTTGGGGCGAATATCAATTGTCCAAAGGTCACAGATAGAAGTGCATAGATGACACTGAACGGAGAGGGAGCTGGGGAACAGAGGGCTTAATCGGGGAAGGCTCTTGGAGAAGATTTGACCTTGATAATGCTTTGATGGTAGAGAGGGTGGTGGTCTGACGTATATGAAGGGGGAGGGAGTTCCAAGCCAGAGGAAAGGATGTGGAAAAAGGGATGGCGGTGAGATAGAGGAGATCGGGGCATAGTGAGTAAATGGCACTAAAAAAGGTGGAGTGCGCAGGCTGGGCTATAATAATAATAATAATGTTGGTATTTGTTAAGCGCTTACTATGTGCAGAGCACTGTTCTAAGCGCTGGGGTGGATACAGGGTAATCAGATTGTCCCACGTGAGGTTCACAGTCTTAATCCCCATTTTACAGA
Organism: Ornithorhynchus anatinus; assembly: GCF_004115215.2. Classification (NCBI taxonomy): domain Eukaryota; kingdom Metazoa; phylum Chordata; class Mammalia; order Monotremata; family Ornithorhynchidae; genus Ornithorhynchus; species Ornithorhynchus anatinus. The sequence goes on from NC_041731.1 coordinate 56,068,266, forward strand.
TGAGGTAACCAAGGCACCGAGAAGTGATTTGCCCACAGTCACCCAGCTGACAAGTGGCAGAGGCGGGGTATAGTAGGAGATTAGTGAGGTGAGGTAGGATGGGGCTTAGTTTAAGGCCAATAGTAAGGAGTTTCTCTTTGACAGGAAGGTGGATGAGCAGCCAGTGGAGGTTGTTGAAGAGTGAGGAGACATGGATTGAACGTTTTTGTTGATACATCAATCACATTTGAGTGCTTACTATGTGTAGAACAATAATAATAATAATAATGTTGGTATTTGTTAAGCGCTTACTATGTGCCGAGCACTGTTCTAAGCGCTGAGGTAGACATAGGGGAATCAGGTTGTCCCACGTGGGGCTCACGGTCTTAATCCCCATTTTACAGATGAGGGAACTGAGGCACAGAGAAGTTAAGTGACTCGCCCACAGTCACACAGCCGACAGGTGGCAGAGCCGGGATTCGAACTCATGAGCCCTGACTCCAAAGCCCGTGCTCTTTCCACTGAGCCACGCTGCTTCTCTACCAAGCATGTGGGAGAGCACAATAGAATTAGGGGATAATTAAGTTTACAGTCTAGATCCATGCAGCAGAGTGAAGTATGGATTGCAGTGGGGAGAGACAAGAGACTGTGAGGTCAGCAAGGAGGCTGAAGCAGTAATCAAGGTGAAATAGAATAAGTGCACAGATCAGCATGGTAGGAGTTTGGCTGGCAAGTAAAGGGCAGATTTTAGACGTGCCTTGAAGGTAGAACTGACAGCATTTGGTGACAGATTGAATATATGGGTGGAATAAGAGAAACGAATCAGAGATAATGCCGACGTTATGGGCTGCTGAGTTAGGGAGGACAGTGGTGTTGTGTACAATGGGAGGAAAGATCAGGGTTTGGGTAGGAAGGTATGGAGTTCTGTTCTGGACAAGTTTAATTTCAGGTGTCAGTAGGACATCCAAGTAGATATGTCTTGAAGGCAGGAGGAAATGCGAGATTGCAGGGAAGGAGAAGGGTCAAAGAAAGAGCATGGGCTTTGGAGTCAGGGCTCATGAGTTCGAATCCCGGCTCTGCCACTTGTCAGCTGTGTGACTGTGGGCGAGTCACTTAACTTCTCTGTGCCTCAGTTCCCTCATCTGTAAAATGGGGATTAAGACCGTGAGCCCCACGTGGGACAACCTGATTCCCCTGTGTCTACCCCAGCGCTTAGAACAGTGCTCTGCACATAGTAAGCGCTTAACAAATACCAACATTATTATTATTATTATTAGATGTAGCTGTGGGAATCGTCTACACTGAGATGGTAATTGAACCCATGGGAACGAATGAGTTCTCCAATGAAGTGGGTGTAGAGGAAGAATAGAAAGGGACCTAGAACAGAGCCTTGAGGGACCCCTACTCCGAGAGGGTTGGAGACAGAGGAGGAACTTGCAAAAGAGTTTGAGAAGGAACAGACAAAGAGATGGGAGGAGAGTGGGTATCGGTAAATGCGAGGTTAGATAAAGTTTCAAGGAGAAGGGGTCGGCCTACGGTGTTAAAGGTGGCTGAAAGGTTTAGGAGGATTAGGATGGAGTAGAGGCCATCAGATTTGATGAGAAGAAGGTCAGTGGTTACCTGGGAGAGGGCTGTTTCTGTGGAGTGAAGGGAGAGGAAGCCATTCATTCGTTTCATTCGTATTTATTGAGTGCTTATTGTGTGCAAAGCACTGTACTAAGCTCTTGGAAAGTACAATTCAGCAATAGAGAGAGAAAATCCCTGTGCACGACGGGCTTATAGTCTAAAGAGAGGAGACAGACATCAAAACAAGTAAACAGGCATCAATATAAATAGAATTATAGATATCTATGTATATCTATATATATACATAAATGCTGTGGGGCCAGGAGGGGTGGGAGAGCAAAGGGAGGGAGTCGAGGTGATGTGGAAGGGAGTGGGAGCTGAGGAAAAAGGGGCTTAGTCTGGGAGATTGGAGGGGATCTACGAGAGAACTGGCAGAGAGGAAGTGGATCCGCCAGGTGTGAACAACTCTTTCAAGAAGTTTGGAGAGACAAGGCAGGTGGGAAATGGGTTAATAACCAGAAGAAGTGGTGGGGTCAAGGAAGGGGTTCTTTTTAGGATAAGGAATACATAAGCATGTGTGAAAGCGGTGGAGTAGAAGCCACTGAAAAGTGAGTAGTTGAAGATGGCAGTCAAGAAGGGAAGAAGGGAGGGGGTGAGTGTTTTAATAATGTATGAAGTGCTGGGTCAGAAGCACATCTTGAGTTATTGTGGGGATTACAGGGAGAGGCTAAGAGAGTGGATGAGGGTGGGGAGTATCAGAGAGGAAGGGGAGATTTAAGGGACACCTCACCTAATGGTTTGAATTTTGTTGATGAAGTATGTAGCCAAGTCATTAGGGGACAGAGGTGGTAGGAGCAGGGGGACAGGAGGTTTGAGAAGGGAGCTGATTGTCTGGAAAAGCTTGTGGGGGCAGTGAGTTTGGGAGTGAATTAGGAGGAAAAGATAGGCTCCCAACTGCTTAGTACAGTGCTCTCTATGTAATAAGCACTCAATAGATGCCATTAATTGATGCCATACTGAAAATATGAAGTTTTCACATTTAATGCAGATGCAACGTAAAAAGCAAGTAAAAGCTTCTGAATGGTGTATGGCAGAGGTATGTGTGTACTAAACGCGTGTTCAATTTAATTCTTATTTAAATTTCCCGATGTATTTAGTTTCTTAGTTGTTCTATCAAGATCAAAAGGTTAATTATATTTCAGGGACTATCTCTAGTTGAAGGCTACTTTTCTGCTACTAAATTATAGCAAGAGAAAATTAGAGGTTTTCAGAACTTCAGGGTTATTATGATTGATGAATTCATTAATTCACCTTTTCAAAGTGAGGACTTAAAATTTAAATAGTTTACGTACCATTTACATTTTGGCATTTTTAAAGAGTTCTCTTTTAAAAGATAATTTAGTTTATGCTTAAGCAGAGGTCATCTTGAAGTCTTGAGTCCTTTCCTATTCCCAAAACAGGAAATAGTGTTCAGTTTTGTCTTCATTTCCTTTCCTCAAAGTCCAAGGGATAAATCTTTAGCTTCAGGAAATCCTAGACTGGTTGACTGGGACTGAGAAGAAAAATTGAGAAGGTGCTGATTAGTTCGAGATGGATATTTCACTTTGGAGTTCAGGAGGGAGGTCCCACGAAGATCCCCTGCCTCCTGAGTACGATGTCTAAACCACGCAGCATGGCCTAGAAAAGAGCACAGGCCTGGGAGTCAAGAGACCTGGCTTCGAATCCTGCTCCGCTAATTACCAGTTCTGTGACTTTGGACAAGTCACTTAACTACTTTCCCCGTGCCTCAGTTCCCTCATCTCCAAAATGAGAATTCAATAACTGTTCTCCCTCTACTTAGACTGTGAGCTCCACGCAAGACCTGATTATCTTGCATTGGATCCAGCACTTAAGTGCTTAACAAATGGTACCAATAGTCGGGGCACAGGATGGTGGATTGAGAAGTAGGATAGACATACTGCTATTATTCTGCACTGCTGACTAATGCATACTATGAATCAATCCATCTGAGCACTTACCGTGTACTGAGCACTGTTCCAAGTGCTTGGCAGAGTACAAAATGACAAAGCCGGTAGACATATTCCCCGTCCACCAGTCTAGAGGGGAATGCAAGCATTAAAATATTATGAGAAGCAGCTTGGCCCAGTGGAAAGAGCCCGGGCTTGGGAGTCAGAGGTCATGGGTTCGAATCACCGCTCTGCCACTTGTCAGCTGTGTGACTTTGGGCAAGTCACTTCACTTCTCTGGCCTCAGTTCCCTCATCTGTAAAATGGGGATTAACTGCGAGCCTCACGTGGGACAACCTGATGACCCTGTATCTACCCCAGTGCTCAGAACAGTGCTCTGCACATAGTAAGCTCTTAACAAACACCAACATTATTATTATTAAAATAAATTATGGATATGTACTAATTGCTGTGGAGTGGAGGGTGGGGTGAATATCAAGTGCTCAGAGGGTACAGACCCAAGTGCAGAGACAACACAGAATGGAGAGGGAGCAGGAGAAAAGATGATAATCAGAGAAGACCTCTTGGAGGAAATATTATTTGAGTTAAGCTTTAAAAGCAGGAAGTGTGGTGCTCTCATGCATATGACAGGGGAGAGGGAGTTCCTGGCCAGGAGGAGATAGGCAAGAGATCCGCAGAACTGTAGAAGAGATCAAGGCCCAATGAGTAGATTGACTTTAATGGAGCAAATTGTGTGGGTTGGGTTGCAATTAATGTTGGTATCTGTTAAGCGCTTACTATGTGCAGAGCACTGTTCTAAGCGCTGGGGTAGACACAGGGGAATCAGGCTGTCCCACGTGGGGCTCACAGTCTTAATCCCCATTTTCCAGATGAGGTAACTGAGGCACAGAGAAGTTAAATGACTTGCCCACAGTCACACAGCTGACAAGTGGCAGAGCCGGGATTCGAACCCATGACCTCTGACTCCAAAGCCCGGGCTCTTTCCACTGAACCACGCTGTTGTAGTAGGCAATCAGCAGGATGAGGCAGGAGGGAGAGAGCTGACTGGTTGCTCTAAAGCCAATGGAACGGGGTCTCTCTTTGATGAGGAGGGAGATAACCACTGGAGGTTTCGGAGGCTTGGGGAGGGATTTTAGAAAAATGATACAGCTTCACTGACTAAATTGCCCATGGTGAGAAATGGGGAAGAGTAATTGTGTAACGGTTTCAGTTTATCCAGTTGATGAACAGTCTATACAAAACACAGCTAGAGAGTTAGCTTCAGGTGGATACTCAATCCACACCTATAAAAAAAAAATTAAAAATTAGCCCTGTGTAATCTGATTCCCAGATATCACATAAAACGTGAGTTAATGAATCTGAAGAAGATTAAGAAGCAGCATGGCGTAGCGGGTAGAGCAAGGGCCTGGAAGTCGGAAGGTCATGAGTTCTAATCCCAGCTCTGCCACTGTGTGCTGCTGCTGTGATCTTGGGCAAGTCACTTCACTTCTCTGGGCCTCGGGTACCTCATCTGTAAAATGGGGATTGAGACTGTGAGCCCCATGTGGGACGGGGACTGTGTCCAACCTGATCTGTTTGTATCTGCCGCAGTTCTTAGTACACTGCCTCGCACATAGTTGAGTACTTAACAAATACCATAATTATTATCATTATTACCTTTGAAAATGCTTCAGAATGGTCTAGATAAACCAGATTTCTTTTAAATCATCACTGACGGTATTTACTGAGCATATACTTTATGTAGAGCTCTGTTAAATGCATCTTTTATACAATGGGCTTGGTTTTAAATGGTCCATTATCAATTAATCAGTCAATCAATTAGGAATATAATGAATGTCATTAAATGCCGCCTGCTATGGCCTAGATAGTTGCATGTGTGCAAATCAAGAACAGAGATCTGGCTCTTGGCCTAATGTTTCACAATGAGGAAGCTGCGTGACTCAGTGGCTAGAGCACAGGCCCGAAAGTGAGAAGGACCTGGGTTCCAATCCTGACTCTACCACAAGCCTGCTCTGTTACCTTGGACTAGTCACTTAACTTCTGTGTTCCTCAATTTCCTCACCTGTAAAACGGGGATTAAGGGCCTGTTCTCCTTCCCACTTTGATTATGACCTTCATTTTGGGACAGGCACTCTAACTGACCTGATTGTCATGTGTCTACCCCAGTGCTTAGTACCATGCTTGACACATAGTAAGTGCTTAAATACCACAATTATCCTTATGAGAAATATTTTTATCTTGGATGATGAGGCTTTTTTGAAATCATTTAAGAGAAATATTTAATTCTCTCCCCATTACATTGTATCTGCCACTACCATTTCACCTAAGCATCTCTGATCAGCTGTGGGCCAGCTGCTTTGGAGCTTTTCCTTTTACTATTCCTTTTACTGTTTGAAATTTATAGGGAGCCCAAACTGTGACCTGTTTAGACACCTTTGGAAGCAGCTTGAAATCTTTCAGCTTGATTTTAGCAAACTAAATAGTACCCTGCTGGCCTGAAAGAGTTCATCTAGCTTCTAAGGGCTTAAGGCCTCCTCACTCCCTGTCAGGGAGTAACTTAGTCATTGGGAGAATCTGGGTCAACAAACATGGATTCAGCACACAGTACTCCCAAGGCATTTTTCTGCAACTGACAATCCCGTTCTCTGGTTTGGGAGCTGTAGAGAGATGTTGAGACTGAGCTGTTACCAATCACAAGCACCACCTATTAATAGTGCATATTGTTCTTTCGACAAAGGCGGGCCAAAAAAGAACCAGTGTAAAATACATCATTGGCCATGGGCCTTCTGACAGCAAAAAAATATATATCTATGTATATAGATATATATCTATCTATCTATAGATAGATAGATATCTGTGGGAAAGCCCTTGCCAGTTCGCTCTCACTCTCCTTTTCCCTGATCTAATGCACTTCCCTCCCTCCTTGCTTTTGTGGAATTCCCATCCCTTCTAGTCCTTACATGGGATAACAGTTATAAACTGCATTTATTTCTGTCTGCTCCTTTTTAGAAAGCCAAGTCTGATGTGTTCTCCTTCTGTTGGCACCAATCCTTGCCCTCACTCTATCTGTTGAAACCGTTTTAATAAAATAATCTGTCAAGGGCAACTATGTTTATGGGGGAAAAATAACCCTTCCCTCACTATATTTGAGCTTAAAAATGATTTTAAATAAACAGCACACATTTCCATTGGCTCAGAAGTGATGTGAAAACATTAAAAAAAGAATGATATTATCCTGTTGCCACTTCCATCTTATCTTGGAGTCCCTCTTTTCTCTTTAGCGTCCGGATTCCGCTATGAGATAGAAACCAGGCACATAGTCTTCCCACAAGTACATTATATCTGCCACTAATATTCCTCCCAAGCATCTCTGACCAGCAATTGCTCATCGGAGGAACAGGAGCTTAATATAGAGTTATCATCAGACCCGGATTACAAATTCAAGATGTGGTGTCTATAAAATATGTATGACTTCTTATAATATGAACAGAATATAATACATTTTCATGGAAGAGGTAAATTAAAAATGAAATATTTTATGAAAAAACAGCTTTGCAGTAAGTGGAATATGAAAATCAAAAACATTTCTCAAACCATCCATTAAAGTGCTCTTTGAAATGTTCTTAGGGCTTGGATTTCCTGCCAGGCAAATGGAGTACCGTAGAATATCCCAAGCAGCAAACTTGCTTGATAAAGACTATTCAATCTTGGAGAAAATCCACGAGCCATAAGAGAATAAGAGTTGTAGGTTAATATTTGCACATCAGAACAACAGTAAAGATCCCTTTGGGAAAAAAAGAATTACACCTTTGACACACTTACCAATTTATTACACTCTTTGGTGGAAGAAGATTTTCAGATTATGGTGAAGGTACCCTCCAGATGACTTTTCTGAACTTTTGTGGTACCACTTGAATTAACCAGGTTTTTGGGTTGTTTTTCAAAGCATGGATTTTTCTGAAATTCTTCACACCTTTGATAAATATTTACAGATCACTTTGTTTTCAAACTAAACAAAAATTTTAGGCTCAAAATTTATGCTGCAACAATTCCGAAAATCCAAATCACTCACTCCCCCTTTCTTATTTCCCCAGGCCTAGAAACAAATCATGAGAACTAGTCAGTTTATTTAAAGGGGAAAAGAACACATCACACAGAAATTTGAGATAGTAATTATTCAGTAAGCTTTCTGTTTCTTCTCACATTGACATGTCTTTTTATTTTCATATAGTATGGAGTACTAAATGGTTTTGAATTGAAAAGCTGTAAAGTTATTAGCACTGTGCTAATTTAAAATGTGCCCTATAGGTTTTATTCCCCATTTTTATATGCCAGTTAAGCATCAACCCCTTAGCTGTGTGCGTTTGCATCTGGGGGTCGGGGGGGGGGGGGGGGGGGGGAAGAGGGAGGAGGGGGCATTAAATGGTTAATTTTGAGCAAACCCAGGGACAGCTGGGGATACTTGTTTATAAACCAGGACGAATGGGTCCCATTATTCATTCCTTCCAAAGGTGTTTGGTTTTATTAAAATGGAATTTGTTAAGCTCTTACTATGCGCCAGGCACTGTACTAAGCGCTGGGGTAGATACAAGATATATCAGTTTGGACAGTCCATGTCAGGCTCACAGTCTTAATCTTCATTTGATAAATGAGGTAACTGAGGCACAGAGAAGTTAAGTAACTTCCCCAAGGTCACACAGCAAGCAATTGACACACCAGGATGAGACCCCAATTCCTTCTGACTCCAGGCCTGTGCTCTATCCACTTGGCCACATTGCTTCTCAAAGTTACAAAGATGAAATTCACACATGGTTCTTGGTCCCAAAAAGCAGTGTAGTCTTTTGGAAAGAGTTTGGACCCAGTCATCAAAGGCTGTGGATTCTAATCTCAGATCTGCCACCTTCCCAGTGAATTATGGTATCCGTTAAGCACTTATTATGTGCCAGGCACTTTACTAAGCTCTGGAGTGGAAATAAGCAAATCGGGTTGGACACAGTCCCTGTAACACGTGGCCCTCAGTCTCAATCCCCACTTTACAGAGGCACAGAGAAGTAAAGTGACTTGCCCAAGGTCGCACAGCAGACCGGTGGCAGAGCCGGATTTAGAACCCATGACCTTCCGACTCCCAGGCCTGTGCTCTATCCATTACGCTGCACTGCATGTCACTAGACAAGACACTTAACTTCTCTATGCCTCAATTTTAATCAATCCATCAATCGGTGGTGTTTGAGTCCTTACTGTGACGTCCTAATGGGCCAGGATTGTGTCTACCAGTTCTATTATACTGTACTTTCCTAAGCTATTAGCACAGTGCTCTGCACTGAGTAAAGCACTCACTGACTGATGGATTGACAACCCACCACAATTGATTGTCGCCACTGTCCTAGAGAAGCTAAAGGCAACAAGAGTTGCCTAAATAGAGAAGCAGCGTGGCTCCGTGGAAAGAGCACGGGCTTGGGAGTCAGAGGTCATGAGTTCGAATCCCGGCTCTGCCACTTGTCAGCTGTGTGACTGTGGGCAAGTCACTTCACTTCTCTGTACCTCAGTGACCTCATCTGTAAAATGGGGATTAAGACTGTGAGCCTCACGTGGGACAACCTGATCACCCTGTATCTTCCCCAGCGCTTAGAACAGTGCTCTGCACATAGTAAGCGCTTAACAAATACCAACATTATTAAATACTGGTGAGCCAACACCTTTCCAGGACCCTACTGTTGGCAATTCCATCTTGGATTTCCTCTTGTCCATGGCTCACAGCTCTTAGGAGCTGCTGCTAAAACCCCTTGAAAGCCTGGATGCTTCAGCTAGAACGAATACAGGTCTCAGAGCCCCAGAGAATGCTGGCCAGAGGCCTGGCTCAATGCAGGGACAAATGAGAACGAAACCCAGCATCCCTGGGATAAAGATATGGGGGCCTCTCCTAGGACAATGTGGCCCCAAAGATATGGGGGCCTCTCCTAGGACAACGTGGCCCCAAGTTGTGCAATCTGATCTGGCAACTGCTATAACCCCGATCGAAGTTGTCCTTAACTATAGTCAGGTGGAACCCACTTTTCCCCGCAGTCACTACAGAACTTTCTCTCCATCCTGCAGTTCCGGATCCTTGCAGGGGAGAATGTGCAGAAGGTGTGTGGGAGTTGCAATCCCCAGCCTCGGGGTAGTCCCAGCCCCTGATTATGTAAAGGGGCAGACCCCAGCCACAGGGCACCTGCAGTGCTGGCTTGGCTTTGGTAAACCAAGAAGGGGAGACTGGCTCAACTCCAAGGGGAGAAGACCTCTGAACCTGCAGGGAGAGAAGCAGGGATCCAAGATCGCCTGGACTTCTCTCCCCTATACCCAAAACCTGTGGGTATAAAGGAACCCGCCAGGATCATACCAGCGCTTAGAATGGTGTTTTGCACATAATAAGCGCTTAGTAAATGCCATCATTATTATACTCCTAAGTAAATAGTCCCTGTTGGGCTAGGACAGTGGTAGAGGGGACCTAGCCTAGAAAAAGCATAGGATTCTTGCTGAGCGTTAATTTGTGATACTGGGTAGATGACTGCATGTGTGTCAGGTAGAGGCCCTGCAAAATCAATTAGTCTTGGGCCCATGGGAGGATTTTAATAGCCTTAATTGGCTACCATCACAGGTTTTTAAATGTGATATGGACAAATACATTTAACACCCCTAATACACCAAATACAGCTTTTTTCAATCCACTGAGATGACTAAAGCCCAATTCTGGACTCACCTCATTGTGTCCCACCAGACCAGAGTGGGACGGAGACCCCACTGTCCTGAAAGTGTGGGGGATGGCACCAGTAGACACACATACACTCTGACAACCAGACAAGATCACTACACTGTGAGCTCCTTGTGTACGGGGATCGTGTCTACTGCTGTATTGTATTCTCCCAAGTGCTTAGTGCAGGGCACGAAACACATTAAAAGTGTTCAGTAAGTACCACAGATTGGTCAAAGGGAAGAAACAAGCCATTAGACTTTTGGGCAATTTCCCAAATTCCTGAAAGATTAAAGTTCTGAGGATAATAATCAGTCCATGCCAAAGTTACTCATAACAACATTGGAAACAAATGTCATTAGAGAAATATCTCCTCTTAGAGCCGACACATCTAATTTTATTTACTCCTATGGAAGTTTTAAAGGTTAGAAATGCATCTGTTCTCATACATTATGTAGGGTAAAAATATTTTTGGAGGTTTTCTTTTGGTTTTGTTTTTTAATATAGATCTACCTTAACCCATTCTGTTTAATTTCCTTAGAACTTCTCTTCAGATGAGGCACGTCAAGCCAGAGTCTCGGTGTAATTTTCCAGTGTTTGGGGTTGTATTGGTTTCCACTAAGAATATGATGTACAAACAATGCCTCTGCATGCTCTGTTGACATATGTGTGAGGATATTAATCTCTCAGTGTGAAGATAGCTGGATCTATAGTGCAAGTTTGGTGTAGTGGATAGAGCACGGGCCGAGGAGTCAGAAGGTCATGGTTCTAATCCCAGCTCTGCCACTTGTCCACTGTGTAGCCTTAGGGAAATCACTTCACTTCTCTGTGCCTCAGCTACCTCATCTGTAAAATGGGGCTTAAGGCTGTGAGTCCTATGCAGGACAGGGACTGTGTCCAACCTGATTTCCTTGTACCTATCCCAGTGCTTAATAAGTGCCTGGCGCATAGTAAACACTTAATAATAAGTACCAGAATTATTATAAGTTGTGATGGGGCCATAAGCTGTGCGCTGCATGTGGGCCAGGGGCTTGTGTCTGATTGTACTATAGGGTATCTATCCCAGCCCTCAGTGCTTTAGCGTGGCTCAGTGGAAAGAGCACGGGCTTTGGAGTCAGGGCTCATGAGTTCGAATCCCGGCTCTGCCACTTGTCGGCTGTGTGACCGTGGGCAAGTCACTTAACTTCTCTGTGCCTCAGTTCCCTCATCTGTAAAATGGGGATTAAGACTGTGAGCCCCACGTGGGACAACCTGATTCCCCTATGTCTACCCCAGCGCTTAGAACAGTGCTCGGCACATAGTAAGCGCTTAACAAATACCAACATTATTATTATTATTGCTTTGCACAAAGTAAGTGCTTAACAAACAACATAGTTAATATTATTATTGGAGAAGATCTCCCCAGCATCCCTAATATTCTAGAAACATCTCATATTGTCCCGGAAATTCATTTTTTTTCTACCCTAACTTTGTGTCATTCTTCAGAGGTCACTTTCAAAGAAAGAATATATCAGAGTGCCCTTAAAAAAATGTAGTGAAATGCATAGCAGTTCTACAAAGAGGCAAGATGGTTTCTAATTAAATTTGAAACACTACCAGGTTCAGCCTGGTCTATCCTTCTACCAGATATTTAACAAACCAATAAATAAAAAGCCAGAAAAAGAGTCCCAGATTAGAAGATACTCTGATTTAGAAGTCTGGGTGCACTCTGGTACTGAAGCATGGGTCTGGGAAGCAGAGGATCTGGGTTCTAATTCCAGGAGCTGCCACCTGCCTGCTGTGTTACCTTGGACGAAGTTAAGAGTTAAGCGCTAAGAGTTAAGAAGTTACCTTAACTTCTCTGGGCCTACTTTTTCATCTGTAAATGGGGATTCAATACCCGTTCTCCTTCCTGAAACTGTGAATCGTGTCGGATCGAGATTGTTTCTGACCTGGTTATCTTGCATCTGCCCTAGGGCTTAGTTCAGTGCTTGGCAATCAAAGTTATTCATTGAGTTCCTGTTGTTTGCAAAGCACCGTAGTAAGTGTTTGGGAGAGTATAAAGTGATAGTAGAAACGTTCTCTGCCCATAAGGAGCTAATACTCTAGAGGTACAGAGTAAGTGCTTAACAAATAGAACAATTATTACCATTAAAAAAACATGGTTCTGTATGCAAATATCAGTCACATCAGGAAAGAGAATCTGCCTCTTTTCTTGTCTCCCACAGGATAACAAACGTTCCTGAATCTGGTACACTGTGGGGTAACATCCAGTGAAGATCCCAGCTGGACCACAATAAGCCTACACAGTCTGTCTCCAAAAGTGGCGATGGTGGAAAGGAAACCACCGTTCAAAATTGTTTGAAAATAGTTTGAAAATACAGTTCAAAATTGCCACCTGTCAGAGCAAGAACCCCAAACTCTTCCTAATTACAGCACTAATCAGGGCACTTACACTTAGACTCATAGGTGTATAGCGGGCTTGTGGGGGTGGGAGGGGGTGTGTGAATGGGAATCAGAGGTCGTGGATTCTAATCTCTGCTCCATCACCACTTGCCAGCTATGTGACTTTGGGCAAGTCACTTAACTTCTCTGTGCCTCAGTTACCTCGTCTATAAAATAGGGATTAAGACTTTGAGCCCCGTGTAGGACAACCTGATAACCTTATATCTTCCCCAGTGCTTAGAACAGTGCTTGGCACATAGTAAGCACTTAAATACCATCTTTGTTATTATTATTATTATTGTTATAGTAGCCTGTGAAGAATGCCTAACTTTTGTTTAAATCATGCAGGAAATCCACCCTGTTCCACCAACCAGCCTAACAAGCCATCTGAACCCATTTATTAATTTACTAACATTTTTGCTCCAACAAACATTTTAATTGGCCTTAAACACAGTGTGAGTGTTTTTCCTCCTTTGCTCCTGTTTATTTTGGTCCTTGCAACATGCAGCGCATTAGTCGAGAGAGTCCTCGATCCATAAATCCACAGATTACAGTGGACATATGGCAGTGTACAGCCAAGCAGTCTTTTTCATTTGCATGAAGAAGCTTTTTAAACTATTATCAATAAAACCCCCAGTACTCCTCTGTATTAGTGTTCATCCCAGCTTGGATCTCATTTCTGATCTTTCTCAAACGGGTTGATTTATTTTAATTAAAGCTGAGCCCGATCAGGTTCGAAGGAACATGGAAAATGTTACTCTTGTCCCACAGTTTCGTAATCCCCCTCTTACTCTTTCCTGGAAAGAACTTGTTCTGTTTCTGGTTCACCAACAATTCCATTTAGAGTTGAGCTGCAGCTATGGGAGAGACTGCACACAACGATAATCCCACCTCAGGGTGCGCATTACGGAGCCGCCCGCCTGTGCCTTGGATGTGTGGTGAGGAGCGAGGCAGATGTTCCTGGAAGAAAGTGAGCCACTTATATTTAGTATGATGAGCCAACGCAGCTGTGCTCACAGAAGGCGGTTTAAATCTCTACCTTTTCCTCTGCAAGTCCCCGAGAACTCAGAATATCATCCCCCACCACTTCACAGCCTGGTGGAAGTTTGAGAGATAATTTAAAGGATGAACTAGCAGGCTTGAGAAGAGAGCGCCTCTGCTTCTGAGGCGCTTCTAAGTGTTTAGGCACCATGGAAAGAAACAGGAAGTTTTCTTTTCCTGAGTGAAAGGTAGCAACGCAGGGAACGTCGATGGTCCCTCTCTGAGGGGAAATGGCCACTTCCTGGCTGCCCTAGAGTGAGGCTGGGGAAAGGAAGGGTGGTTTTTAGTGGAAACTCGGCCATGGGTGTTCCTCCTATATCTGAACTTCCAAGGGAAACAGAACATTTCCTCTGAAACCTGGTAATCTTAAAGTCAGCAGGTACTCCAAGAGGAGGCCCTGGCCACTTCTGCATGGGATTAAATGTGAAAATGTTGATGGCTTAATTCCTTTTACAATCAGGGTCTTCTGCATGGGGCAAAACTCACAGTTGGCCAATCCCATTCTTGGGAAGGAGAGCTCAGTGTGAACAGGATCAACCTTTACGAAGTCATTCAGCACTGGTTTGGTGCTAGTCCTGAGCCTGCCCTGGTAACTATGACGACAGCAAGCCTGGGTGGCAGCTGGCACTTGCTGAGCTGATGAACAGTTTCTTTGCCTAAATGTCATATTGTGTCTGGTCCTGCTACTTCACTTAAGGGCTTTTTTAAAAAAAAAAAAAAGAAAGAAAAAACCACAAAAACTTGCTATCTCGGTCTCTTTTTATCCTGGCAACAGGAGCAGGGGTGGTGGGAGAAGATGGGAGGAATAGAAGGAGATTAACTCTCTGGGAAAAGGGAAATGTGAACATAAATCATAGAGTCATAGAGGTTAACACCTCTATGAGCTAAACTGGGCTTTGAAACGAAGGCCCTTTAAAGAAAAATGGGAAGAGTTTACACCTTTGTAAGCTTTTCACTGGATGACTGGGCTAATCAACCTGGAGCCTGCCATTTCAGGCTCCAATCTGAACGGAACCCTTTGCATGATGAAGGCAAAAAATAGTTAAATTTGGAATATAGAGAGAACCAAAGTAACCTGTTTTAAGTTATGCTACCTTTGCTTTGGCAAAAGGAGAAAGAGAGGCTGGAAGATACAGACTTGAAGTTTCAACCAAGTAATTTGCCAGCCAAACAGACTTTACAAAGGAGAACGCAATCACATGATCAATAATTCACATCTGCTTGGGGCAAAACTAATGGTTTCACTCTGGAATGAAGCTGTTATCACATTATTACATCATCTATGGTTTGCTTTTGAGTCAAAGAGTTGCAGGATGTTTTTGAGCCGTAAAGAAACATTTGTGTTCTAGATTAGGGGAAAAAAATATTTTGCTTCAGGCAGCTATTCATAAAAAGAAAGTGAGAAGACCTGGGTACTAGTCCCAATTCCACCGTTTTGCCTGCTATGTGATCTTGGACAAAACATTGAACTTTTCTGTGACTGTTTGCTCATCTTTAAAATGGGTATAAAATATCTTTTCTCCCTCCCTGAGGGATTGTGACTAATGTGATTAACTTGTCTCTACCCCACCTCTTGTTTCAGTGCTTGATGCGTGATATGTATGTGTCCTGTTGCTGTGCAGCTCTAACCATACAAGTGCAGCAGGCACTTCAGCCGTCTTGGGCCACTTACCTCAGGCCAGAGAGAAAAGAGGTATAGAAGTGAGTTGAATACAAACTATATGGCAAGCCGTATGGCTAATGGAAAGAGCCAAGGCCTGGCAGTCAGAGGTCATGGGTTCGAATCCCAGCCCTGCCACTTGGCAGCTGTGTGACTGTGGGCAAGTCACTTCACTGTGCCTCACTTACCTCATCTGTAAAATGGGGATTAACCGTGAGTCTCACGTGGGACAACCTGATTACCCAGTATCTACCCCAGCACTTAGAACAGTGTTCTGCACATAGTAAGCGCCTAACAAATACCAACATTATTATTATCTGCTGTGTGCCCTTGGGCAAGTCATCTCACTGGGCCATAGTTCCCTCATCTGTAAAATGGGGACTGAGACTGTGAGCCCCATGTGAGACAGGGACTGTGTCCAACCCAATTTATCTGCATCTACCCCCGTGCTTAGTTACACTGTCTAGCACATGGTAAGCACTTAAATACCACAATTAACAAATACCAAAATTATTATGTGCTTAATAAATATCAGCATTACCATTATCAGCATCCAGAAACCAATGTGAGTTATAGAACAACAACATTTAGCCAAATTCAGCAGGAATAGACACAATCCAGTCATGAGAAAAATCCAGATAATTTGAAGACACATATTTGCCCCTGATCTCTCTTTTACTGTAACAGATTGGATACTTTTCCCCTTCTGTGGCCAACAGTTCTGCTTAACACACTGACTCTAGAATGATTTGGAGAAAATGCAGACCTAGTTAAGTAGTAGTTGAAGAAGTGAGATTGCACTGCTTAAGGAAGCTCAATTAATACACTTTGGTAATTATAAGCTTTTCCGTACACTCTGAACAAGCACTCTGACTTCCTTTGTGATACTCCTATTGTCTTGCATGATATACTAAGCCCTTTTATGTGTGATCTCAAGTTCATTGTTTAACTAATATCAGGTCTGTTTTTCTGGCCCCTTGGGTTATGGGAGAAGCAGCCTGCTCAGTGAATCTCGTATTCTGAAATGAAAGAACACATTTCAGCCCAGCTCTTAGAATAGTTCTGCACACCAAATTGTAAGTCTGGAGGACCTTGTTACAAAATAGATCCTAGGGTTACCCCAAATGTGGGTAAGAACTTTGGAAGTTCCCCAGCCATAGAGAATTCCTAAATCCTAATTCATAGAGTAAGTGATCTGGGGCCTCCTAGCCTTCACCCTGCCTCCTCCCTAAAAGGGGAGAGGGATAAAATCCCCAAGTGTTCAAGATTGAGCCCTCACATTTTCCTCCTTGTCATTTTGTCCTTTTCATTCCACCAGAATACTCTCTGTTCTTCCCATAGCACGTATTCCCACGTAAATGTTTTGTCTAAAACATTAAGGAATTTGAGACTGCTCACTTAGCAACTTAATGATAATAATTGTGATATTCTTACTATGTGCTTACTAGGTGTCAGGCACTAGGCTAAGCTCTGGGGTAGATATAGTTTTTTAAATTCATTCAATCGTATTTATTGAGCACTTACTGTGTGCAGAGCGCAGTATTAAGCGCTTGGAAAGTAGAGACAATCCCTACCCAACAACGGGCTCACAGTCTAGAAGTGGGGAGACAGATAACAAAACAAGTAAGCAGGCATCAATAGCATCAATATAAATAGAATTATGGATCTCTGCACATCATTAGTATAAATAATAAATATGTACATATATATAAGTGCTGTGGGGTGGGGAGGTGGGTAGAGTAGAAGGAGGGAGTCGGGGCATGGGGAGGGGAGGAAGAGCAGAGGTAAAGGGGGGCTTGGTCTGAGAAGGCCTACTTGAGACAAAGTCTCTGTGCCGACTGGACTTCACAGTCTAAGAGGAGGGAGAAGAGGGATTTCATGCCCATTTTACAGATGAGGAAACTGAGGTACAGAGAAATTAAATGATCGTCCAAAATACACAGCAGGCAAGGGGCAGATTAAGGGTGGGAACTCAGGTCTCTTGACTGCCATCCTCATGCTCTTTCCCCTAGGCCATGTTGCTTCCTCTTTGGATTCCACATGCCACACAGGTAAAAGAAACTGTGCCTGTCATGTCAGCCTCTCTTGATTGCTGAATTGTACTTTCCAAATGCTTAATACAGTGCTCAGTAAGTACAACTGAATGAATGAGTTAAAGTGAATACCTAAAGTGCAGGGTTTTTCCTCCCTCACACGCATTTTTTCAATAGTGCAATCCTAGCACTTCCGGAGTCCTTGAAGTTCTGTGGGTAAAGACATTGTCATATACCACTTCCTACTGTGAAAGGAAACATTCTGAAGGAAGAGAAGAAAAAAAAAAAAACAACCAGGTGCACGATAACTTTTATTTGGAGAAAATTTTCAGAAAGAGCTTTTACACATAAAAAATTTTGGTCAACCTTTCCTTACAAAAGGCTCAAGGGACAGTGAAAAAACTAAAGAGAAAACACTTTTACATTAAATTCTACTTTTTTAAAAGGCTATAAAAAGGAGGCTGGTGATATATTTTCCCTTTCTAGATTTAATTTATTATAGCCTTTAACATTATGAGATGCCCTTGTGAGCCCCCAAATTGCAACTGTTTTTTTCTTTATGGGATATCTTTCTCTAAAGTCTCATTATGTTTGAGGTGAGTCAGAAAAGGAAGAGAAGGGGGAAAAAAAGGCTATTTTGGGATTTTGAGCACAGCTGAGTAACTCTAGACTCCTGCCAGATATGCACAGCTGTACATGTGCCATGCTGTTGTTGATCCACCTGCAGTACAAGCCACGCGTCTGTTGGTTTTCTCGCTTTATTTCTGGTCCTCTCTTCTGAAAGTAATAGGCACCACAACCCGTGTCATAGCACTTCCTAGAGTGTGTTAAGCAGCCCAGATCTGACACATGTAAATGAAATATACCCACCAAACGAAGCATTAATTGACCTGGAAAGTCACCCAGAACACAGCAACACAATCTTCTCCAAATAAAAAAGCACATTCTTCTAATTTAAATTTCAGTGATCGAAAAGGATCGCCTAAAGAGTGGAGCACAGAAGTTCCTGCTCTCGGGATTTTCCTTCCATATACACGGTGGCAATGGGGTATACTCTTGACTGCAGCCATTGCTCAGACTTATCAAAATATTTACGAGCACATGACAGAGGACAGTTGCCAGGTATGGCAAGTAATGGATTAAAGCTAGTTTACCAGGCATGATTTCATGAGTCCATTTACAATGGTAACCTGGCAACCAACAAGCTCTTGTCCTAAACCATTACGCAGCCACAAATTGCACATAAGATGGATTTCCAATATTTTTTAATAATGAAAGTATATATTTTAAAAGTCACAATTTACACAAACATTTTTCTCCACTTTTCCCTTTCCCTCTGTCACTCGGAAGAAATCAGGAAAGGAGATTCAAATTCATTTGGATGCTGTGATTGAATTCAAAAGCAGACAGATAGTTTAATATTCACATGGTTTGGTTTCTTATTTGTCTCTCCAGTGGATATAGTCACTCAATAGTATTTATTGAGCACTTACTATGTGCAGAGCACTGTACTAAGCGCTTGGAATGTACAATTCGGCAACAGATAGAGACAATCCCTGCCCATTGACGGACTTACGGATGTGACAATAGTTTAAAAGAGATGAGTGGGAATGAGAGCTGAACAGAAGGAAAGTATTCCTCTTACCTTCTGCAAGAGCTGAAGAGTTCATATCGACAAGTGAAGGGGTAGGAAAGAGCTGTTTTCCCTATTTTCACCAAAGCTCAGGGATAAGAATCCTATCTAGGGTCAGTAGAGTGTTCCTCTATATTCTTTGTCTGATTCCTAGTAATAACAATGCATTTCCAATACTTTTCATGAATTCTTCTGCTAATTTGTGGCATGAGAAATGCCTACAACCAATGAAAGGCATATCCCAACAAATTGCTAGCTGTAAGAGAAAGGTAAAGAATGGATTGTGAAGCCTATCGTACCCATGGTGGAGAACTAAAGATGACATTTTAGTGAATAAGATCCATGATACACTTCACTTCTTACGGTGACCATTTCCTTCCTTCTCCTGAGGCACCCACAATTAAGAACAAAATCTGTCTCCGAGAAATCAATCCAGGAAGCCAGCAGAGAATGACGTTCAGCAGGGAGTAGTCTAAACTCTAAAATACCCAGCGTTGGGCTGGTCTTTTGAGATACTAGGAAAATTCCACGTGGGCTGTTTGTGCTTACAGCAGCCACACCTGACCAACTGATTACTTTCATAAGTGGAACAAGCAGCGTGTTTCCTAGAGCCTGGGAGAGTAGCATAGGGGAAGGAAGGGAGGGATCTTCTTCCCCTGTACCCCCTCCTCACTCTACCTCCCGCTCCCTTATGTAAATTTCCCAGGACAAATTTCAGAATCCGCTTAACCCTGGGGATATTCATCTTGACCCTCCCATCTGACTGACAGGAGAGGGTTGGCTTCTCCTCAGAGAACCCACCTGTGACTCATTGAGCTTTTGGTGGCAGAATCTATGGGATTAAAACAAAATCGGCTGAGACTTATAATAATAATTACGGTATTTGAGCACTTACGAGGTGCCAAGCACTGTTCTAAGCACTGTGGTAGATCCAAGTTAATCAAGTTGGATGCAATCCCTGTCCCACACGGGGCTCACGCTCTCAATTCCCATTTTACAGATGAGGTAACTGAGACCCAGAAAAGTGAAGTGACCCCTAAATTTACACAGCAGACAAGGAGAGGAGCAAGAATTAGAACGCAGGTCCTTCTGACTCCCAGGCCCGTGAACTAATAATAATAATAATGTTGGTATTTGTTAAGCGCTTACTATGTGCCAAGCACTGTTCTAAGCGCTGGAGTAGATACAAGGTCATCAGGTTGTCCCAAGTGGGGCTCACAGTCTTAATCCCCATTTTACAGATGAGGTAACTGAGGCCCAGAGAAGTGAAGTGACTTGCCCAGGCTCACACAGCTGACAAGTGGCGGAGCCAGGATTAGAACCCACGACCTCTGGCTCCCAAGCCCATGCTCTTTCCACTAAGCCACGCTGCTATCCACTAAGCAATGTTGCTTGTCACTTCAGAAATACTGAGGGCCTCCAAAATTCTTTCCTAGCTCCTCTGACAAACTGTGGAGCTCAGAATGGAAGGTGAGCACTGAAGTCACATAGCCCCAGTCAGGCTACTTTTAGATTTTAGAGAAAAATAAATCGATACTATATCATAGCTAGATGAAACTAAGCAGCGTGTTTTATCTCATGGTCATTTCAGTGCTTAGTGCTATAAATAGAGCCCTGTCCTTGAGGTCCAAAGATGACACTATTAATGATGGAGTTTTATCAGTGTGAACAAACGCAGTGGATAAGAGTAGTGCTTGCCTGGCAGTTCTTTCCTCATCATGACTGCCATGCTGCACTGATGCCCTGATGACTCTCAGTGTGAGAGGCTACTTCACTTCTTCGCCCTACCGTCACCTCTCCGGGACTCGGGTCTAAGAAAGCCACTCCGTTTCTATTTTGCAAACCAGGCTAATCTGCTGTGATGACTGCTTGGTAAATATCAACGAATACTAAGAGCAGTACTCTTTAAGTATCTTGAAGGCAAGCTCTGGAAAGATAACTTGCATTGTAAGCTATTCTAGCATGCATAATACACTTTCTGGGATATTTCATTTGCAAAATTCATTCATCGCTTAGGCCAGTCACATCAGCTGCCGTGGGAGTCCCACGAGGGAGATATGCATTTTTTTAATAGTATTTGTAAAGCCCTTATTGTGTCCCAGGCACTGCATGAGTGCTGGAGTAGATTCAAGCAAATCATTTGGGACAATCTATGTCCCACCTGGGTCTCACCTGGGGCTCCCCATTTTACAGATGAAGTATCTAAGGAATAGAGAAGTTAAGTGACTTACCCAAGGTTTCACAGCAGAGAAGTGGCAGAGATCCTTCTGACTCCCAGGCCCGTGCTCTATTAGGACATGCTGCTTCTCATATTATTCATTCATTCATTCAATAGTATTTATTGAGCGCTTACTATGTGCAGAGCACTGTACTAAGCGCTTGGAATGTACAAATCGGCAACAGATAGAGACAGTCCCTGCCCTCTGACGGGCTTACGGTCTAATCGGGGGAGACGGACAGACAGGAACAGTGGCAATAAATAGAGTCGAGGGGAAGAACATCTCATTAAAACAATAGCAAATAAATAGAATCAGGGTGATGTACATCTCATTAAACAAAATAAATAGGGTGATGAAGATATATACAGCTGAGCGGACGAGTACAGTGCTGAGGGGGTGGGACGGGAGAGGGAGAGGAGGAGAGGGATTATTATTGTATTTAGAAAGTGCTCACTATGTGCCAGGCACTGTGTTAAGCACTGGGGTAGATACAAGCAAATCAGGATGGACAAAGTCCTTGTTCCCCAGGGACTCACAATCTCAAACCCCATTTGACAGATGAGATCAAAGCTTCTAGGGCCAAGATCCCTTGGTGAGGGATGGGGTGAACTTCCTGAACCAATGCTGGTCTTGGAGACAGGGGCAGAAGGCTCTGAATAGCTTTTTGAGGGAGACTTAGATAGGGGACTGAGAGATACCGGCTCCTTCTCCACTAATCTTTTCAAAACGCAGATGTTTACTCTCTTCCTGTAACTGAATTTATTGAGCACTTCCTGCGGGTGTTTCGCTTCCTGAAGAACAGCACATTTCTATAGAAAAGAAGTCCCAGTTCCCGGCTTTCGTTCAGTTTTGCAGTTCTGAGCTGGACCTTGGAAGAGGTGCATGGGCATTGAAAATGGAAACTTTAAACCTTTAGCCTTCCTGGAATGTTCCACTGAGGACACAGAATGGAAAGATTTACACTTCCTTAATCCAGGCCACCATTCCCTTCGGGCTCTGCCCGAAGGTTTCATGAGTCCTGACAGGTTTCCAGGTTGATCGTACACAGGATGACGGAAAGGGGTGCTTGAAAAACAGAATCGAGGCTTTAAACTTAAAACTGTAGGCTAAATTTTGGTGTGTTTTAGGCCCTGAGCATAAGTTGCATTCCTCCCTCTGCTTGTCTCCCACATTCCCTTCAGCTCACCCTTCACTGACCATCTATGACATGTCCTTCATGGAGCAGCTGTCATTGGGGGTAACTGATCTCCCTGGAGGATCCAACCGGCCAATGTGTGGAAGCCAGAAGCAGATGAGACGCTAGTAGAAGAGGCAGAAGGGGTGATGGAGAAGGCAGCACATGACTTAGCCTGTGTAGCTGCAGAGGCAGCAAAATTTGGTTCAGTTCTTTCATTCAACTCATTCAATCAAATTGATTGAGTGATTGCTGTGAGAGAGCAACTCTCACTTGGGAGAGTGCGATATAGCAATCAACGGACACATTCCCTGTCCGCAACGAGCCTACAGAGAAGCAGCATGGCTCAGTGGAAAGAGCCCGGGCTTTGGAGTCAGAGGTCATGGGTTCGAATCCCAGCTCTGCCACTTGTCAGCTGTGTGACTGTGGGCAAGTCACTTCACTTCTCTGTGCCTCAGTTCCCTCATCCGTAAAATGGGGATTAAAACTGTGATCCCCACGTGGGACAACCTGATCACTCTGTATCTCCTCCAGCGCTTAGAACAGTGCTCTGCACGTAGTAAGCGCTTTACAAATACCAACATCATTATTATTATTATTACAGGCTAGATATAACAGCGATAGTTGGTTGGGCTTGCTTCCCCCCTTGCCAAGCTGGACCGTGCCGCAGAGAGTGAATGTTACACCAGTGCAGGAATGGATCCAGGCCAGGGACTCTCTAACAATAATAATAACGTTGGTATTTGTTAAGCGCTTACTATGTGCAGAGCACTATTCTAAGCGCTAGGGTAGATACAGGATAATCAGGTCGTTCCATATGAGGCTGACATTTAATCCCCATTTTACAGATGAGGTGAATGAGGCACAGAGAAGTTAAGTGACTTGCCCACAGTCACACAGCTGCCAAGTGGCAGAGCAGGGATTTCGAACCCATGACCTCTGACTCCCAAGCCCGGGCTCTTTCCACTGAGCCAGGCTGCATCTCCCTCCCTGCCATGAGGAGCTGGTTGCCTGCTGTGTGACCTGGGGCAAATCAGGGGCAAATCACTTAAATTCTCTGTGCTTCAGTCTCCTAATCTGTAAAATGAACATTCAATACCTCATCTGCCTATCAACATTCAATCAGTGATATTTATTGAGTTCTGACTCTGTGCTGAGTGACTTTTTGAAGCTTGAGAAGCAGCATGGGCTAGTGGAAACAGCACAGGCCCGGGTGTCAGAAGACTTTGGTTCTAATCCAGGTTCCATCCCTTGTCTGCTGTGTGACCTAGGGCTCTGCCACTTGTCAGCTGTGTGACCGTGGGCAAGTCACTTCACTTCTCTGGGCCTCAGTTCCCTCGTCTGTAAAATGGGGATCAAGACGGTGAGCCCCACGCGGGACAACCTGATGACCCTGTATCTACCCCAGCGCTTAGAACAGTGGTCTGCACATAGTAAGCGCTTGACAAATACCAACATTATTATTATTCTTAAATCATTTTACTTCTCTGTGCTTCGTCTATTTCATCTGTGAATCTATGGAGTAGTAATAGGTCATTTAAAGACCATCCACTGGATGCAATATACTATTCTAAGTATGTGAGAAAGTACAGCAGAAAGAAGTGTTGTAATCCCCAGTTTACAGGCTAACAGGTAAAACAGACAGAAGATGTTTCAAATAGAGTAGTCATAATAAATAACTGAACGTACAATTGAATACACTCGGACATACGACTGCTGAGGATGGATATAAATACGTAAGGGCTAGAGGTAGTTGTTGGGTTGTTCCAAAGTAGGGTATTGGGAATAAATTGGGGAAGGTTGCCTGGAGAAGGTGATATTTTAGGGAGGCTTTGAAGTTGGTGAAAGCTGTAGTAAGGAAGATTTGTGGCGAAGGATATTCCCGGCTAGGGGAAAAGTGTGAGCTAGAGATAAAAGAGTCAGGAGCAAAGTACAGTTAGAATATGGGTTTGGGAGGGACACGTATTCCCGACGCGAATTGCCTATAAAGTATGTTGGATTGGACTATGAGTATCCATGGCTGCCTGCAACTGACTGATTCTGTCTAACCTGATTTGCTTGTATCCACTCCAGCGCTTAGTACAGTGCCTGGCACATCGTAAGCGCTCAATAAATACTACTGAATGAATGAAATACCAAAATTGTTAGCATTACAACAATAATTATTATTATTATTATTCTACACCCAGTTGAAGTGGTAGATTTACAACACCCCCATGAGCTATGTCCTCGGCAGATTAGTTCCTGCAGCCAGGTACTCGTGGATTGGAAGATCCGCCAGTCTTCGGAGGCAGTTAAATCACGGTGAGACTCAAAGGCTGAGAAACAGAGTGATCGCTTCCGAAAAGAAAATGGAATAAAATCATACGACTATCTGTTAAGTGCTTACTATGTGCCAAGCACTGTTGTAAACACTGGGGTAGATACAAGATAATGGCTTAAAGTCTAAGAAGTAAAGAGAAGAGATATTGAAAGCCCATTTTGCAGATGAGGGAACTGAGGCATAGAGAAATGAAATGATCTGCACAAGGTCACACAGTGGGTAAGTGGTGGAGCCAGGATTAGGCTCCCAAGCCTATGCTCTTTCCTCTAGGCCACACAGTAATAATAATAATGAGGATAATAATGTTGGTATTTGTTAAGCGCTTACTATGTGCAGAGCACCGTTCTAAGTGCCGGGGTGGATACAGCGTAATCAGGTTGTCCCACGTGAGGCTCGCAGTTAATCCCCATTTTACAGATGAGGTAACTGAGGCACAGAGACATGAAGTGACTTGCCCACAGTCACACAGCTGTCAAGTGGCAGGGCCGGGATTCGAACCCATGACCCATCTGACTCCTTCTGACTCCCAGGACCGTGCTCTAGCCGCCAGGCCACAATGCTTCGAGTAATCTTCCCTGAGAGTCTTACAACACTCTGCCCTGGATCCTTCGAGGAGTCAGGGAGGAAAAGCGAAGGGGGCTCTGTCCTGGCTCTTGGGGAAGACTCATGCCCAACCGAGTCATTCTCTTCCATAACCCCCGGCTCCAGGAGCCGTCGCCCCTCTGGGAAACTGAGCACGGGAGTTGGAGTGCTCCAGGAGGGGCGGGGGTCAGTGGAGGTGCATTTACCGGAATGTCCTACCCTCCCTCATCTCTTGGTCCACTCCTTTTTGCCATGGGCGACAAATAACTTAGACAACGGATGAGGTGATGAGATACTGTGGCAGGTTCGTTCATTCATTCAATAGTATTTATTGAGCGCTTACTCTGTGCAGAGCACTGTACTAAGCGCTTGGAATGTACAGATCGGTAACAGATCGAGACAGTCCCTGCCGTTTGACGGGCGCACAGTCTAGTCGGGGGAGACGGACAGACGAGAGCGATGGCAATAAATAGAATCAAGCGGAAGATCATCTCATTAAAACAACAGCAAGTAAATAGAATCGGGGTGATGTACATCTCATTATCCGCTCATCTTGGAGGACTTCACCAGATGAACAGATCATAGTTTGGAATAATAATAATCCTTCACAGAATTAATAACGTTGGTATTTGTTAAGCGCTTACTATGTGCCGAGCACTGTTCTAAGCGCTGGGGAAGACACAGGGGAATCAGGTCGTCCCACGTGGGGCTCACAGTCTTAATCCCCATTTTACAGACGATTTACTAACTGAGGCACAGAGAAGTTAAGTGACTTGCCCAAAGTCACACAGCTGACAAGTGGCAGAGCTGGGATTCGAACCCATGACCTCTGACTCCAAAGCCCATGCTCTTTCCACTGAGCCACGCTGCTTCTCTTGGAAGCACTTCTTGGGAGGAGTGAAGAGTGAAGAGGAGTGAAGAGTGCAAGCTAGAGTGTACACTAATTACGGGCAGCAAATGTAATAATAATAATGATAATTACGGTCCTCGTTGAGCGCTTTGTGCTAGGCACTGTACTGAGTACAAGTACAAGGAAATCAGGTTGGACACTGTCCCCGTCCCACATGGGGCTCACAGTCTCAATCCCCACTTTACGGATGAGGTAACGGAGGCACGGAGAAGTGAAGCGATTTGACAAGGTCACGCAGCGGACGAGTGGTGGAGCTGGGATTAGAACTCATGACCTTCTGACTCCCGGGCTCTATCCACTACACCATGCTGCTTCACTACTCACTAATGCATCCACCAATCTGTTGTAGTTCATTCTCCCAAGTGCTGAGGAGAGTGCTCTGCGCACAGTAAGCACTCAATAAATACCACCGATCGACTGATTTATGGCAGCCCATAGGTAAAATGGAGAGAGCTGGTGGGATATCTGAAAGGCAATGGTAAGGAGTTTCAGCTGGATGCCAAAAGAGATGGGTGACCATAAATGATCTTCAAGGACTAGAGATGTGCGTTGAGTGACACGCACAAGAAGATTCTTATATTCAATAGTATTTATTGAGCGCTTACTATGTGCAGAGCACCGTACTGAGCGCTTGGGATGAACAAGTCGGCAACAGATAGAGACGGTCCCCGCCGTTCGACGGGCTCACGGTCTAATCGGGGGAGACGGACGGACGAGAACGATGGCGCTAAACAGCGTCGAGGGGAAGAACATCTCGTAAAAATAATGGCAGCTAAATAGAATCGAGGCGATGTACAATTCATTAACAAAAGAAATAGGGTAACGAAAATATATACAGTTGAGCGGACTGCACAGTACGAAATGGAGTGGACAAAGGCTGAGGTCTGGGAGAAAGGCAAAGAGACTAACACAAAAACCTAGGCACACTATAATAATAATAATGACGTTGGTATTTGTTAAGCGCTTACTCTGTGCAGAGCACCGTTCGAAGCGCTGGGGGAGATACGGGGTCGTCAGGTCGTCCCACGTGAGGCTCCCAGTCTTAATCCCCATTTTGCAGATGATGTAACTGAGGCCCAGAGAAGTGAAGTGACTCGCCCACAGTCACGCAGCTGACAAGTGGCAGAGCGGGGGTTCGAACCCATGACCTCTGACTCCCAAGCCCGGGCTCTCTCCGCTGAGCCGCGCTGCTTCTCCATGTGCAGAGGGCAAATCAGGGTGGTGGCTGTTTAGGTGGAAAGGAAGGGGAAAATCTAGAAATCAGCACTTAGTGCTTGGTACAGAGTAAGTCAGCTGTGTGACCTTGGGCAAGTCACTTAACCTCTCTGTGCCTCAGTTACCTCATCTGTCAAATGGGGATTAAAAAAAAAACCTGTGAGCCCCACGTGGGACACCCTGATCACCTTGTATCCCCCAGCGCTTAGAACAGTGCTTTGCACATAGTAAGCGCTTAACAAATACCACAATTATTATTAAGTGCTTTACAAATACCATAATAATAATATCTATTACAAAAATAGCTGGATTAGGCAGTTTTTAATAATAATAATAATGTTGGTATTTGTTAAGCGCTTACTATGTGCAGAGCACTGTTCTAAGCGCTGGGGTAGATACAGGGTGATCAGCTTGTCCCACGTGAGGCTCACAGTTACCCCCCAATTTACAGATGAGGTAACTGAGGCCCAGAGAAGCGAAGCGACTCGCCCACAGTCACCCAGCTGCCAAGAGGCAGAGCCGGGAGTCGAACCCATGACCTCTGACCCCGAAGCCCAGGCTCTTTCCACTGAGCCACGTTCCTAGATGTCACCTCTAGCATGACCTCTGAAAGATGGACTATCGAATCAGCCTCCCGTGCGGTCTGGCTTCTCCCTTTATTCTGTATTCCATACTAACGCACTTCTCCTTTCCTCTTTTAAGTCATCCCCCCTTTTCAAACCGAGCCACAGGCAGAGTTTGGACCCTACACGGAGACCCAAGGTGCGGGAGTAATTGTAGGGAAGGACAAGAGGAACCGCAACCTTCGCCTCCTTCCCAGTGTTCCAACGCAGACCTATTCCTTTGCAACGGCCCAATCTCCTCTGCTGAATCGGGATATGGAAGGGGTCCTGATATTATAATTATCTCCATATATTTCCTCGTGGATTCCCCCGTGAGCCGTTTGCATATAAACCCCTCTGATGAGGCTCTTTCCTCTGTCTCTTCTGCAGAACTTTATTTGCCATTGAGAATTGGGTACATTTAAGGGTCTGTATAAATAATAAATAATTCTAAGTGTAGGTTTACTACGCTTGCGGGCTGATAATTTAATGTCTACGTGGCTACTGGATGATGTCATGGCCTGCTAGCTTCGAGCCTTTATTGCAGCCATGCTAGCATTTATTTTTAGCACAGCAGGTGTCAAAAAGGTTTATTTTGAAAGAAAGAAAACATAAAAATGAATAATTTATGTGAGTTAAATCAAAATGTATTTGGTATAAATGTTTAATCAGGTTTTCACCAACTTCTCTCCATATGCTCTGCCCTGCTCGATAGTGTAGTTCTAATGGAATTACTAAATATATTTTAATGGCTCGGTATATGATATTATGCAGCGGCACTTATGCCAGAGCAATTTTTCAACTTACATTAAACAGGTTAAGATGAGATAATCTTTAGAAGACTCACTAATGATTTACAAGAAGATTCATTTAAAGGTCATATAAAAATCCAGGATAAAAATGATCCATTTTTCTTATTTGAAGATTTTTTTTCCTAAAAGAAGATCGTTGTGTAACTCTAATTAAACCAAAAAGGTAATGTTCCTCCACTTCCTAAAGTAACCGGTGATATCCTATTACTGTCAAAATATAATAACGATTATGGTATTTGTTAAGCAGTTACTCTGGGTTAAGTACTGTTCTACGTGCCGGGGTTGGACACAGTTCCTGTCCCACAAGAGGCTCAGAGTCTTAATCCCCATTTACAGATAAGATATCTGAGGCACGGAAAAGTTAAGTGACTTGACCAAGGTCACACAGCACACAGCAAGCCACTTAACTTCTCTGTGCCTCAGTTACCTCATCTGTAAAATGGGGGAGAAGACACTGAGCTCTACGTGGGACAATCTGATTATTTTGCATCTACCCCAGCGCTTCGAACAGTGCTTGGCACATAGTAAGCGTTTAACAAATACCAACATTATCATTAGGCCATGCTGCCTCCCTGTCAATATCACTGTCCTGTTTGAGTAAGGTCCCAAATCAGGCACAGCAACTAATTTAACTTCTCCCCTGAGAGGATTCCTGGTTAATAATAATAATGAGGTTGGTATTTGTTAAGCGCTTACTCTGTGCAGAGCACTGTTCGAAGCGCTGGGGTAGATACAGGGCCATCAGGTTGTCCCCCGTGAGGCTCACAGTCGAATCAATCAGTGGTATTTATGAAGCACCTACTCTATGCACTTGGGAGAGTTCAGCAGAGAGGTAAAAGACACAGTGTGACCACATGGAATTTACCATCCGAGGAGAGGGAGATGGACATAAAATAATGTACAAGAGGAGGAAGTGTTTCGATAAATAGATTATGCAAAGCAAAATCTAGAAGGGTGAGATAAACGGTTCAGATTATGAGACCAAAGGAATGAGAGGGTACAAAACTGCTGAAATTGGGAGCAGTTGGGAAGATGTGTTGTTGGAAGAAGAACAGTTAATATCAGAACTCTTCTTAAAGGAGGTTGGTGTTTCAAGCAGTTTTAGGAGTCAGGGATTCATGATAGAGGAATTGAGAATGACGTTGACGATGTGCCAAGCACTGTTCTAAAACTAGGTACCAAGCATTGTTCTAAACACTGGAGTATATACTGATGATATATATATATATATATATATATAGGGAGGCTATAATAACGAAGCAGCGTGGCTAAGTGGAAAGAGCACAGGCTTTGGAGTCAGAGGTCATGGGTTCGAATCCCGGCTCGGCCACTTGGCAGCTGTGTGACTGCGGGCAAGTCACTTAACTTCTCTGCGCCTCAGTTACCTCATCTGTAAAATGGGATGAAGACTGTGAGCCCCACGTGGGACAACCTGACTCCCCTGTGTCTCCCCCAGCGCTTAGAACATTGCTCTGCACATAGTAAGAGCTTAACAAATACCAACATTATTATTATATACAAAACAATCCGGTCCCCACTTGGGCTGACAGTCTAAATAGGTGTGAGGACAGATCCCCATTTTGCAGGTGAGGAAACTGAGGCACAGAGAAGTTAAGTGACTTGTCCGAGGTCACGCAGCAAGTAGGTAGCGGAGTTGGAATTAGAATCCAGGTCTTCTGTCTCCAAAGCCCATGCTCTTTCCACTGGACCTTACTGACTGAGTTGGGTCATGGGATTCCTACGCTCATCGTCAATGATATTTGCTGAGCGCTTACTGTGTGCACAGCACTGGACTAAATGCTTGAGCACTGTACTAAGCACTTGAGCACTATACTAAGTGCTTGAATACCAAAGATATTTCTCGCCCTGCAGATATTTGGGCTGCCTTTTACCTTGTTCAAAGAGATGAACTGTTCAACCCATCGGGTCTCAATTGCTTTAAGATACAACTCAGATTTATGATAGCATCTCTCAGTGATCAGTCGCCATCGGTTTTTACGAGATGTTCTTCCCCTCGACTCTATTTATCGCCATCGTTCTCGTCCGTCCGTCTCCCCCGATTAGACCGTGAGCCCGTCCAATGGCAGGGACCGTCTCTATCTGTCGCCGACTTGTTCACTCCAAGTGCTTAGTACAGTGCTCTGCACATAGTAAGCGCTCAATAAATACTATTGAATGAATGAATGAATCAGTTTCAAATCCAGCTCTTAGAAGAGTGCCAGAGCTTAAAACAGTGCTTGGCACATAGTAAGCGCTTAACAAATAGCATAATCATTATTATTATTATTTTTACTAATGAGTCCTCTTCAATAGTATTTATTGAGCGCTTACTATGTGCAGAGCACCGTACTAAGCGCTTGGAATGAACAAGTCGGCAACAGATAGAGACGGTCCCCGCCGTTCGAAGGGCTCACGGTCTAATCGGGGGAGACGGACGGACGAGAACGATGGCGATAAATAGAGTCGAGGGGAAGAACATCTCGTAAAAACCGATGGCGACTAAATAGAATCGAGGCGATGTATATTTCATTAACAAAATAGATAGGGTAATGAAAATCTATACAGTCGAGCGGACGAGTACAGTGCCGAGGGGATGGAAAGGGAGAGGGGGAGGAGCAGAGGGAAAGGGGGAAAAGAGGGTTAAGCTGAGGAGAGGTGAAGGGGGGGTGGCAGAGGGAGTAGAGGGAGAAGAGGAGCTCAGTCTGGGAAGGCCTCCTGGAGGAGGTGAGCTCTCAGTAGGGCTTCGAAGAGGGGAAGAGAGTCAGTTTGGTGGAGGTGAGGAAGGAGGGCGTTCCGGGACCGCAGGAGGACGTGGCCCGGGGGGTCGACGGCGGGACGGGCGAGACCGAGGGACGGCGAGGAGGTGGGCGGCGGAGGAGCGGAGCGTGCGGGGTGGGCGGTAGAAAGAGAGAAGGGAGGAGAGGTACGAAGGGGCGAGGTGACGTAGAGCCTCGAAGCCTAGAGTGAGGAGTTTTTGTTTGGAGCGGAGGTGGATAGGCAACCACTGGAGGTGTTTCAGAAGGGGAGTGACATGCCCAGATCGTTTCTGCGGGAAGATGAGCCGGGCGGCGGAGTGGAGAATAGACCGGAGCGGGGCGAGAGAGGAGGAAGGGAGGTCAGAGAGAAGGCCGACACGGTAGTCTAGCCGGGATATGACGAGAGCCCGTAGCGGTAAGGTAGCCGTCTGGATGGAGAGGAACGGGCGGATCTCGGCGATATCGTAAAGGTGAAACCGGCAGGTCTCGGTAACGGATAGGACGCGTGGGGTGAACGAGAGAGACGAGTCGAGGACGACACCGAGATCGCGGGCCCGAGAGACGGGAAGGATGGTCGTGCCATCCACGGTGATAGGGAAGTCTGGGAGAGGACCGGGTTCGGGAGGGAAGATGAGGAGCTCAGTCTCGCTCACGTTGAGTTTTAGGTGGCGGGCCGACATCCGGGTGGAGACGTACCGGAGGCGGGAGGAGATGCGAGCCCGAAGGGAGGGGGAGAGGACGGGGGCGGAGATGTAGATCTGTGTGTCATCTGCGTAGAGATGGTAGTCAAAGCCCTTCTCCTAGGACCTAAGCTTCTTCCCTGGACATTAGGCCTCGGGAGAATTAGAGGGGATCAGTGAAAATCAAGCATTCGGTGCCTTCGTATTCTGAAAATAAAATGGAAAAAGACAAATCGTAACAAGTCTTAGAAATTGAAGAGTGTCCCCTTTGGGTTTTAAACTCTTGTGGAAAGCGATCACATCTACCAACTCCATGATATAGTACTTTCCCAAGAATTTAGTCCAGTGCTCTGCACATAGTAAGCGCTTAACAAATACCAACATTATTATTATTATTAACCAGGAATCCTCTCAAGGGAGAAGTTAAATTTGTTGCTGTGTCTGATTTGGGACCTTACTCAAATAGGACAGTGATACTGACAGAGAGGCAGCATGGCCTAATAATAATGTTGGTATCTGTTCAAAGCTTACTATGTGCCAAGCACTGTTCTAAGCGCTGGGGTAGATACAAGGTAATCAGGTTGTCCCACTGGTATTAAGCGCTTAATAAATACCATAAATTGATTGACCGTTGACGGAGTAAGAGACCCAAAGGGAGCCAGACACACAGACACACAGAGAGGGAGATGGGCACGGAAAACGTCTCCACCACATTGGTGGACGATGGCTACACACCGAAATTCCAAAGCAAACTCTGAGAATCATTGCCGTGTGGCCCGGTGGACAGAACACGGGCCTGGGAGTCAGAAGGATCTGGCTTCTAATTCTGGCTCTGTCACTTGTCTGCTATGTGACCTTGAGCAAGTCACTTCACTTCTCCATGCCTCAGTTACCTCATCTGTCAAATGGGGATTAAGACTGTGAACCCTATGTGGGTCAGGGGCTTTGTCCAACTTGATCGCTTGTGTCTATCCCAGCACTTAGCGTGGCTCTGTGGCAAGAGCCCGGGCTGGGGAGTCAGAGGTCATGGCTTCGAATCCCGACTCTGCCACTTGTCAGTTGTGTGACTGTGGGCGAGTCACTTCACTTCTCTGGGCCTCGGTCACCTCATCTGTCAAATGGGGATGAAGACTGTGAGCCTCATGTGGGACAACCTGATGACCCTGTATCCCCCCCCCAGCGCTTAGAACAGTGCTCTGCACATAGTAAGCGCTTAACAAATACCAACATCATCATCACCTAGTGCGGAGCCTGGCACATAGTAAGCACTTAACAGATACCCCCCAAAATAAATAAATAACCTCTTGAAGTTTCACTCAGCCCTGGTTTTCAGTGAGTCTAAGAAATGGTCAATTATGGGGTTTATTTTGGAAGGTGGAAAGAGAAGTATTTTTATAAAAATATTTTCCAACTTTACTAGAGCTTTGGCTGCCAAAGCCCATCTTATCAGAACCTTTGCATTCAGTCCTCATTGTTACGCTCAACTTTTTGTGATTATCCTTAAAATGGGAAATCAAGATGAAATAATAGACCTGAAATCATAATTTTAAAATTCTCTAATTAGACTGGCAGGAATTACTTTTTTCCACTGCCCTGATTTTCTAAGGCAGAAAACATTCCCCTGAAAGTGGTTTGTATTCAAAACTTTTTTCTCTACAGGATTTGGGGAACATTAGTAAATGAGATGTGAATATTTATAGACATTGGTGACATTACTACTGCATTTAGAAGCTTTTATTCCAAATTATAGATTCATGTAAAGCTTATAAATTAGAAGCTTTGTAGAAAGTGTCTAAATATTTATGAATTTAACTACATTTAGGAATAAATTTGCAAAATTTACATTTGCTGTTTTTTCACATTTATGGGAAAATATGAGTTTTCTAATAATCTATCAAAAACGAATCAGGACTCAGCTAAGCACAAACATAAGGAGGAAGTGCCTTCTCCCTCTTACTAGAAATAAACCATACAGGGTTCTTCCTCCAGGCCTATCATGTTTTTAAGGGTCAATTGTAATACTTTTTTTTTAATCATCAACCTCCAGCAGACAGAAAAAAAATCATCTTAATTAAGGCTTTAAAACAGCTGCCCCTGTGGAGATTTGTTATCCTCAGCCCGCTCAACAACGCTCACTTACAGATATCCAGATCCATTAGATCCCCGTGGGCTTCACTCAGTCCGTCCTCTTTATTGAGGGCTTTCATGGCTCAGTGGAAAGAGCCCGGGCTTTGGAGTCAGAGGTCATGGGTTCGACTCCCGGCTCTGCCACTTGGCAGCTGTGTGACTTTGGGCAAGTCACTTAACTTCTCTGGGCCTCAGTTACTTCATCTGTAAAATGGGGATTAAGACTGTGAGCCCCACGTGGGACAACCTGATTATCACAAGCTTGTTGTGGGCGGGAAATATTCCTGTTTACTGCTATATTGTACTCGCCCGAGTGTGCTCTGCACAAAAAAGTAAGCACTCAAATACGATTGATTGAATGAATAAACAAATGAACACGACTTACCGGGGAAGTCTCTTGGCTTCAGTGAGCTCCTACCTGCCTGAAACTCCTTTTCCTTCCACATGTAACAAACTAAACTCTCGCCACATTTCCTCCAGGAGGCCCTTCCTACTAAAGGCTAATCTCCAATTTATAACCCCAAATTGCCACTATTACTCCCAATATCTGTAATTTATTTGTTTGTCTCCCCTGTCAGATTGTAAAGTCCCGCGGGCAGGAATTGTATCTTCTAACTTTTCTGTATTCTCCCAAGAGCTTAGTGAAGTTGTCTGCTCACAGTAGGTACTCAGTAAATGCAACTGCTTGAGAAGAGAGGTTTACATGATTAAAGGGGTGGAAAATATATCATAAAGGCATTAATCTTCTGTAGCCTAGAATAGAGATGACTAAAGGATCATTTAATGATGACCGTTAACTACCTAGATGGTCGTTATAGAGAGAATGCTATGAAGCTAGTCTTCATTTTCACTTAGAACCAAATGAAAGGAATGGGCTTGAATAAAACTAAAGCTGATTTAGTCGGACACAGGGTCGGGCTCGGTGACTATCAGTGTGATCAAACATTGGAGTAAGCTATCGAGGAAGGGTGTGGCAACAACAACCTTGGGGATCTTGGAATAACAGGCCGCCATCTGTCCCAAATGAATGAATCACTTTCATCTAGCTCCGCTCAAGGGAGTGGATAGCTGACAACCAATCAGCTAAACCAAAGTAACTGAGGTCAGAGCAGCTAAAAACTCCAGTGTGGAAGGTTCCAGCAATTGAAATCAGCTGTCCTAAAAGGACTGAGCAGAAAGTCAAGGCGGATGAGACAGAGTCTCAGTCTCCTTTATTCTTTGTTAAAGAACATTTAGAAAATCTGTTTCGACACCACTGGGTTTTAGTTGCTTCATTTTAGATGGCTTGTTACATGGTTGTCACTCCAAATGAGGCTTCCTGAGTCAAATCCCCCAACACCCTGGTTTCATTGCCAGAGAGAGTGTTTGCCATTTGGCAATATGCCTGGCTTTTCTTCTATGGCCAAAGGCAAGCTCCCTTTGTTAGGAATGGTAAAGGGCTGCTGAGGTTCCTCTTAGTTTTAAAGACCTCCAGCGGTGCAGAATGAGATTCACAATATGCTGGATATCTGGTCAATTTTAATTCATTTGAAGGTTACTATTCCACTGTACTTGAAACAAAAACCACATGCAATAAAAGCAAAAGGCGATGAAAATAAAGTCTCTACCCGGTCACCAGAAGAAACAGAGTACTACAGGCGTGGCAAAACCTATAACATCAACTGGGTCCTTGCTAAGCCGGTGCATACAATGGAGAGTATGTGAAAGAAAGCCAGAGAGGGAGAGATTAAGAATGATAGAGAGAAATTAAAACTATTTCTGATCCTTGGATAGTAGAGAGCTTATGTCCGGAGAAAATAAAGTTCTTAATTATATACCGAATCAACCTAATGTCCTTCCCCCCCCCCCCCATGACAGTACTATAGGTTTGTGGGTATGTTTGGGGATTAGTAGTATTGCTATTTATTGCTATTGTTCTTGTCCGTCCGTCTCCCCCGATTAGACTGTGCGCCCGCCAAAGGGCAGGGACTGTCTCTGTTACCGATTTGTCCATTCCAAGCGCTTAGTACAGTGCTCTGCACATAGTAAGCACTCAATAAATACTATTGAATGAATGAATTAGTAGTAATAATAATGGTCTCGCCTATCCCACCGTCGACCCCCGGGCCACGTCCTCCCGCGGTCCCGGAACGCCCTCCCTCCTCACCTCCGCCAAACTGATTCTCTTCCCCTCTTCAAAACCCTACCTAAAACTCACCTCCTCCAAGAGGCCTTCCCAGACTGAGCTCCCCTTCTCCCTCTACTCCCTCTACCACCCCCCCTTCACCTCTCCGCAGTTTAACCCTCTTTTCACCCCATCTCCCTCTGCTCCTCCCCCCTCTCCCTTCCCATCGCCTCGGCACTGTACTCGTCCGCTCGACTGTATATATTTTCATTACCCTATCTATTTTGTTAATGAAATGTACATCGCCCCGATTCTATTTAGTCGCCATCGGTTTTTACGAGGTGTTCTTCCCCTCGACTCTATTTATCGCCATCGTTCTCGTCCGTCCGTCTGCCCCGATTAGACCGTGAGCCCGTCGAACGGCAGGGACTGTATCTGCTGCCGACTTGTTCATTCCAAGCGCTTAGTACAGTGCTCTGCACATAGTAAGCGCTCAATAAATACTATTGAATGAATAATAATGTTTACCGAGCACCTACTGAATGTAATTCACTGTACTAAGCAGTTGAAAAGTGAAACAGATGCTCATGACACTTTCCCAATTCACAGTCACCTTCACTCTAATAGGAGGCTACCAAAGGTCCGTACCCTAAAATATCAGCAGATGTCATCATAGAAAAGCAACTGTAATCAAGGATTAAATGAAAAGGGCTAAGCAGCATAGCCAAGTGGAAAGAAGAGGGACCTGGACCTCAAAAGACCTGGGTACTAAGTCCAACTCTGCCGCTTGTATGCTGTGCGACCTTGGGCAAGTCACTTAACTTCTCTGAGTTTCAGTTTTCTCTTCTGTAAAATGGAGATTAAATACCTGTTCATGTTGTGATTCCAGGTCTGCTCAGTCAGTGATATTCTTAAGTGGCCGATTCAGGAGTACCCGTGCTAGGATCTTACTGGTATTGGAGCGTAAGGAGATGCCTCAGTAATTTCTGCAATCTGATCTTCACCTTACTTCTGCAAGGTGGTGAGGATGAGGGCATCTTTGAGATCCTGCAGTATTTCCAAGGATCCATATGTTTAGGAAGAGTTTTAAGTGCTTAAACTGGCTGTTTAAACTAGGTGCTTGTGTTTAAATTGGGTGTCATCTCCGTGTTTCTAGGTCTAAGCAAGTGTGCTATCAGGGTCAGGTGCTTTTCCATTTCACGTGGCTTGGACTGCTGCAGTGACTTCTGCAACAGATGGTACAAGGTCCAAGTCTTTGCGTAGTGGAAAGTCTCAGTAAGTGCTTAGTACAGTGCTCTGCACACAGTAAGCACTCAATAGATACCACTGATGATGCTGCTGCTGATGTTCTGTATCTTTTTCAGAGACTCGTTTTACATAGCCGAATGTGTGTTGAGCGGGGTATGCGAATGTTCTTGACGTCTTTGTCTACCTTGCCACTGGCCTCTCTCGCCCACATCTGCCTCTGGTCTGAAACGGTCTTCCTCTTCATATCCAACAGACACTTATTTTTCCCCCCTTCAAAGCCTTAACGAAGACAGATCTCCTCCAAGAGGGCTTTCACGACTAAAGCTCTCTTTCCCTTTTCTTCAACTCCTTTCGGCATCACCCTGACTTGCTGCCTTTATTCATCCTCCCTCACCGCCCCAGAGCACTTATGTTCATAGCCGTAATTTATTTATTTGTAGTAACGTCTGAATCCCCCTCTAGACTGTAAACTCACTGTGGGCCGGGAATGTGACTGTTAAATTGTTATTCTGCACTCTCCCAAATGCTTGGTACAGTGTTCTGCACATAGTCATGGCTCTATAAATACACATGACTGACTGATTGCCTTTTTGATTTTGATGAGGCTGGAGCCATCTTCATTCTTCAAAGGAACCACGTTGAATGGGGCCACCTAATGTGTTTAGCTAAGTGTACACATTTTCGTTTTTGTGACGATCTGCATAGCCCTGGCTTTCTTCTACTTTGGCCTTCCACCACCTGTCACACGTTTTCCTTGATTTAGCTTGCAAGTTGTTAATCACGTTTCCTAAAGCCTCACTCCTGCCCGAGTTCGTGGGTACTGCAAGATGCTGCCGGTGTAAGCGCTGTTTCTCAGCAAGGAGGCCTTTAATTTCCAAGTCATTTGCATCAAAACAGTCTTGGAGCCTTTTCTTGGCTGTGCCCAGTGTATTGACAGCTGCCTGGAATACGGCAGCCCAGAGAAATCTTCATTCACTGTGCACGGTGCTGACTGCCGTTGGATTTTCTCTTTTCAACAGAGCTGCTGTGATGTTGCCGGTGTCATTCAATTGTTTGCGTGGCTCAGAGGCCGGTTTTTAATATGACAGTTGGAAACACAGTGTGAGATTGGAGCACAGTCCATTCGATTCCATTCAGTTGTATTTATTAAGCGCTTAATCTGTGCAGAGCACTGTACTAAACACTTGGGAGAGTACAATACAACAATAAACAGAGACATTCCCTGCCCACAACGAGCTTACCGTCTAGAGGGCTGTAAGCATATGAGATGAAAGTCCCTCAAACGTTCTGTCCACATGCGGGTGCCATAATCTGTGCATCTCAGAGGTCCCTCGTGGCATGGTGATGTAATTAAATCGATGTCACTGTTTAGACTGGGAATGCAGCTGGAATATTTTGATATTAGGCTGTTAATAGATGGTGTTTGACACCATCTCTCAGCAGAAGGAGGCCACTGCCCTTGAGTTGCCTAATCCATGCGGCCCGATGACTTCCCTCCATGTCTGGGTCTTGCTTCGAACGAAGGCATCGAAATCACTCATTAAAATGAATTTATATTCAGCAACCAAGCAACCAACACCCTGGACCACCTATTCTCTTAGGACTTTTTTTGAGTGCCGTTATGAAGCATCCACCCCCTCTCCCTTCCCCTCCCCTCAGCACTGTGCTTGTTGGCTCAATTATATATACTTTCATTACCCTATTTATTTTGTTAATGATATACATCACCTTCATTCTATTTATTGCTATTGTTTTAATGAGATCTTCACCCCCTTGATTCTATTTATTGGTATTGTTTTTGTCCGTCTCCCCCGATTAGACTGTGCGCCCGTCAGTGGGCAGGGACTGTCTCTATCTGTTGCCGATTTGTACATTCCCAGCGCCTAGTACAGTGCTCTGCACATAGCAAGCGCTCAATAAATACTATCGAATGAATCCACCACCATCAGTAGGCCTTCTGCTTGAATAGTTTTTCATTAGTGGTGATGGTTGGCACTGAACCATCCACACTCTCGCTCCGTTCTCCAGTAGCCAATGGCACACCTCGTGAGATGGTTGGTTAGCCTATAGCTGCACTCTGTAACTGTAGAACGGTAGATCCGGTGCTTAGTACGGTGCCTGGCACTTAGTAAGCGCTTAACAAATACTATTATTTTTATCCCTGTCTACCCTATGCCCTCACCCAGTTTGTACACTGATGTGAAGTGAGATGCTGACATCTGCTGTACCTGTCTTGGAGGTGACCTCTGAAGTCCAGGGGTGGTTAATGGCCGGGAACAGACAATCTGGGTGCCTTTCCCTTTAGAACATAAGCTCGTTGTGGGCAAGGAATATGTCAGTTATATAATTATATTGTACTCTCCCGAGTACAGTGTTCTGCACACAGTAAGTGCTCAATAAATGTGACTGACTGACTTCTCAGCAGCAGACCCCGCTGTGTCCCTAATTGGTCCGGACAAAGAACTGGAAAGCAATTGATATGGAATGTGGGGGTATAAGCTGTATATTGAAAAGCTGTCGAATGGAAAAAATGATATATCAGGGCCCGCAGGCGCTTCAGTGTCTGTGGCACAACTCCTCCAACTTCATCAATCACTTCATTTCTTCTACGGTCAGGAAATCTCTCACTCCTCCTGAGCCAAAGAAACGAGCCCTGAGAGGGGACCGATGGCTACACAGTCTGAGAGAGGAAGGGCTTTCCTGAGCAGACGGTTTCATGCATCCTGAGAAGCAGCATAGCAGGTTGGCTCAGTGGAAAGAGCACGGGCTTGGGAGTCGGAGGTTATGGGTTCGAATCCTGGCTCAGCCACTGGGCAGCTGTGTGACCGTGGGCACGTCGCTTCGTTTCTCTGTGCCTCAGTGACCTCATCTGTAAAATGGGGATTAAGACTGTGAGCCTCACATGGGACAACCGGATTACCCTGTATCTGCCACAGCGCTTAGAACAGTGCTCTGCGCATAGTAAACGCTTAACAAATACCAACATTATCATCGTTATTAGTGAAAAAGCAGCGTGGCCTAGTGGGAAGAGCACAGGCCTGGGAGTCAGAGGACCTGGGTGCTAATCCTGGCTCCACCAACTGTCTGCTGTGGCACCTTGACCAAGTCATTCAACTTCTCTGTGCCTCAGTTTCTTCATTTGTAAAATGGCGATGAAATACCCGCTCTCCTTCCTACTTAGAATGTGATCCCCATAAGGAATAGCTTGCCGTGGACAGAGAATGTGCCTGTTTATTGTTGTATTATACTCTCCCAAATACTTAGTACAGTGCTCTGCTCACAGTAAGCGCCCAGTGAATACAATTGAATGTACGAATGAATAGGGACTGGGTCCAACCTGATTAACAGATATTTACCCCAGCACTTTGAATAGTATTTGAAACATGGTAAATGATTAACAAATACTATTATTTTCATTCATTTGATGACCCCTGAGGCTTTCCCTAACCTACAAGTCACCATGAACTTCTGGGCACCTTGTTAATTTGCTTTTAGAAAATGACCTCTGGTATTAGAGCAGCAGCGTGGCTCAGTGGAAAGAGCCCGGGCTTGGGAGTCAGAGGTCATGGGTTCTAATCCCGGCTCTGCAGCTTGTCAGCTGTGTGACTTTGGGCAAGTCACTTAACTTCTCTGTGCCTCAGTTCCCTCATCTGTAAAATGGGAAATAAGACTGTGAGCCCCACCTGGGGCAACCTGATCACCTTGTATCCCCTCCAGCGCTTAGAGTGCTTTGCACATAGTAAGCGCTTAACAAATGCCATCATCATTATCATTATTATTGTCCAGCTACAACAGTGTTTTCACATAGTAAGCACTCAATAAATACTACTGAATGAATTAAGAACATATGTCAAATATATTTCACACTCTACATATCAAGATGGGGAGATGTCTAGTATAGGCAAAAGTTTTATCTGCCTGCAATGGTTCTGCAGTGGGCCCTCTTAAAATAACAGATGAGCTACATGTCATCTTCTATGTCTTTGCTGAGTCCCTTCTAGCCATGGGACTGTATTTCCTTTCAGCCACTCACCCCAAAAAAGCAGCAAATGGACAGACCATAGTCGGTCCTCATACTGAACGGCCTGATGGCTACTGAGAGAACCCATCACCAGCGAGAAAATAGATTTTGTAAGCAAGATTTCCCCCACCTCTCTAAAACCTGGTAGTCTTTATTCATTTTTTCATGATGTACACATCAAAGCCTTCTTACCCAGCTTATCCTCCGCACCACATAAAATCCCAAGGTTAACAGTTGAAGGTCACCATCTTTCTCTCACCACCCTGTCTCGGGCCATACTTGGGAACAGGAAAAGGGCCCAGCTGGTGAGGGGGAAGTTGCTTCTCGTGTACTATTTGTGTGCCTAGCAGATGTAAAAAGCTTGGTGCAGTGATCTGAGTGCACCTGTTGGTTTGTCACCATCTGCTAGCCAAAATGTGAAAGAACCACACCCTCGGAGGGCCAGCTGAAGAGAACTTAATCTCTTCCCTACAGGCTTCAAAACACAGGCCACTGATCATGCTTTACAAAAGAAGAAAGTCAAACAAAGAAGCAAACTGTCTGAACTAGGCCTCGGGGGACCAGAGTCTGCTATCTGTACAGGGTTTCGTTTCTTGTGCTAACTAGATAGGGCTTTTGAAATAAACTAGATCCTTATGACCTGATAAGAAAGTAGGTAAAAAAAACAAAAACATGACGTTTTATTATTAAAAGAAAGGTATTAATGCAATGGAGACACTAATATTAAGCAAACTGAGAGGTAATGGTAATGGGGATGACTACTTGGTGAGGTGGAACTGAGCTAAGGCAGACGGAATCAGAAATTCAATAGAAAAGTACTTCCGATAGCAGCATCTGACTTCAGCCCTCCCCAAGGCTTCTCTCTTAAGCAGTTGCCTCATTGTCTCAGCATTGCCGACTCAGGAAGAGATAAAACAAGCCCCTCTACATTAGCCTAATTCATTCATTCACTTATTGAGCGCTCACTGTGTGCACAGCACTGTACTAAGCACTTGGAAAATACAGTTCAGTAACAGAGACACTCCTTGCCCACATTGGGCTCACATTCTAGAAGGGGGGAGTCAGGCATCAAACCAAGTAAACAGGCATCGATAGCATCAGTATGAATAAATAGAACTATAGATATATACACATTGATATAAATAGAATTATAAATATGCACGTATATACATAAGTGCTGTTGGGGGGGAGGGGAGTAGAGCAAAGGGAGTGAGTTCCGGGGGATAGGGAGAAGAGGGGGAGCAGAGGAAAAGGGGGGCTGAGTCTGGGACTAATAATTCCAACTAAGCCTAATTCCAAATAAATAAAATGCAAGAGCAAACTGGAGATCCGGCTGTAATGATGGTGTTTACTTTTTGCCAAGCACTGTGATTAGGATTGGAGTAGAATACCAGCGAATCAGATTCGAGAAAATCCTTGTCCAAACTTGTAACCTAAGTGGTGAAGAGAGTAGGCGTCTTTTCCTGTTTTACAGCGAGGAAACTAAAGGCACAGAGAGCTAAATGACTTGTTCAAGGTCGGATAGCATTCCAGTAGCCCAGCTTGGCTAGAACCCAGTTAGAATCTCTAGTCCCAATCCCATGCTCTTTCTACTAGCTAGAGTATGAAGATTTCATTTGAAAATGAAAATTTTCAGTCCTTATCTATTTCATATAGCAGGTCAAAAATAGCAAACTTTATTGCACCTAGCCATTGGCCATCCCTTTCATCCACCTAATCATCACATAAAAATTTTTATATCTCTGAAAACCCTCCATGTGGAACTGTACTCCCGGTCTCCACAGAACCCCAAATTTCCAAAAGTTAAATTTTAAAACCGAAGAAAGATGAAGATGACTCATTCGAGAATTCATTTGGTTGCCAGTCGTTTGTGCCTTTGGGGACAGCTTGTAAAAATGAGCTGAAATTGATCATGTCCATAAAGCCCCTAAAGGTAGATTCATAAATTCAGGCCATCACCTTAAGGGGAAGGGGAACAGCAGGAGAAATCCCAGGGATCAATCAAACAATCAGTGGTATTTATTGAGTACTAATAGTGTGTCAAGGGCTGCACTGAGTGCTTGAGAGAGTACAATACGACAGAGTTGGTATTCACATTCCCTGCCCACAGTGAGCTTATAGTCTGGAGTAGGAGACAGGTATTGATTTGAACAAGTAAGTTATAGAGCTGTACATAAGCGCTGTGGGGCAAATAGCAAGCTTTTAAAGGGTATAGATCCAAGTCCAAAGACAAAGCAGAAGGGAAAGAGAGTAGG
This sequence comes from Ornithorhynchus anatinus, assembly GCF_004115215.2. NCBI lineage: Eukaryota > Metazoa > Chordata > Mammalia > Monotremata > Ornithorhynchidae > Ornithorhynchus > Ornithorhynchus anatinus. The sequence goes on from NC_041731.1 coordinate 56,112,324, forward strand.
GGAAAAAGTAGGGGAAGACCTCTTGGGAAGACGTGATGGTAACAAGACTTGGAAGGCAGGGAGACTGGTGGTCTGATGTATACAATAATAATAATAAAAATGGCATTTGTTAAGCGCTATATGCCAAGCGCTGTTCTAAGCGCTGGGGTACCTACAAACACCGTTCTAAGCACTGGGGTACATACAAGGTAATCAGGTTGTCCCACGTGGGGCTCACGGTCTCAATCCCCATTTTCCAGATGAGGTAACTGAGGCACAGAGAAGTCAGTCAAGCGACTTGCTCAAAGTCACATGGCTGATCAGTGGCGGAGCTGGGATCAGAACCCACGACCTCTGACTCCCAAGCCCGGGCTCTTTCCACTGTGTCATTCGGCTGCCCTATGGTGCGGGAGGGCGTACCGGGCTCCAGGGAGGATGTGGGAAAGGGGTCGGCAGCGAGATAGATGAGATTAAGGCACTGTGAGCAGGCTGGCACTAGGGGAATCAAGTGAGCTGGTTGAACTCTAGCACGCTTGAAATCAGTGAGTTGAAGTCATCACTTCTGCCTCCTCTGGTTCATTTAAAGAAGTGGGTGCCCGGATATCAGGGTGGTCGGTGCCGAGAGTTTTCGGGCAGAGTCTGTCTTGAGTTCGGTCAGCTGCACCTATCTGAACAGCCACCATCTCCTTTCCACTGCCAGGGATGGTTGCTCTCTGCTACTATTCCCTCGTCAGTGAAAGAGTTTGAGTGGGAATAATCTGTCATCAAACTGTTTGTAAAAATCATTCTTAGTCCCATCAAATGTTAGCTTAGCTGCTTTTGCTGAACCAGTAGTATAAGAGCTTGACAGGCTATTCCAACGAGAGATACGCTGCAAATTATGAAAGGTTTGATTGGTCATTCAAGAAGCTCATTTCAAGAGGCTTTAAGGATGCTTGAGGTAGATGAGACTTTCTAGACAATCTGCTATTTCCTTTTTCTACCGAATACCAGAATACAATTACCTAAGCGATTATGTAGGTCTTCACCTTTCGATGTACTTTCCATTTGCTTCGGCTTTTTCTGAAATGTGTTTGAATTTATAGAATCCTTGAGGAATATCCAACAGAATTGATCCCTTTAAACCGATCCCTCTGAAGTCTTTTTAAATTAATGGTTTCACTTCTGCCCTCCGGCAATATGTGGTTGATAAACTTGAGACAAGCTACCTTTAGGCAGCAGACAATCCCTTTCAAAACATTAAAGGCGGGAACATATGGCAGCACTATCCCATATGAAAGCATGCTGAAGGTACAAGTTGCGAGCCTCAGTGGTACATGCCTCGTTTTAAATAAAACATAACATCATCTGGTTCGTGCTTAAACACTGAAATGGAGAAATTATTGGCCATCCTGTCACTTCCAAAGCAATGGTGTTAACGGTTTGCACATGTGCTGTTTACAAATCCCCAACCTATCAGGCTGCAGTTGCCAACTCAGCTTTTGCAAGGTAAAAGCAAGAGACTGACAGCTTGCAAATTTTTCAATCGTTGGTGAGCTCCTGGGACCACCTCAAGTTCTTTTCTCTCTCTCTCTTTTTGTTTTTTGACAGTCAGAGACCCACAACAGAGGGGTATATTTTCCTTTCGATGCACACGTGTAACTTTCCAGCTATGTCTTCCTTCCCACATTTTCCTGCCGGGATGGATTATTCATGCTGAAGCACGTTGTGTAGCTCAACATGATGTTTCAGGCAGCCCAGAATCTTGGGAGAAGTGAATCCACTTCATTAGCCACATAGGGCAAGAAAGCAGTTACTCCCGCTCCAGAATGTGTCTGAGTTCAAAAATCTAGTCTCCTTTTAATGGAGGCATGTACAATCCCTTAATGTTAACATCATTAATGCTATTCCAAGGTTACGGGATAAGTGAATATATTCCATTATCCACACAGAGAAAGGATAGTGGCTTTATCAAGGTGGCGCATAGCTACGCTCTGGGTTTTCTTTGACTCGCTTGGTACACATGCAAATGCCCTTAATATAAAAGGGCATTCATTATTTGCACTGTACACTCTCATGCTCTTAGTAGTGTTCTGATTACAGTAATTGCTCAGAATATACCACTGATCGATAACCATTAGTGGGAGACGTATATGTGTGTGTATACATAGTTTACACACATGTATTTATACTATTTACATATGTATGTATGTATGCATGTATATATATACACACATATATGTATTTATACTATTTACATATGTATGTATATAATATATATATATATATATATATATTATATATATATATAATACTAACTATGGTATTGTTAGGTGCTCAGAATTTGCCAGGAACTGTACTAAGTGCTAGGATAGAAACAAGTTAATGAGATTGGACACAGACCCTGTGCCACATAGCGCTCACAGTCTAAATCGCCATTTTACAGATGAAGTAACTGAGGCACAGAGAAGTTAAATGACTTGCCCAAGATCACACAGCAGACAAGAAGCAGCATAGCTCAGTGGAAAGAGCCCGGGCTTGGGAGTCAGAGGACGTGGGTTATAATCCCAGCTCCGCCGCTTGTCAGCTGTGTAACTTTGGGAAAGTCGCTTCACTTATCTGTGTCTCAGTTACTTCATCTGTAAAATGGGGATTAAGACTGTGAGCCCCACGTGGGACAACCTGATCACCTGGTATCCCCCCCAGCGCTTAGAACAGTGCTTGGCACACAGTAAGTCTTAACAAATGTCATCATTAAGTGGCAGAGCTGGGAAGAGGATCAAGGTCCCAGGTCCCAGACCTGCTTCTCATCAAGAAAACAGAATAAGAAGAGGCATGTTCAGGAGAGGATACCTCTAACAATAATAATAGTAATTATGCTATTCGTTAAGCACTTACTATGTGCCAAGTACTAAGTGCTGGAATCGATGCAAGATAATCAAGTTGGACACAGTCCTTGTCCCACATGGGGCTCTTGGAGGACATGTGATTTTAGGAGGGCTTTGATGTGAGTAAGCTCAAGATAATAGTCTCTTCCATAAGGGATGGTGATATTAGCCATGAGATTCAGTATCATTAATGTCACATAACCTGAAGGAAAATAACTGCCCTTTCTTGGAAAACCATGCTTTACGGAAAGTCCATCGGTGGAAAAATAAATACATTTTCTAAATAGTTCTCTATTGATTGAGCAAACACTCTATGACTTTTTTCCTCATCCATAATTAGTCATAGTGTAATTAGTCTACTTGATTGCTGTAGAGAAGCAGAAACGGATACAGTTCTACAGAATTATTTAACTTCTTCTGGCTTCAGCTATTTCATAAAATGGTGGTCTCTCTGCTTCCACGAGTTCTCAAGCCCATTAGCTTTCCAGAGTGAATTGGCCGTTGGAAACAAGAAAGGATTGGGTGAGACCATTTTCAGTTTTTCAATTTCTCTGTTGTCGTGTGTGCAAATGGTTCAGACCCTTTACATTATAAAATGTTGTCAGGTTTAAGAAATGCAAAACAATTATGCAAATTTCCAGGTGTTTATACCTTTTGGAGCATTTTTCCTTTTGTGGGAATGGAAGACAATTTATTGATAGCTAAATAGAGTTATTAAGAGAAGAAATCTTACAAGATCATTTATTTAAAAATATATAGACAGATGGATGGGTAATTAAGATAGGAGGTAGATCTTTGCTTTTTTGCAGGGATGATGAAATTCTAAATTTTGTGATCTGCAAAGCTTTGCACAAATTTTGCTGTCTCCTAATTTAGGAACAATTTACAAATATGGCCCCAGTAGGACTATGATATTCTATGTCTTTACAAAGCAAAATGCAATATGTTTCATTAGCTTGTTATTCAGCTGAAGTACTATATTTAATAGGGATTCAGAGATGTAGAATCATTGTTTGCAAGGAAAACAGCTTAGACTTAACTGAAATAAAATTCTGATACCATCTCCATCAGTAAGAGAGATCTGTTCAACTGGTAGCTCCTGCTCCAAACATAACTATCCTTCTGAAGTCCGGATCCTCTCCATATTCATGATGATTTTTTTTCATATAAATAACTTTTATAATGATTATAACCTATGGATTTCAGGGGTGAAGATGAAGTAATTTGAGACGAGTTGCCTGTATCAAGCCCATGTCAATTTTCTAAAGCATTTTTGTAAACTGCAAGCCTGTCATGGGCAGGGAATGTGTCTACCAAGTCTGTTGTATTATACCTTCCCAAGCATTTAGTACAGTGCTCTGCACATGGTAAACGCTCAATAAATACCACTGATTGATTTCCCCAGGCCTGACCAATGGATCTTCATGGAAAGGATCAGCACTGTATCTTCAATTTAATGTAGTCAGCGTCAGAAGTTTCCCATCCTTCTATCCCAGAGTTATCCGACTCATTCCACACTTAAAATTCTTCCCAGCTCTCTACAGTCCCTAATAATATCTTGGACATATATATTCATCTATATTCATGAGGGTGCAGATGCAGCCAAATTAGTGGCAGTGAGGCACATTTTACAGTGTAGAAAATACAATCTGGCTAGTCTTTTTTATGAAAAATTTGTGTTTTTTTTAAAAAAACCCAGACATTAAGATTGAAATTCAACACCACCCATCGGAAAAGTCTGCTAAAAACGCACAGCTGGCTTGATGATGAGTGACAAATCAAAAGTCAGAGTGAAACTTCCCGATCATCTGAGCCTTTGCCACCCGATTAGCAGAAGAAAAACAGGGCAGATGGAGGGAGACGCAGCAGTTCGGAGGGAACAGATGGCCACTACGAACTTGATATATGAAATTAATAACACTTTCTCAAATACAATTAGTAACAGGAATACATTACCTGAATTTTCATAACTGTGTGCAAGCTGACATTAAATGAGGTTTTTCAGATTAACAGTTGATGTGGCATTGATATTTGGAGGGGAATAAAAATAAATGGAAATACTAGGAACCTTTATGTTTTTCTGGGTCATCATTGATTATGAATGTTCTAATGTACGGAGAAAGGATTTCCGGGGAAAGACCTCCATTATTTGAAATTCTCAGAGAGTGAGCTTGAGGGTTATATGTCCGGGTAGCTAGATAAGTCTATCTATAATGAAATAGAAGTTGCCTCCTTCTGGGTGGTTATCGAGCTGCCACCGGTTGGGAGGGTGGGCCATCCGAATGGGAGCAGCGGCAAGGGGAGGCCAAAGAGGAGCAAGAGTAAGTAAATCAGGAAGAAGAGGGGGTTGCTGTGAATGCTGCGAAAGTAAGGGGGTGAGGAGCCTGAAAAGCTGAAGCCACTGAAGTAGTTTTGGGGAGGGAAGAACAGAACCAGCCAAAGGGATGGTGTGACTGCGAAGGACATAGAGAGAGATCTGGGGGCTGCTGCTGGAGCAGGAAATAAGGAAACTGTAATAAAAGCATCATGGCCTAGTGGAAAGAGCATAGACCTGGGAGTCAGGGGATCTGGGTACTAAACCCAGCTCCACCATTTGTCTGCTGTGTGAGCTTGGGTAAGTCACTTCATTTCTCTGTGCCTCAGTTACCTCATCTGTAAAATGGGGATTCATTACCTGTTCGACCTCCTGACGGGGACTGTGTCCAAAAATACTTCTGAAAGATTAGCTTGTATCTACTCCAGTGTACCGTGAAAATACCATGTTAAGAAAAATAGGAGAAGGGGAGAGAGCAGGGAGCGAGGCAGCTTCCTCACCTAGAGTATGTGCTCCTAGTGGGTAGGGATCATGTCCTCTATTTTCTAGTGTACTTTCTCCACCACTTAGTACAGTACCCTGCACACTTTAGGGACTCATTAAATACCACTGATTGATTAAGAGTAGCCAGTAGGCTGAACTGATCGAGGAAGTGGATATTTCCTCGTGGAGGAGATGATTTGCTAAGAGTATTTTGAAGATGGACAGAGAATGGGTTTCACAGATTTGAGGAGAGCAGAATGCCATGTGGCAGGAAGAGGGTTTGCAAAGGATAAAGAGGGGAGAGTTGAGAGGGGAAATACAGGTTTGAGATTTATCTGTGGGAGGTTGAAGACGGCAGACAAGGCTAGAGCAAATGGGGAAGGTATGGAAAATGAAGCAGCAGTTAGGAGGAAGGAGACGCCTGATGGTGAGCCTTCCCCAGCTGTCCCTCCCTTCCACGTCACCCCGACTCACTCCCTTTGCTCTACCTCCTCTCCCCACCCCACAGCACTTATGTCTACGTGTTCCTATCTATAACTCTATTTATGTATATCGATGCCTGTTTTCTTGTTCTGATGCGTATATATCTATAATTCTATTTATTTATATTAATGCCTGTTTACTTGTTTTGACGTCCGTCTCCCCACTTCTAGACTGTAAGCCCGGTGGGGGCAGGGATTGTCTCTATTGCTGAGCTGAACTGTACTTTCCAAGTGCTTAGCTCAGTGATCAGCACGCAGGAGGAGCTCGATAAATACGACTGAATGAATGAGCGAATTAATCCAAGGACCAGGAGTTCCTGTTAGATAGTGAGAGATGTGTTGTCTCTGAAGGCCTTCTGAGGAATGAAGTTTTGCCATCTGAATTTCATTTAAAAGATGATCTGGGAAGGAGAGTAAAGGAAAAATTGAAGAGGGAAGAGGATGAAGGCTAAGAGACTAACAAGGGGTGGTGTCAGTAAGGGTAGAAAGGGAGGGGAACGTGTTGGAGAAAAATCATCAGGATTGGGAAATAGGCCAATAATAGCACTAATAAAAAGGTATTTGTCAAGGACTTACTATGTGCCAGGACCTGCTCTAAGCACTGGGGTAGTTACAAGATACAAACGGCTTACATGCTTACCGATGAGGGAACTGAGGCCCAGAGAAGTTCAGCGACTTGCCCAAGATCACACAGCAGACAAGTGGCAAAGCAGGGATTAGAACCCAGGTCCTTCTGACTCCAATGCTCTATCCATTAAGCAACACTGCTTTTCAGGTGACAGAATGTGAGTCAAGCCTCACACTGACTCTGCTGTTTTGTCTATCTGGTCGCTTTGTTTTCCATTAGCCTAAAAGTCGGCCTGTTGAAACTGTTCACACTGCCTACTGTCTGCCTGGCTTTCTGCCCGTCCGGCCCCATCTGTCTATTCTGACTTCAGGACTTTGCCCTGGCTGGACTTACGCAGTGCCTCGGTCCGCCATCACCTCACTGACACTTGATGACTTTAGAGTTAGCCATTTTAAAAATAGTTTTAGAAAGCACTTTTGTGTCAGATATAAAATAATCAGGGAATTAAGAGGCAGTATTACCTAGTAGAAAGAGCACACTCCTGGAAATCAGAGGTCCTGGGTTCTAATTCTGGCTCTTCCACCTGCCTGCTTGGTCACACTGGACGGGGCTTTTAACTCCTCTGCATCTCAGTTTCCTCATCCGGAAAGTGGGGATTAAATACCTGTTCTCCCAAAACACAGAGAAACACACCTCCGCCACCCCCTCCCCAACCCGTGCCCTCAGTAAGGACAAACCTCTGGGCCAGGTCTGCTCAGACTGCACATTTAACATTTCAAGGCAGGGCCCAGGGTGAAACCGGCAATTGGGGAAGCTTCCCCAAACCAGAGACTTTACCCTCATCGCAACAGAAGGTCCTATTTATTGATAGTAGGGCACAGGAAATTTTAAAGACATGATCCACTGAGGAGTTGGCACCACTAGATGATTTAATCTCTATGTGATTTCAAATTCAAAATGAGCACAGGAAGCATCATGGTCTAGTGGAAAAAGCGTGAGTCTAGGTGTCTTCCCCCTTCTAAACTGCAAGCCCAGGGTGGGCAGGGATCGCCTCTCTTTATTCCTGAACTGTACTTTCCAAGTGTTTAGGACAGCAGTCTGCATACAGTAAGTGCTCAACAAATACGACTGAATGAATGAATGAGTCAGAGGACCTGTGTTCTAATCCCGACTCTGCCACTTGCCTGCTGGGTGACCTTGGGCAAGTCACTTTAACTTCACTGTGCCTCAGTGTCTTCAACTGTAACATGGGGATTCAATACTTGTTTTGCCTTCTACTTAGACTGTGAGCTAAGAGAAGCAGCCCGGGCTCTTTCCACTGAGCCACGCTGACTCACAACATGTCTTCTATAATGCTGAACATGGTCCGCCTAAGCATTGAACTAACCAGGGAAAAGAAGGTGGATTAGTAGAAAGAGGATAAACTCTTTTCAACCCATCTGTATCCGCTTCCAATTTACAACAGTCCAACCACAGAGGTGAACAAGTACACAGTTCTGTCTCCCTGTAGACTGCAAACTCCTTTTTGGCAGGGAATGTGTCTCTCAACTCTGTGATACTGTACTCTCTCGAGTGGGAAGCAGCATGGCCTAGCGGAGAGAGCACCAGCCTGGTAGTCAGAGGACCCGGGTTCTAATCCCAAATCCACACTTGTCTGCTGTGTGACCTTGGGCAAGTCACTTCATTTCTCTGTACCTCAGTTACCTCATCTGTAAAATGGGAATTGAGACTGTGAGCTCCACATGGGACACGGACTGTGTCCAACCTGATTAGCTGGTATCTACCCTGGTGCTCAGTACAATGCCTCGCACATAGTAAGCGCTTAACAAATACCATTAAACAAGTACCGTTCACGCAGAATACACTCGATACATACCACGGATTGACTGACTGATCTCCCATTCCCTTCTGCATCGCCCTTGAACTTCTAGCTTGACAATCTTTATTCACCCCTCAACCCCACCGGACTTATATACCTGTCCGTAATTTATTTATTTTAATGTCCGCTCCCCCCTCTACACTGCGAGCTCATTTTGGGCAGGAAACGTGTGTACCAACTCTGTTATACTGTGCTCTCCCGAGCACTTTGTACAGCGTTCTGCACACAGTAAGCGCTTAACTACCGTTGATTGATTTTTGATTGGTCGGTTTGGGCTACTGAAACCATTCAGGGAAACGATTTGAGATCCCAGTTGAAAATAAAAATGATTTTCTCTCGGAACACTGATATCGCTGTTGGATGACTTGCATACGTATGGGGGCTATGAATGGCATGCCACCCTACTTTAGATTGGAGGAAGTCATTTAAGACGTTCAGTGTACGTTGTAAAGATTTGTTTTTGTCATCGGAGCGATCAGCAGTTGGCCCCTTGAGATCAACAACAAGGAAGAAGGTAATAGGAGCTCTGTCATCCATTTAAACTGTAGCTTAATCTGACAACTGACATCTGATAATCTTATTTTATGGAGACCACGAGATATAAACCATAATTTTCTGAGGAAAGGATTTTCAAAATGAAAAATGGTAGGGGGTTCCACGTGTCTCCATGCTATAATGGATGAGGTTTAAACGAACTTCCTGAAGTCAGGCAACAGTGGAAGTGGATGACATAATTTGAAGTCTATCCCTAGACGTTGCCATCTAATCAGAATGTACTAACTCACCGCTCCATGCGGAAGGCTTGACCTGCGTTTACGGAGTTTAGACAGATATTATATATATTATATATAAAATACCAACATTATTAATATATTATTTTTGCATCCTTTGCCTGATTTGGATTAGCTCTCATCAAAGCAGCAGAGTGACTTTTTCCCCTCTTCTCTTTCCTTTGTCTGTTCATAGGGAATGTGTCTGTGATATTGTTATGTTGTACTCTCCCAAGCGTTTAGTACACAGTCGTACACAGAGTAAGTACTCAAGAAATATATTTGATTGATTGATTCTTTATCACAATCGTGTTCTGAGCCATAAGCAGCAAATGAAAATGTCATTTGTTTACAATGTCACAGGCTACTCTGACATTACTAATCTGCAATATGATTTTGGTAGACTATTTTACTTGTGATTTCTATAATTAATCATTATAATTATGGTATCCGTTAAGTGCTTACTATGTGTCAAGCACCGTTCTAAGAGCCGGGTAGAAATGAGTTAATCATGTGGGACAGAGACCCTGTCTAACATGGGCCTCCCAGTCTGAGTCTAAGTAGAAGGGAGAACAGATATTGAATCCCCGTTTTACAGTTGAGGAAACTGAGACACAAAGAAACGGAATGACTTGCAACCGCAACGGGAGGTGAAAATAAAGGGTTGTTCGGGGAAAGGGAGGGCTCAGGAACTAGGACAGAGTTGTGATGGGTGCCCTATGAAATGCAGGATGATCATTTGTTCAGGACAGTAGCATTGTGATGATGGATGCCTAACTGGGAAGGTGCTCGGAAGAATATTATGCTTAAAACTGTATTATATTGATCTGATTTAATTGCATCTACGCCTATGTTTAGCACACCACTGTTAAATTTAATGGTATCACATTTCTCCAGAAATAACCTTATCAGTGATATTTATTGAGTGCTTACTATGTAGACCACTGTTCTAAACATTTGGGCGAGTTCAATACAATAGAGTTGGTAGATAGAAGCAGCATGGCCTAGTGTATAGAACATGGGCCCGGGAGTTAGAAGGTCCAGGGTTCTAGTCCCGTCTCTGCCATTTTTCTCCTGGATGATCTTGGACAAGTCACTTAGCTTCTTTGTGCCTCAGTTCCCTCAACTGTAAAATGGGTACTAAAACTCCTCCTCCATACCTTATCTCACCTTGGCTTCACGGACTCCGTCCTCTCCCGGTTCTCCTCTCACCTCTCTGGCCGGTCATTCTCGGTCTCCTTCGCTGGCGCCTCCTCCCCCTCCCATCCTTTAACTGTCGGAGTTCCTCAAGGGTCAGTTCTTGGCCTTCTTCTGTTCTCCATTTACACTCACTCCCTCGGTGAACTCATTCGCTCTCACGGCTTCGACTACCATCTCTACGCAGATGACACGCAGATCTACATCTCCGCCCCTGTCCTCTCCCCCTCCCTTCGGGCTCGCATCTCCTCCCGCCTCCGGGACGTCTCCACCCGGATGTCGGCCCGCCACCTAAAACTCAACATGAGCGAGACTGAGCTCCTCATCTTCCCTCCCGAACCCGGTCCTCTCCCAGACCTCTCTATCACCGTGGATGGCACGACCATCCTTCCCGTCTCTCGGGCCCGCGATCTCGGTGTCGTCCTCGACTCGTCTCTCTCGTTCACCCCACGCATCCTATCCGTTACCGAGACCTGCCGGTTTCACCTTTACGATATCGCCGAGATCCGCCCGTTCCTCTCCATCCAGACGGCTACCTTACTGCTACGGGCTCTCGTCATATCCCGGCTAGACTACCGTGTCGGCCTTCTCTCTGACCTCCCTTCCTCCTCTCTCGCCCCGCTCCGGTCTGTTCTTCACTCCGCCGCCCGGCTCATCTTCCCGCAGAAATGATCTGGGCATGTCATTCCCCTTCTTAAACAACTCCAGTGGTTGCCTATCGACCTCCGCTCCAAACAAAAACTCCTCACTCTAGGCTTCGAGGCTCTACGTCACCTCGCCCCTTCCTACCTCTCCTCCCTTCTCTCTTTCTACCGCCCACCCCGCACGCTCCGCTCCTCCGCCGCCCACCTCCTCGCCGTCCCTCGGTCTCGCCCGTCCCGCCGTCGACCCCCGGGTCACGTCCTCCCGCGGTCCTGGAACGCCCTCCCTCCTCATTTCCGCCAAACTGATTCTCTTCCCCTCTTCGAAACCCTACCTAAAACTCACCTCCTCCGAGAGGCCTTCCCAGACTGAGCTCCCCTTCTCCCTCTACTCCCTCTACCACCCCCCTTCCCCTCTCCGCAGCTAAACCCTCTTTTCCCCCTTTCCCTCTGCTCCTCCCCCTCTCCCTTTCCATCCCCTCGGCACTGTACTCGTCCGCTCGACTGTATAATTTCCATTACTCTATTTCTTTTGTTAATGAATTGTACATCGCCTCGATTCTATTTAGTCGCCATCGGTTTTTACGAGATGTTCTTCCCCTCGACTCTATTTATCGCCATCGTTCTCGTCCGTCCGTCTCCCCCGATTAGACCGTGAGCCCGTCGAACGGCAGGGACCGTCTCTATCTGTTGCCGACTTGTTCATTCCAAGCGCTTAGTACAGTGCTCTGCACATAGTAAGCGCTCAATAAATACTATTGAATGAACGAATGAATGAACTGTGAGCCCTATGCTGGACAGTGACTATGTCCAACCCGATTATCTTGTATTACCCCAGCACTTAGAACAGTACCTGGCACATAGTAAGCACTTAACAAATACCAGTTATGATTATTGTTATTTTTATTATTATTACGATATCCGCCAACAAGAAATTTATCAGCCTACATCCACGAAACCCTGTATACATCCTAGATACAATCATCTAAACCCTTACATCCCCTATTTATCCTCCCTTATGCATCACTTATGCACTTGAGTCTATGAGCCCAGGCACTTTGATATTCACCCCACCCTCAAACTCACAGTACTTACTTACATATCCATCTATAATTCGTTTTATAGTCCATATCCCCCTCTATTCTGTAAACTCCTCGTGGGCAGGAATCATGTCTACATTATTATAGCATGGTTCAGTGGAAAGAGCCCGGGCTTGGGAGTCAGAGGTCATGGGTTCTAATGCCGGCTCTGCCGCTTGTCAGCTGTGTGACTGTGGGCAAGCCACTTAACTACTCTGTGCCTCAGTTACCTCATCTGTAAAATGGGGATTAAGACTGTGAGCCTCACGTGGGACAACCTGATTACCCTGTCTCTACCTCAGCGCTTAGAAAAGTGCTCTGCACATAGGAAGCGCTTAACAAATACCAACATTATTATTATACTGTACTCTTCCAAATGCTTAATACAGTCCTTGGTTGACTGATTGACTGGTTAGTAACAGAGACTATAGAGAGGCTACCAAATTCTGTTACCTGGGAAATATTCTGTCCAATTATGCAATAGTGCACAGGTAGACAGAGATAGAAAACAGAATAAAAACTTCCAGCAGAGTCTTCATAAGAGTGCAAAATTGAGTCTGGAGACAATGAATGGGTCATCAAGTTTCATACCAAATTGAAGGTGTATACGGCTGTTGCGGTGACCATCTCCAAGTGATTGTGAACCCTCTATTTTCTACAAAAGACATCCAGTTCCTGGAGTAGGTTCATCAGGATCATCTATAAACCTTGAAAAATGTCAAACGGTCGGGTAAAAGAAACGGCAATTTCCCATGCTACTCACTCTCCAGTCCGTGGCCCCTAAGCACTCATTAGTCACCCCTTTAGCACTTTGCTGCTCACCAGACCCCTAAGACCCACAGCGTGAATATGCATATCCGTACACTCTGCCATTTCCCTTATCTGTAATTTATTTTAATCTTTCTTTCCCATTAGATTGTAAGGGCCTGGTGGGCGGGGATCATATCTACCACTCTACCGATCTCTTTGTACACTGCTCTACACACAGTAAGCACTCAGTGAATACCATTTTTGACCGATTTGATTCATCTCTGAATCACAGCTAGCTCATCAGCATGGAAGCAATGGTCAGAGCAACACAGCTCCCCTGGGCGGTACATGCAAGGAGAAACTCCTTAGCATTGGCTTTAAATCAACCAGTCACCTTTCACCCTCCTACCTCACCTCGCCGCTCTCCTATTACAATTTACCTCAACACTGCACTCTTCGCTCCTCTGGTGCCAATTTACTCTCTGTACCTCGATCTTGTCTATCTTGTGGCCGATCTCTCGTCCGGGTTCTGGTCTGGAACATCCTCCCTCTTCATGTCCGACAGACAATGACTCTCCCAGCTTCAAAGCCTATTAGAAGGCACATCTCCTCCAAACGCCCTTCCCTGAATAAACCCTCATTTCCTCTTCTCCCACTCCCTTCTGCATAACCCTGTTTTATTCTTTTTTCACCCCTCCCTCAGCCCCGCATCACAGATATCCATAATTTATTATTTATAATATTGTCTGTCTCCCCTTCTAGACTCTTCGTGCCTACCAACTCTTTTACACTGTCATACCGTACTCTCCCAAGCACTTAGAGTGCTCTGCACACAGTAAGTGCTCCATAGATACAATTGATTGATTAATTAATTGATTGATTGAAGGACCCTGACTTGATACCCAAGTAGTTGATGTATGAGGAACTGAGAGAGGACATATACAAGGCTGTAGAGAGGAAATAAAAGATTAAAAATGCAGTTTCAAATAGTAAAAGAAAGTAATTATAATAACAGTTTTCATTAAGTGATTGCTATGCGCTAATTTCTGTACTAAACAATGGGGTAAGTTCAACCAGGTGGAACACAGTCCGCGTTCTACGTGGGCTCAAAGTTTCAGGGGAAGGGAGACCAGGTATTTAACTCCCCACCCCCCAGCCCCCCAGGGTTTATAAATAAAGAAACAGACATACGGAGTAGTTAGTTGACTATCCCAAGGTCACACAGCAGGCAAGTGGCAGAACCTTGATTAGAAACCAGGTCTTCCAGGTTCTAATGTAATGTCATTTCTAATGTAAATACAAATTTATATAAATATAAATTGAAGCAGTGTGGCTTGGTGGAAAGAGCACGTGACTGTGAGTCAGAGATCGTGGCTTCTAATCCCGGCTCCACCACTTATCAGCTTCTCTCTGCCTCGGTTACCTCATCTGTAAAATGGATATTAAGTCTGTGAGCCCCACGTGGAACAATCTGATAACCTTGTATCTGTCCTAGTGCTTAGAATAGTACTCAGCATATAGTAAGTGCTTAACAAATACCATTATTATTATATAAATATGAATAAATTTATACTGCTATCCATCTTCCTCTAGACAGTAAGCTCCTTGTGGTCAAGGAACATGTGTGCCAACTCTGTTGTATTGTAGTCTCCCAAGCGCTTAATGCAGTGCTCTGCACAAAGTAAGTGCTCAATAAATGCCATTAGGTGAAGGATTGATTCTGAGACACATTCTGGTGTTTTTATGTAGACCATGGCAGTAATTGGATCAATCTATTGGGCAGAATTTTGGAGCAAAATTACTATCCTAGAAAAAAAAGCATTGTCAAAATACAAAGATGAAGACACAGAGTCATAAATGAAGATGGCTTAATGTGATAAAAAACTCAGGACAGCAGGAAGGTCTCATTCTTACTTGTAAAATCTGTGGGCCAGTTTAGCAAATCCCACATTGGACTTTTCAGCCACGCTTGTCACGCAAGGTTAAGTCCTCACTGTCAATAGCGTCATCTTTAAAAATGAAGGGCAGCTCTACATAGATACCAAATTATTCTTGCAGCATTTATTAAGTGCCACGTGTCTTGCACCTTGGCCTAATGGAAAGAGCACAGGTCTGGGAGTCAGAGGAATTGGGTTCTAATTCTGGCTACACAACGGTACCAGCTGTTGGATCTTGGATAAGTTACTTTTCTTCTCTAAACTTCAGTTCTTTCATCTGCAAAATGGCGATTCAAGTCCCTTTCTCCCTCCTACTTAGACAGTGGGACCTGGTTATCTTGTATCTACTCCAGCGCTTTGGCATAGAGTAAGTACTTAACAAATATTATTATTATCATTGTTATTATTCATTGTACTAAGCCTCCAGATAGGTCCAAGATGATCCTATCAGTTCATCCCTGTCCCGCTATGATGCACAATCTGGGAGATAGAGAAGCACAGAAAGGTTCAGTGACATTCTCAGCTTCACTAACAGTGGCATCAGCGTGGTTCAGTGGAAAGAGCATGGGCTTGGGGGTCAGAGGTCATGAGTTCGAATCCCGGCTCGGCCACTTGTCAGCTGTGTGACTTCGGGCAAGTCACTTCACTTCTCTGGGCCTCAGTTCCCTCGTCTGGAAAATGGGGATTAACTGTGAGCCTCACGTGGGACAACCTGATTCCCCTGTATCTACCCCGGCGCTTAGAACAGTGCTCGGCACATAGTAAGCGCTTAACAAATACCAACATTATTATCCAAACGCCAAACATTTGATAATGTGTAAATACAACAAAAACAAGCAGAAGCTGCCAGTCTGAAATAAGGGAAATCTACCATCCCTACTAAAAATAGTAATATTGATAACGATGACAGAATCTCCTAGGATGAGGCTCAGACCGGTCGTGAAGACTACAGGACTGAGAATCTGTGTGAGGGAATTGATTATTGGTCTGGTGGTTTATGCGGTACCATTCACACTCTCTCTTCGCAATTGATCAACTTCTTGTTAGTAAAGAGGGTGCAACAAAGGAGTACTCAGGTAAGCCCGTCAAAGGGCAGGGACTGTCTCTATCTGTTATCGATTTGTACATTCCACGCGTTTAGTAGAGTGCTCTGCACATAATGAGCGCTCAATAAATACTATTGAATGTAATAATAATGATTCATTCATTCAATCGTATTTATTGAGCACTTACTATGTGCAGAGCACTGTACTAAATGCTTGGAAAGTACAACTCAGCAAGAGACAATTCCTCACAGTCTAGAAGGGGGGAGATGGACATCAAAACAAGTAAACACACTATAGCAGCATCAATATAAATAAATAGAATTATAGATATATACACATCATTAATCAAATAAACATAATTATGATATTTGTTAAGCCCCTACTATATGCTAGGCACCTTTCTAAGTGCTGGAGTAGAACCGAGATAATCAGGTTGGACACAATCCCTGTCCCACTGAGAGCTCGCAGTCTTAATCCGCATTTTCCAGATAAGGGAACTGAGGCCCAGAGAAGTGAAGTGACTTGACCAAGGTCACACAGCAGACAGGTGGCAGAGCCGGGATTAGAACCCATGACCCTCTGACTCTCAGGCCCCTATTCTATCCACTAGACCATGCTACAGAATACAGAACACTGCAAAATACATTCCAGTATTTGATGGGCACAACCAATTTCATAATAATGCCAGTGGTGCTCCACAGCTCCCTAGGCCAGCGGACATTTGTCAGGGTAGCCATTTTGATAGTCACGAAATCCACTGAGCCACAATCGAGAAGCAGCATGGCTCAGTGGAAAGAGCCCGGGCTTGGGAGTCAGAGGTCATGAGATCGAATCCCTCCTCTGCCACTTGTCAGCTGTGTGACTGTGGGCAAGTCACTTAACTATTCTGTGCCTCAGTTACCTCATCTGTAAAATGCGGATTAAGACTGTGAGCCTCATGTGAGACAACCTGATTACCCTGTATCTACCCCAGCGCTTAGAACAGTGCTCTGCACATAGTAAGCGCTTAACAAATACCAACATTATTATAGTCACATGACCTTCACCAGCAATCTTTAGGATTCCTGCCGAATCTAACCACCTGGCAGAACACCCTTAGCGGTTCTTTGGTCAGAAAATTTCAACACTGATGACATTGCCCAACCCATTCTAAATCCCTCTGTGAGGCTAGACTTTGTGGGAAATTTCCCAACCTACACTGAGAGCCTAACGCAGAATATCATTTCTTCCTCCAGTTCAATTTTGAATAACAAATTCACAGTTGTCTAATTCAAGTATTTAGGCAATATTAATCAATCGAAGCTATTTATTGAGCACCTGCTTGTGTGCAGAACACACTAAGAGTCTGGGAAAGTAGGAATACAATATAGTTGGTAGATTTGATCCCTGCCCACAAGGAGCTTATAATCTACACGGCTGTAGACGGGAAATTCAGATCGGTTACAGATAGGGAAAATGGAAGAGTATAGGATATGTACGGAAGTGTTATGGGGCTAGGATGAGTATCAAAGTGCTCAACGGATACGCAGACTGGTGCATGGACAATGAAGAAGGGAGGGTGGGTAGGGGGAATGTGGAGTGGTTTCTTCTGAATAAGTATAGTATCCCTTAAAAGGAAGCAGCATGGCCTAGTGGACAGAGCATGGGCTGGGAGTCAGAAAGCCCTGGGTTCTAATCCCAGCTCGTCCACTCGCCTGCTGTGCGACCTTGGGCAAGCCACTTAACTTCTCCGTGCCTCAGTTACCTCTTCAGTAAAATGGGGATTCAGGGACAATCTGATTAACTTGTTATCTACCCCAGCGCTTAGAAGAGTGTTTGGCACATAGCAAATGCTTAACAGATACCATTATTATTATTATTATTCTCTGTGCCTAGGCTACCTCATCTGCAAAATGGGGATTCAGACTGTGAGCCCCAATTAACCCAGGGACTGTGTCCAAAGCTTAGTACACTGTCTGGAACATAGTAAGGGCTTAACAAATGCCAGTGCTGTTATTATTATTGTTATTATCATTTGCTTCTAACAGCGTGGCTCAGTGGAAAGAGCCCGGACTTGGTTGTCAGAGGTCATGGGTTCGAATCCCGCCTCTGCCGCTTGTCAGCTGTGTGACCGTGGGCAAGTCACTTGACTTCTCTGTGCCTCCAGTTACCTCATCTGTAAAATGGAGATTAAGACTGTGAGGCTCACGTGGGACAACCTGATTACCCTGTATCTACCCCAGCGCTTAACACAGTAAGCGCTTAACAAATACCAACATTATTATTGTTATATTCAGTTGCTATACTCTTTCACAAATTTGATTTATTTCATAGACTTCTTCAGTCAAATGGGCTCTAATCATCCCTGCAAGCCCAGGAGGGTGCTAACATTGCCCTCGTCTAGGCAGGGAGGAAAGGGACGCTCACTCTATCTTTCTTCTGTTGTCCCCTAACCAGAACGTACCCAGATGGCCTGGAGAATACTGAACCTCGTAGCCACAGCCACTCTCAAGGGATAACAGGTCAGGTAGGACTTTGCTTGTGTCAGAGAGCCTGGCTGAATTGACACTCCCAATTCCCAGCCAGCTCTGCCGTGCTCCTGTCTTCCCTTCACCCAGAGCACTCCTCTTCCGGAAAGTTACCATCTGGAGCATGCCCAGGTTCTTATGGGCAGCCTCCCCCGGCACCCCTGTCCGGGAGGAAGTATAGCTCCTTCTTTTCCTTATTGTAAAAACAATCATCTGCTCCCTTCTCCTGCAGTACTTGATGTTTATGGGACAACAGGGCTAAGCAGTCCTGGTGATGCTCAGGAATCTTACTGATCTCTGAAGCCCACCGATCTCATAGGTGCCTCGCGGGCTTAGGCCAACTCTCAACTCGTACCAATCACATCTCTCTCGCCTCAGACGGAAATTTCAACGGCGGTTATCTTAGCATTCCAAGACAGCTTTTTCCATTATTTTCTAAGCTCCTCTCCTCCCTCTCCCCACACTTTGATTTGATGCTGATGAAACCACCCCTGGCCCCAAATAGATGCCGATCTTTTCCATATACGTTTTCACTTTTGGTGTTCGCTTGACTCAGTGACCTATTGGGATGGGCCAGGATTGCATTAACCAGTTCCAGGCAGAGCAGACAGAAATTCTTTTCATTCATCAACAGATAAGCCGTTTTGACATCCCTCCTTTGGGAGCAAGGCGGGAGGCAGGCATGAAAAGATTTCCCTGTAACGCTGTAACAGAGCACACAGGGGTGGAGCCGTAGGAAGGCTGAAGGAAGCCGTTAGGCCGGGCAGACAGAGAGTCTGCTATCAGAATTAAACGAGATAGAGTCCAGAGCCCTCTCTCCTTCCCTACCTGCTTCTTTTCAATGTCACTATCAGCTCCCACTCTGAAAGAAACCAGGACCAAGAAATATTCCAGTAACTCTTCAAGACCACCAGGGCAAAAACAAAAACATTCATGGCTGACACTTACCCAAGGCAGCTCGCCAAGCTTATCACATGTGAAAAAGCCTTCTTCTTGGGGCGGATAATCACCCTCACGTTCACAGGGCTAGAGTGTTAAGTATCCAAAGAGCTTAAGGCATTTTCCATCCATAGACTGGGAAGGGTCTCTTTGAATAGAAGGCTGAGGGCCTGGAGAAATACCATTGCTTGGGAAAACACAAAACTCCTTAGATCAGAAGGGACTAAGATCTAGTTTTTTTGCGGTTTTTTAAATGGTTAAGCACTTACCGTGTGCCAGGCACTGTGCACAGAGCTGGGGAAAGTGCAAGATCATCAGGTTGGACACAGTCCATGTCCCACGTGGGGCTCGTAGTCTTAATCCCCACTTTACAGGTGAGGTAACTGAGGTATAGAGAAGTTAAGTGACTTGCCCAAGATCACACAGCAGACAAGGGCCGATGCAGGATTAGAACCCAGGTCCTTCTAACTCCCAGGCCCACGCTCGATCCACTAGGCCAGAGAAACAGAGATGAGTTACCGCATCTGTAAAATGGGGATTAAATAAAATAAAATAAATGTCGGTATTTGTCAAGCGCTTACTATGCGCAGAGCACTGTTCTAAGCACTGGGGTAGATACAGGGTAATCAGGTTGTCCCACGTGAGGCTCACAGTTAATCCCCATTTTACAGATGAGGGAACTGAGGCACCGAGGAGTGAAGTGACTTGCCCACGGTCACCCAGCTGACGAGCCCCACGTGGGACAACCTGGTAACCTTCTATCTTCCCCAGTGCTTAGAACAGTGCTTGGCACATAGTAAGCATCTAACAAGTACCATAATAATACTTATTATTATTATGCTACTTCTTTAATTCTTCTGATTCAAATTCTTCTCTAGGTCTTCTGAGAAGACAGTCTCAGAAGAATAACGAATGGGTAACTGAGGCACAGAGAAGGTAAGCGAGTTGCCAAAGTTACACAGCAGACAAGTGGCAGGTCTGGGATTAGAGCTCAGGTTTGCTGACTCCCAAACCCAAGCATGCTCTTTTCACTAGGCGACACTGCTTGTCATTTTTAAACTTTCAAGATATTTTCCTGCCACTTTGTTTATTTCCCCTTTAATACACATTATTATTATTTTTTTTTTCATTTTAGCAGATTCCTGACCTTGCCGCCACAGGCCTCATTCAATAAAGTTCAAAGTTCCTTTTATGTAGCTTTCAGGCTTGAAGAGCAAACTATTCTTTTCAATAACAATGATGTAGGAACCATAGTAACCAAACACAACACTTTTCTTGTGTGTAAACATCCTGAATATACATATTGCACTTTACCTCGCATAGCTCAGATGCTTGAAGGCTTTGCCTTGAACAGTTCTTTTAAGAAGCTCATTCGCCTCATCAGGAGGAGTATCTGTCCTCAGGGGAAAACAGTATCTCTAAAGGGAAAGTTTGTTGTACACATTATTTCTGCTCAGGGCGCGAGGAATATCTGAAGTATTTATTTAATCTCTGTCTAGCACTAGTTGATCAAAGAACATGAGATTTCTCTCCTCCTTGGGATTAACTGTGGGACATTGACCACTCACTCACTCAATCAATCAATCATTTTTTTGAAAGCTCACTGTATGCTGAGCCCTGAAATAAGTCTTTGGGAAAATGCAATATAACAGAGTGGGTTGACATGTTTCCTGCCCACAAGGAGCTTACAGTCTAGTGGGAATGAATTCATTCATTTATTCATTCAATAGTATTTATTGAGCGCTTACTATGTGCAGAGCACTGTACTAAGCGCTTGGAATGTACAATTCGGTAACAGAGACAGTCCCTGCCCTTTGACGGGCTTACGGTCTAATCGGGGGAGACGGACAGACAAGAACAATAGCAATAAATAGAATCAAGGGGATGAATGAATGAATGAATTCTGAATGAATGAATTCTTTCAGATGAATGGACTATGAATTTGGTTCTGACGCTACACAAGATAACAACTTTGACTTGGGGTTTTCATCAGGTTTTGTCTTCTGAAATCTGATGAGATGCTTGAATGATGAGAACGTCTAGTGCAGGTTGCTTCTAAGTAACTGGACACTACTTTTTTGCAGTTGCTATTTCAAAGCCGATTATGACACAGTGGAAGAGGGATTATGTTTGTTTTGATTTTATCTACCTCAGCACTTAGCACAGTGCTTCTCGTAGAGTAAAAGCTTAACAAATACCACAATTATTATTCCTTGAAAGTTCACTCCTAGTCGAAAAACCCAAGAAAACAGTTCTCCCCCAGGTGCCAATAAAGGTTTTCTTTCCCAAATCTCAGAATCGTACTCATTTTGCAGGTGTTGTCCTCCAATCTAGAAGATGTAGACGATTTCCAAATCTACCTCTCCAGGCCTGATCTTTCTACTTCTCTGCAATCTCATCTTTCCTCCTAACTTCAGGACACCTCTACTTGGATGTCCCCCTGACTCCTCAAACCTAACATGTCCAAAACTGTCCTCCCTGGGATTTTCCCATCACAGTAGGCTGCACCACCATCTTCCCTGTCTCACAAGCCTGTAACCTTGGTCTTGACCTCTCCTCATCTCTCTCATTCAACCAACATGTTCGATGTCATAAATTCCTCTTGGTTTTACCCTCAAAACATCGCAAAAATCCATCCTTTCCTCTCTATCCAAACTGTCTCCATGTCAATGTAATCCTTCTCCTCCACTACCCTCCCTTGATGACTACAGCTGTTGTCCTCCTCTTCCTCCTCCTCCACCGCTCCCCTCCCCTGGTGTCTACAGCTGCCACTAAGCTTCGTGGCTTTGTGGAAAGAGCACAGGCTTGGGAGTCAGAGATCGTGAGTTCTAATTCTGGCTCCACCACTTGTCGGCTGTGTGACTGTGGACAAGTCACTTAACTTTTCTGTGCCTCAGTTACCTCCTCTGTAAAATGGGGATCAAGATTGCGAGCCCCATGTGGGCCAACCTGATTACCGTGTATCTTCCCCAGCACTTAGAACAGTGCTAGGCACATAGTAAGCGCTTAACAAATGCCATCATCATCATTATTATTATCAGGGAAGATATTAGGGAAATCATGCAGGATGTTTTCAGTTTTCTCCATTAAGTATGTGGCCAGGTTATTAGGGTCAATAGATGGGGGAGGAGAGGAGGTGAGAGGGGATGTGAGAAGGGAGTTAAATAACTGGAATAACTGGTGCGGGCAATAGGTAATGAAGTCAATAAGGATAGACAAATAATTTTGCCAGGCACAATTAAAGCTTTCCGCCAGCAGCACTCGGCACCTTGTGCAGAGGAGCAAAAGAAGAGAACTGTGGAGATGACCCAGGGTCGAGGGTTATTGGTAGGAGTTGGGCAAAGAGATAGTGGAGCAAGGGAGTTGAGATCAGTAGAGAGGGTGGTGTTGAGGGTGTCAATTTGGTTGCCAAGAAAAGGTAGTATTGGTACAGGGAGAAAAAGGAGCATAATGTTTTGAGAACACTGGTCGGGATTAAAAGATTGGAGCTCTCTGTTGGAGAACAGGACAGATTTTCAGGGAGGGAAACTGTGAGAGAGAAGGCAGGGGAGGAGGCTGTGGTTAGATAGTGGGATTTCAGAACTGGTGAGGGTAGAGATTGAACAGTGACTAGAGATGAGGAGTTTGAGTGTGTCTCCAAGTTGATGAGTGGGTGGGGTGGGGTGGGGTGGTGAGGAGTGAAAGAAAGCAAGCTGTGGAAGAGTCATCAGGCTCATCTATGTGGTTTGTCCCCAAGGATCAATGTAGGGATGGAGAAAGAGAAGGAATTTGAAAGAGGGATCAAAGTGGTTCGAAAAGTTGGAGGTGGGACTGGGGTGTGGTAGATGACCATGACTAGTACCTGGAGTGGGTGGAAGAGGTGGATGATAGGGGCTTTAAAGGAGGGGAAAGAGAGGGATGGGGGAAGTGGAATCGTGTGAAAGCGGCACTGGGGAATGAGAAGGAAGCCAACTCCTCTCCCTTTCCCAGTGAGTATGGGGGAGTGGGCAAATAATAATTCATCATAATAATAATGGTATCTATTAAGCGCTTACTATGTGCCAAATGCTGTTCTACACAGCGGGGTAGATGCAAGGTAATCAGGTTGTCCCATGTGAGGCTCACAGTCTTAATCCCCATTTTACAGATGAGGTGACTGAGGCACAGAGAAATTAAGTGGCTTGCCTAAGGTCACACAGCAGACAAGCGGCGGAGGAGGGATTAAAAACCCACATCCTCTGACTCCCAAGCCCATGCTCTTTGCACTAAGCCAAGTTGCTTGGACCCCTCGAGAGAGAGCAGGAAAGAGACAGTGTCATCTGGGGAGAGTCAGATTTCAGTGCTTGTGAGGAAGAGCAGTGACTGGGTCATGAACAGGTCAAGCATGATGGAAAGCTTTTCCATAATGCAGCGGGGGTTCCACGGGCCACATTTGGCTGAGTCTGTGGGAGGGCTGTGATAGGAGGGGATGGCTGGAGGGGTGGGGAGGGGTGGGATGGCCAAAATCCCATCTCCTCCCAGAATACTTCAAAAAACCTTGGCGTGGTGGGAGAGACTCGAGACCTGGATAAGCAGGAAGAGCCGCATGTTGGGATGGGATTTAGTACAGGGCTCTGTACACAGTGAATGCTCAATAAATGTAATCGACTGACTTACTTTAGCAAAGTCACAGCAGCAGAACGGCCACCAGTCTTCTACACCCACCACATCTCTGATACTGGTTACAGGAGGGGGTAAATCTGTGGAGCCATCCCCTCCATGAACCTCCTAAAGCAGGTAAAGAGTTGAGGTGAGTAACGGTAATGCTGAGGATATTCATAAATCCTATTCACCCACTATAAGGAGGAAGAAGAGAATACATAAAGCTACAGTACTTGCTTTTTGCAGATTTATAATGGTAGAGGGAGAGAAAGGAGGGCATGGAGAAATATGGAGAATTATTAAGCACGCTCCCTCTGTTATATGAAGAGGCAATAATGATGACAATAATGATAATAGCATAGTTATTTAGCACTCATTGTGTGTCAAGCACTATGTTAACACCTGAGGTTGACACAAGAAAATCATATCTGACACAACCGCTGTCCCATTTGGGGCTCACAGCTTAAGAGAGAGGGAAAACAGGTATTTTACTCCCAATTTGCAGATCAGAAAATGAAGACACAGAGAAGTGATGAGTCGGGAGGAGAACTGAGGTCTCTTGAATCCTAGCCCTGTGCCCTTTACATTAGTCTACGCTACCCTCTCCCTTCCTAACATCCCTATTGGTGACGTACCCCTGCTCATTCCATGAGAGATTTGGAGTTGGGCTTTTACCAGTCAATCAATCAATCAGTGACATTTATTGATCACTTACCACGTGCAGAGCGCAGTATTAAGCACTTGAGAAAGTATCATTCAAGAGAGTCGGTAGATATGATCACGCCCCACATGGAGAAGCAGTGTGATCTAGCGGATAGATCACAGGCCTGAAAGTCAGAGGACCTACGTTCTAATCCCGGATCCCAAATTGTCTGCTGTGTGATCTTGGGCAGGTCACTTAACGTCTTTACTCTCTGTGCCTCAGTTTCCTCAACTGTAAATGGGGATTAAAAGTGGGAGCCCCATGTGGGACATGGACTGTGTCCAAGCTGATTAGCTCGTGTTTACCCCAGTACTTAGTAAAATGCCCGGTACATAGCAAATTCTTAGCAAATACCATTAAAAAAAAAAGGATTTTACAATCTGCAGGGGAGATTAAAGACTACTATGGCTAGCCCGGGGTGTGTCCATGATGAATTCATTTCGAAGTGCCCTCTGGGGAATTTTATTCATTCAATCATATTTATTGAGTGCTTACTGTGTGCAGAGCACTGTACTAAGTGCTTGGAAAGTACAATACAACAATAAAGAGAGAAAATCCCTGCCCACAATGGGCTTACAATTTGACAGATAAATTGGCCCGTACTTACTAGCTCCCCTAAAACCACCAGAGTTAAATCATCTTCCTAATGCATAGAATGAGGAAATAACTCTTCTTTATCAGCACAGAACTGTGTAGCTAGATACTGGGAAATATCTAATTCGTCATCCCTCTAGATTGTTAATAGCCCATAGAAATCAGAGACAGGTACAGCAGTTGGACGTTTAGCCTTTCTTCTTGCTATTTCAGAGTAATTCCCCTTAGGGTATCTGTAAGTGTTTGATCCGGTCTATTTTAAGAAACTCAAGCAATTTGGCTTCTACCACATCCCTTGGAAGATCACAACACAATTGAATAGATTTCATTGCCAGTAAATTGGGCATTTTTTTCCCTCGAAATTTTCCCATCTAAAATATACTTCATTCTCCTATTTATACCCATCTAACCTACCATAAATAAATAGTGTCCTTCTGTAGTGCTTCCACCTTTCTAGCTGGCTAAATAACCAATATAATATCCTAAGTAGCTAGTATATCCGTCTTTTTTTTTTTAATTCTCCGGCAAACTGTACTGTACGTTATCTTCCATCCTTTCGCTCTAAGTCATTTGTAATTATTCCTGGCTTCGGGTAACTTTCGTGACTATTCCTTTATATGATTTTGTCCCATGCTTAAGCCTTTAAAATCTACAGCAAATAAACGCTTAAGAAATTACTCTACCCCATTTGGAACTAGTTTAGATTAGTTGAGAAGTAGCATGGTTTAGTGTACTGAGCATGGGCCTGGGAGTCAGAAGGACTTGGGTTCTAATCCGGATCCACCATTTGTCTGTTGTGCAACCTTGGGCACGTCACTTCATTTCTCTGGGCCTCAGTTACCTCATCTGTGAAATGTGAATTAAGAGTGTGAGCCCCTTGAGGGCTCTCCTGGTTCTCTCCTATCTCTCTGGCTGATCACTCTCAGTCTCTTTCACAGATTCCTCCTCTGCCTCAAACCCCCTAACTGTGGGAGTCCTTCAAGGTTCAGTTCTGGGTCCCCTTCTTTTGTCCATCTACACCACTTCATTGAAAAACTCATTTGCTCACATGGCTTCAACTATCACCTCTATGCTGGTGACCCCCAAATTTACATCTCCAGCCCAGATCTCTCTCCCTTTCTGCAGTCTTGTATTTCCCCCTGCCTTCAAGACATCTCTACTTGGATGTCCTCCTGTCGCCTCAAATTTAATATGCCCAAAATTGAATTTCTTATCTTCCCACCCAAACCCTGTCATCCAGCTCACTTTCCAATCACTGTTGATGGCACCAGCATCCTTGCTCTTTCACAAGCCCATAGCCTTGGCATTATCCTTGACTCTTCTCTCTCGTTCCACCCATGTATTCTAGCCATCACTAAATCCTGCCAGTTCTACCTTCACAACATCACCAAAATCCACCCCTTCCTCTCTGTCCAAACTGCTATTACATTAATGCAAGCACTTATACTATCCCACCTTGATTAGTGTATCAGCCTCCTTGCTGACCTCCCTTCCTCCTGTCTCTCCCCACTCCATTCCATACTCCATTCTGCTGCCGGGATCATTTTCCTTCAAAAACATTCAGAGGATGTTTCCCCAAACCTCAAGAAACTCCAGTAGTTGCCCAGCCACCGCCGTATCAATAGGAAACTCCTCACCATCCTCCCCTCCTACCTCACCTCACTATTCTCCTACTACAACCCAGTCTTCTCTAATGATAATCTTCTCACTGTAATGATAATCTTCTCACTGTACCTCGATCTCGTCTATCTCACTGCCGACTTCTCGCCCACATCTTACCTCTGATCTGGAATGGCCTCCGTCCTCATATCAGACAGATAATTAATCTCCTCCACTTCAAAGCCTTACTGAAGGCACATCTCCACCAAGAAGCCTTCCCTGACTAAGCTCTCCTCTCCTCTCTTCCACTCCCTTCTGCATCGCTGTGACTTGCTCCTTCATTTATCTTCCCTTCCATCCCCACAGCACATATACATATATATATATAGAGAGAGAGAGAGATACATATCTATATATCTATATATATCTGTGATCTATAGATATACATATCTATATATCTATATATAACTGTAATTTATTTATTTATGTACGTTAATGTCTGTCTCCCCCTCTAGACTATGAGCTCATTGTGGGCAGGGAATGTGTCTGTTGTTATACTGTACTCTCCTGAGCACTTAGTACCGTGCTTTGCACAAAAAATGTGCTCAATAAATATGATTTAATGAATGAATGAGGGACAGGGACTATGTCCAGCCCAATTAACTTGTATCTGCCCCAATGTTTAGAACAGTGCTTCACTCACAGTAAGCACTTAACAAGTACCAAAATAATAATAATGATAATTTCTGGCTTTTGGTTTTTTTTTAATTACTATGATCAAGAAAGCACATCCTAACCCATTTTTTAGACTGAATTTATAATATGAGGGATTATCATATATCCTATAGGTCTGTAATAAATGAACAAAATTAATTCCTTCCTAATAGGAGCTCAGTTTTCGGGTTCAGTCTCACATTCTGCCCATTTTTCCACATTTAGTTGAGCTAATTGATCCCAACATCACACTCAATTGTTAAGAGGATTTATCTGTTCATGTTTTATAGAAGATTCAGTGACTTTGTTTTTAAGGACAGTGCTGTGAAATCCCCTGGGGATTTGCCCCGGGGGAAGTGCCTCAATGGAATGGAAAATGTACAAGGCAAAATGAAAACCACATTTGGGTGTCTCATCTAGACTAAGGACATGTTCAAATGATGTCATTAATAACCAATCAGAAAGCTCTACTTTGTCCACATACCTTAATCCATTTCATAATGATGAGTATTGACTGGATTTTACTGCTTTTCTAAGGCAGAGACCAAGTATTTCAATTTAGAACACAGGCATGATTTTAACAGGGTCAGTCCAATTTTGTTTTTACTATACAGTTTTACTTAGTGGGCAATTATAATCTCAGAAGTTAAACTTAGTCCTTAATATTGTCTTCCAAGAATAATAACATGAGATGCTTAGCTTGGCTGCAGCAGAGTTAGTAATTGGGCACCTGTAAGAGGGTAAAACATGACATTTCTGTGGATGGAAGATCTGAGTGAAATGGTAAAGTTATTAAAATATGTTATTGAAAACGGTACCAAGAGGTGATGAAAACTAGATAATTAGACTATTAACAAACACTACCTGGAACCTCTTAAGCACCCCAAAGACCCTGTCATCACTCCTAGTAAAGAAGTGGAAACATTCAAATTTCATTGCATTTCCAATTAAATTAGATAACATAAGGAGGATTGTGGTTTTATGCCATTATATCACTTTCATCTCATATATGTTCTCCACTTTCAGTTGATTAAAATGAGAGAGTTGTTTTCAAATAAAGATTGCTCTTTCATCAAGCACCAGAGTCCAGACCCTAAAGGGAACATGGCATTCCAATAAAAAAAAAAAACACAACACAAAATAACCACATTGATTGTTCCAGAAGAGGCTCATGGAAATAGTTCTATTCATCATGTCCATTGATGCTTGCACAATTAATTTCTACTGATGGTGCTGTTTTGGTAGACTTAATGAACTAAGTCATCTTCTCTATCTGTACCAAAAAATTTCATATTTTAATTGGACATTTTCTTGTTAGAGTACTAATAGAGAGCCTGCAGGAAAGAGAAATGTAGAGTCCTTGAAGCAAATTCAAAATCAATATATAGAAGCCCATACAGGGACAATTTATAATAATACTTTGTATTATGAGAGTGCCTTTCTACAGAGGATAGTAAAGGACTTTTACAATGGCCAAGAAACCCCTTATAATGAGGCTATTCACAATTATTAATACTGCCCAGCCAATGGAGAAAGTGAGGTAGAAGATGTGCTAGGTGTCTTGTCCAAGGTCAAGCAATGAGACTGTGAAAGAGCTCAGCAAATCAAATCCCGGATTCCAGGTTTCCGATTGAATTTTGTAGACCTGAGGTCAAGGACATAAATTCTTCCACAAGCAAGCAGTCAAATGAACTGCAGTTCCTCCGTTCATTCATTCATTCATTCATTCATTCAATTGTATTTATTGAGTACTTACTGTGTGCAACGCATCGTACTAATGCTTGGGAGAGTACAACAAAAATAGACACATTCCCTGACCACAGCAAACTTACATCGAACAGTCCCCAAAAGGAGATGTAAGGAGGAGTCAAACACACCTATGCGATACTGAACTGTAAAATTGGAATTTTAAGAAGTGAAAGGATTAACAGATTACCTAGTTACCTAGTTTTTATGACCAAATCTTTGCTCCCCAACATCCCTCCCACAGAGATAATAATAATAGTGATATTTATTAAGCGCTTTCTATTTGCTAAGCACTGTTCTAAGCACTGGGGAAGATACAAGGTCCCACATGGGGCTCACAGTCTTATTCCCCATTTTACAGATGAGATAACTGAGACACACAGACAAGTAAAGTGACTTGCCTCAGGTCACACAGCAGATATGTGGCAAAGGTGGGATTAGAACCCACGTGCTCTTTCCACTGGGCCACACTGAACCACAGTTGTAATAACTGCTCAGCACACAGTAAACGCTAAATAAATATGATTCAATGAATAACTCTGATTAGATTGCTAGTGACAAACCACGGGCAATATTGGCCAACACAGTTTTAACCAAAAAATACTACTGTAGAAACAAAGATGGAACAAGAAAAATCCTTTTAATGTAATTTCCCGTGAGTGTTGTTATCAACAAGCATTCAAAATCATGTGCTATGTGGAAAAAAAAAAGAAATAAGGGATGAGAAAAGTAAATGACCCCATCTCTTTTGAGGGTGGTAAGGGAGAAGACTGTCTTCAACTGCAGCCACTGATTGGTTTGAGAGAAGAAAGAACTTCCTCACAGGTAGAATGGCCAAAACTCTGAAACAGGCTACAAAGGGTAAGATGGAATCGCCTTTACAGGAACCTTAATCCTGCCAAAGGGAACAGATGGACTAGATTACTTGTGGAGTCTCTTCGGCTTTATTGTGCTTGAAAGGTTTATAAGTCTCCTACATGATAAAAAGGTGAAGAAATCCTATGACTGATTAAAAAGAGCCTCAAGCAGGTGCTAAATAAATGTGAGCCAATGAATTACAGAATTCTGTCAAGGGATACAGGAAATCTTGGGGGTGCTATAGAGAGAAGGGTCCAAATGTAATGGCCTCGGAGCCTCTGCCACTTGTCAGCTGTGTGACTGTGAGCAAGTCATTTGTCTATGCCTCAGTTCCCTCATCTGGAAAATGGGGATGAAGACTGTGAGCATCACGTGGGACAACCTGATTACCCTGTATCTACCCCAGCGTTTAGTGCTCTGTACATAGTAAGCACTTAAATACCAACATTATTACTAAGGGCTGAGGTAGGTACAAAATAATCAGGTGGGACACAATCCCTGACCCACTAGGGATTCATGGTCCAAGGGGGAGAATGAAAATCTGATCAAGATTCCCAATGAGAAGTGAAATACAACGATTTCTCGAACTATCTAGCATTTTCCTTTTGAAGTTGAGATGGAAATACCTCATGTAGAGGAGTTTCCTTAAATCATTCAAATTTGTATCATTCCACAATCTTGGGCCTGGGAGAAATTGGGCCTGACAAAAGCCGGGCTGCAAGCAGGCAATAATTTTAGCAGAAATGACCTCATTTGACTCAGAATTAGGATTTTATTTTGACAGAGTCCTAGTAGCAATAACCATCATCCACAGTGTCTATCTATTACTGGTGAGGGTGAGAAGCACTGCAGAAAATTTTATGCAATTATCTCTATATTTTTAGGCTGGATTTTTTACTTACTCTGCAATCCTGGTCACATAACCATTTTGGTACAACTTACAATCAATCAATTGTATTTATTGAGTGCTTCTGTTTGCAGAGCACTGTACTAAGTGCTTGGGAAACTACTATCTAACCCGACTTGGTAGACACATTCCCTGCCCCCAGTGAGTTTACAATCTAGAGATGAAATTCAAGAGAATGTGACCTGGATACTGGATTTACCACCAACTAAAAACAGAAGAAATATTATTTTTTGGATCAGACCAAAGATCCACCCTGTCCAGCATTCTGACAGGGAGAGTGGAAATGGGATTCTTATAGAAACAGTTGCAATGGTCACTCTTTTTGATACGCACCTTACTTGTTGAGGTTTTAGCATCTAGCATCCCTAACTTTTCCCCCTTGTTCTTTACTTTCTTTGTGGTAGCCATCTCACCACCGACCCCTCGCCCATGTCCTGCCTCTATCAATCAGTGGTATTTACTGAGTGCTTGCTCTATGTAGAGGACTGCTCTAAGGGTTATCAAGAGTACAAACGGCTGTTCTAAGGGCTACGGAGAGGGATCACGCCACGGGCTGCTCACCCATGTCCTGCCTTTGGCCTGGAATGTCCTCACTCTTTATATCAGACAATTACATCCACCCACCACCCCTTCAAAGCCTTATTGAAGGCACAGCTCCTTCCTTCAAGAGGCCTTCTCTGAGTAAGCCTTCCTTTTCTCTTCTCTCATTCCCTTCTGTGTCACCCTTCCTTGATCCCTTTATTCATCCCCCCTCCCGGGCCCACAGCACTTATGTACATACCCAGCGCTTAGAACAGTGCTCGGCATAGAGTCAGCGCTTAACAAATACCAACATTATTATTATCATCTGTCATTTATTCATATTAACGTCTGTCTCCCTTTCTAGACTTTAAGCTTGTTGTGGGCAGGGAATGTGTCTGTTTACTCACCCAAGCATTAGTACAGTGCTCTGCACACTATAAGCGCTCAATAAATACAATTGACCGACTGATAAACCAACAGAGTTAGTAGACATGTTGTTCCCTGCCCACAATTAACTTACAGTCTGGATATGATCTTAAAGGAAAAGCTGGGGAGTGAGCCCAGAGTAGTTTTCTGGTTACATAATAATAATAACAATAATAATTGTGCTCTCTGTTAAGTACTTATCCCGTGCCAGGCACAAGGTTGGACACAGTCCCTGTCCCACTTGGTACAGATGAGGTAACTGCAGCGCAGTGAAGTTAAGTGATTTGCCCAAGGTCAAACTGCAGACAAGTGGATTAGAAGCGAGGCCCTTGTGACTTCCAGGCTAGGCTGTGCTGCTTCTCTTAATAATAATAATAATAATAATGTTGGTATTTATTAAGCGCTTACTATGTGCCGAGCACTGTTCTAAGCGCTGGGGTAGACACAGGGGAATCAGGTTGTCCCACGTGGGGCTCACAGTCTTCATCCCCATTTTACAGATGAGGTAACTGAGGCACAGAGAAGTTAAGTGACTTGCCCACAGTCACACAGCCGACAAGTGGCAGAGCTGGGATTCGAACTCATGAGCCCTGACTCCAAAGCCCGTGCTCTTTTCCACTGAGCCACGCTGCTTCTCCTTGCTCTTCATAGCAAGGGGCTGTTGTTTCTTTTCCTGGCTGAAACAGGGTCAATCCAGCCAGACTGCCCCAGCGAAGATGGTCAAATATTTACCGTGCCCTTTCCATTTCCGACCTGGGCAAGGTTTTTGCAGTTAGTTTTCCTTCTTCGGTCCAAACGGCCCCATTTACTAGTCGCCAGCGGGCTGCCTCTAAGAGGTAGCTTCCTGTTGCCAGTTCCCTTAAATCTCACTTAGGCCCAGAACAAAAGGATTGTAATTAACCGGAGGGGTTCTCTGGTCCTTAAGTGCTACTCTGAGTGGAGGGATAATGGCTCTGAAGTTGATTAAATAAGCACAGCTCACTGTGCTCCCTTTATTGGAGCACTGATAGAATGGAACAGCACACACCCTGATTGTGTTAACTGATAAAAGGGATCAGAATAGGGATGTGCAAGAGGATGAATTCGTGGCTGTGGGTGAATGCAGGCACACACTTGGGCACCCATAGTAATGCAAATATCCTTGCTTGATAAAGAGGAAAATTGGAAAATCTAACTGTTTGGGCTTAAAGCAGAAAATGAACCAGTGCAGTTCCGTAGCCTTTTCACCGGGAGTGTATCCTAGCCTCTCCGGCACTATGTAACAATGATCAATAGCGTCTATAAAATGTAGGATAATGAATTTGTCTCCAAACCACAAACACTCTAATCAACCCAAAGATCAGGAAGACGGAGACTTAGCTGAATTCTTGAGATTACTACATGCAGAAAAGCAGGATCAAGTAGCTGAAGGCTCACTTCAAAGTAGAAAAAAAATCTTATTGGATCATGAAAATTTAACTTGATCAATGAATAATGATATTAATAATAAAGTGCTGACTGTGCAAGACATTGGAGTAGATACACTCAGTCTGGCAGAATATACATTTTCATAATGTGTTCTGATTAGAACTCAGTGGAAGAATTAAGGATATCCTTTTGACAATGGTCGTCTGCCTGGTTACAGTATAATGCGCTACCAGAAGAATCGGTATTGCACATCTGCATGACACGGGTTGTGTACGGGTTGTGTATCCTAATATGAGGAACCGTTAACATGGAGTTGTGCAAAAACACAATTCTCTCGTTATAGGAGAGCGGGGTGTAAAAGGTAATCAGGTTAGACAGCACCTGTCCCTTACAGGGATTAAATTTAAGACGTTATCAGATACTAGCCAGAGGGAGAAAGGGCAAGGCTAAAGTGGGCAGGGACCGTGTCTACCAACTCTTTAATATTGTACTCTTCCAAGGTCTTAGTACAGTGCTCTGCATACAGTAAATGCTCAAAAAATGTGATTGATTGATTGATTGATTGATTGATTGGCTGATTGATAGATGCACTGATCCAATTATTTGGTGAAGGGGCAGGAAATAGGTAGAAAAAGAGGCAGAGAAATATAAGAAAGATGGAGACAGAAAGAGAGATTTATACATAGAGAACTAGATACAAAGGCAGGGATGACAGACAGAAACCCTCAACCAGATACACCCCTTCGTCACCGAGATGGATAATAATAATGATAATGATGATAATTGTGGTATTTGTTAAGTGTGTTAAGTTAGTTTGTGCCAGGTGCTGTATTAAACACTAGGGTAAAGTAATTGGGTTGGACACAATCCCTGTCCCACATAGGATTTACAGTTTTAATCCCCATTTTACAGATGAGGGAACTGAGGCACAGAGAAGTTAAGTGATTTTGCTGACATTACAAAGCAGAAAACTGGCGGAACCAGGATTAGAACCCAGGCCCTTCAGACTCCCAAGCCCATGCTCTATCCACTAGGCCATGCGGCACATTCGCACCCAGACGGATATCCTGGCAGTAGACGAATCCGTCACCGGAGGAAGCAGGAACTCTAGGAAGCAAATAATGGCAGCGGTATCTGCATTCAGTTCTTGTTTTTCTTTTTCCCTTCGGCTCCTGCCAATCACTTATAGCAAAGATCATTAGATGCTGTTTTGAGGCAGATTCTCCTGCAGCAAAAACAAAAACTTGACTTTTTTTTTTTTTTTTTGCAGATACCAGTGAAATTTTCTTCATTTGACCAATAATCCAGTTTGGGTGGAGTAAGTGGTCAATGATATCTTATCTCCCTCCATTGGTTGAAAGTGCTCTTTGATGTCTGAGGTTTACTCCAGAGATGATAAACATCTTTCCACATGAGAAAAGAGGCATGGACTTTTACAAATGTTCGAGGCAAAACACTTACCCCCTCCCACTTTTCATTTGAAGATATTGGCTTTGAACTTGCAATAGGAAAATATTTTCCACTGCAAAAAATTTCAACCTGAGTTGCTAAAAAAAATTAGCATCCAATTGTCTGTAGTATCCACCCAAGTCAAAAGTTCAGTAATAAATAAGCAGAGCCGTGAGCAGTTGCTTTTGAGAAAGGAAGAGGGCTAGGATGCTTGCAAAGACTCAGACGGGTTGTTTTCATAGTTCACACACATTCCAGTTGTTTACCCTTTAACTATATGGATGGATATATTATTTCCTCCATAAATATTAAGTGTTAAAAAATTCAAAAAAGTTATCTCAGGGGGTTAGTTAAGCTTCATACATTAAGGTAGACTTTTCACTTCTTTTTTAACACAGCACGGGAGGTAGTGGGCTTGTGAAATAAAATCCTCTTCTATGGGGACAATGTTTTCTTTGAGCCGATTAATCTTTTATAGCTTTAAATGTGATGCAGAAGCGCAGGCAGTGCTCTGCATGGAGAAGCAGCGTGGCTCAGTGGAAAGAGCATGGGCTTTGGAGTCAGGGCTCACGAGTTCGAATCCCAGCTCTGCCACTTGTCGGCTGGGTGACTGTGGGCAAGTCACTTAACTTCTCTGTGCCTCAGTTCCCCCATCTGTAAAATGGGGATCAAGACTGTGAGCCCCACGTGGGACAACCTGATTCCCCTATGTCTACCCCGGCGCTTAGAACAGTGCTCGGCACATAGTAAGCGCTTAACAAATACCAACATTATTATTATTATTATTATATTCATTCCGTTTCAATATATTGATAATACCTGCATTCCGCATTCATTGGCTCTTAATTATTTATCGGTCTGAATTAAAATTCTAGAACATTCTCCCCCGAGAAAATCATCTGGTATCAATAGAGCCCTCCTCGCAAATCGGCATGTGAGAGACAAGCCAAAGAGAAGGCTGTCAACGCAAACCTCCACATCCATTCAAACCCACTGCAACGCCAAGACGCGCCCTGCATCTTTAAACGGACCTCCCACGTTCTTGATAGGATGTGTTCTAGGGAAAGCGATCCACAAATATTATCATTCAATGACAATGCAGTTTCATCAAGGTACGTCTCAATCCGCGGGATGCAAGTCCCGCACAACAGACGGAAAATTTGGCGCAAGGATGCGCACGCTGCTTGTGTTACTTACTGGTTATTGCGGTGGTCATACTGAGTCCCGTATGGCGTCGCATTAACGGATGGCATGCAAGCACCTTCTGTTGAAACATCTGCGACTGGGAAATTTCAGGCATTTTTCCAGATAATTTCTATGCTCTGGACCAAATTTTCATTAGGACTATAAAACCTGGCAACGGCCGTTGTTGTGTATGATTTTTTAATAAACTGGGACATGCCTTTGTTAAGAGAGGGAGGAAAAGGGCTCTTTAGAGACTTCTTTCTATTACAGAAAGTTCAGGAAACATATGACAACTCACAAAATGGCATCTCCAACTTTTAGTTTTAAGGACAAGCTTACCACATTCCTTCGATGGCTACAGAGCCTGTTCGGTGATTGAAGCAAAACTCCCAGTGCAGATTTATTTCTTCTCGGATCAGAGAATTCCAACGGTGGTGTTTCTGGAAATACACACAACCAGCAGGACTCACCACACTTTTCTGACAGCTGCTTCGGGGAAATTCCTACAGGATTTCCATTTCCTTATCAGGCCCGGCAACTCAGAATCAGGAAGAAGGGAAGCATTTGGGTTTTCCACATGACAGGATTCATTTCTCTCACCCCTCAAAATAAGTGTTCGATTGCTTGCCTAGTTGCCAAAACAACCACTCCACCACTGCCATACAGAACTCTATGTTCCATTTGGTAATTCTGTAATTCTCTAAACCCTGCTACAAACACTAATGCTAAACAAACATGCTTGGCAGTAAATATGCGCATTACCGTTATGTAAATAGGTACGTTATCATTACCCGAAAATGATGTCGTTCTTTGCAAAGTCTATTTTCCCTTTGTAAATATATTATGCAATTTAAGGTGTAATTCGCATTATACCGCTGGGGCTGTGTAAACACTTCAGATCAGGAAAAATTAGTAGGAGACTGTATGTAAGGTAAATGTTTACCACCTATGCATTTGGTCCTGGATGTTAAGTCTTCCCAACAAACAGATTAATACTGTTTTCACATTGTACATTTTCACTCCAACAGTGAGCAGAAACCCTTGAGATGAATATCCATTCTCGCTGTTAGAACCGAGCCCCACATTATGACATTTCACGCTGACAATGTTACAAACCGAGATGATACATTTTAAACAGGAGGAGATGAATGATCTACAACTAGCAGAAAACAGGCTGCACTTCTGAACCTTATATGAACTAGGAATGACTGCGTGTCACAGTCTGTTTGGAAATGTTACAATGTTTGCATAAAATCATTGCTTTTGCATAAGTGGATCGGCACCGGGGAACCGAAACCCTCAGGCGGGCAGTAATCTTTAAAGTTCCCGTGGCAAAGGAATTCTCGATTTGAGCACGGATAAGAATGCTAAATGAATAGCTAATATACCCTGCAGAGAATTGCATATATTTATGGGAGAAAATGCATATGCCCCCGTGCATTGCTTGAAAGACAATTCCCCGTTTGCTGAATCCAGGAGAAGAATAAAGTCTGCCTTTATTTATTACAGCGATGTGGCGAGCCCAAGATTATACTTGGATATTTCAGGCAAAGAACCCCCACCCACACTGCCACTTAATGCATCGAAATGAGAGATGTGCTATTTCAACCACGCCCCACTGTGCAGTTTGAACCCTTTGGGCCATAGCAGTCAGGCTGGGGCCTCTTGGAAGATGAGTGTCCAGCATCAGCTGGCCGGTGACCATTTACAAACTATCATCATCATAATAATAGTGGTATTTATTAAAGGCGTACTTTGTGTGAGGGGTAGATACAAGATTATCGGGTTGAACGTAGTCCCTGTCCCATCTGGGGCTCACCAGAATAATGATAATGATGGTATTTGTTAAGCGCTTATTACGTGCAAAGCACTGTTCTAAGCCCTGGGGGGATACGAGGTGATCAGGTTGTCCCACGTGCGGCTCACAGTCTTGATCCCCATTTTACAGATGAGGTAACTGAGGCTAAGTGACTTGCCCAAAGTCACACAGCTGACAAGCGGCAGAGCCGAGATTAGAACCCACGGCGTCTGACTCCCAAGTCCGGACTCTCCCTCCCAATCCGCGTTTTGCAGAGGAGGTCAGTGAGGCCCAGAGAAATGAAGTGACTTGTCCAAGGACACACAGCGGACAAGTGGCGGAGCCGGGATTAGAACCCATGACCTTCTGACTCCCAGGTCCATGCGCTGGCCTCTACGCCATGCTGCTTCTCTAGGAGTGTTAGTCCACCAAGGAGAGTGAGGGAGAGGAGCGGAAGCAGCACTTGAACCTAGAGTGTTTATGTAGCCTTCACGTGCATGTCGTAGATGTGGACGAGGCAGGAATCCGGGGACAAGCCCAGCCCAGCTCTGCCCTGACCCTGGGGCCATTAATAATAATGATAATAATAATAATAATAATAACAGTACCTGTTAGGAAGTTCTGGGGGACACTACTGCATGCACTCTTAAGACTGCTCCCGGCCACACCCCGTTGGCTAGCACTGCGGAGCAGCGGGGTTGTCATGATATGGAGCTATTTGAGAATTATTCTTTTTATTTAATTAATGATGTGTACGTCTATAATTCTATTTATACTGACGCTACTGATGCCCATATACTTGTTTTGTTGTCCGTATCCCCCCTTCTAGACCGTGAAAGCGTTGTTGGGTTAGGGATTGTCTCTATCTGTTGCCGAACTATACTTTCCAAACGCTTAGTACAGTGCTCTGCACACAGTAAGCGCTCAATAAATACGTATGAATGAATGAATGAATGAGAATGGCCCACATGCACCTGACTTTGGGTTTGAGCTGGCCCGATGTGGCCAAGAGAGGTTAGGTCCTAGTGACATTGGCCGAGCCCGGCCGAGCTCCATCAGTGGCATGAGAGGAGACAGCGCTCCAGGTCAGAGAACAAATAGAGTGAATGATTCAGGCCGGGGACAGTCAAGAATAAACGTCACTGTGAGTAGGTGGAGCCACTAATGATGCCACTGAAAGAATTTCTCACTGCTGTTTGTTGCCTCCCTCCACGAAAATCTAGATCACATTTGGCAGCTACAACCTGGGAAAAATAACTGGTTAAAAAAATAGCGAATGTTCCATCACCAGGAATTTTTTTAAAAAAGGTAAACCAACACGACTACTGTTTGCCTTTCCTTTTTTCTTCCCTGAAGCAAAATGTTCACTTTGAAGCAGATTATCACATGAGGGCAGGGGACTGGTCTACCAACTCTGATGTATTGTAGTCTCCCAAGTGCTTCAAGCCGTTCTCTGCTCACAGTAAGTGAGCAATAAATATCATCGATCGATTAATTGATTCAAAAGAATGAAGATTTCATTTCTCTCATATAAGTAGCTAAGAACATCAAAAAATAAATTTGGTAAATGATAATCAGTTAATGAATGACTCCTGTAATATCAGCATGGCTTAGGGAAAAGAGCACGGGCTTAGGAGTCAAGGGTTGTGGGTTCTAATCCCGACTCTATCATTTGTCAGCTGTGTGACTTTGGGCAAGTCGCTTAACCTCTCAGTGCCGCAGATATCTCATCTCTAAAATGGGGATTAAGACTGTGGGCCCCACGTGGGACAACCCGATTACCTTGTATCGACCCCAGTGCTTGGAACAGTGCTCGGCACACAGTAAGCGGTTAACAAATACCAAAATTATTATTATTATTAATATGAAATGCTTCTAACCGAGAAAGTCTCAGTTATGAAATTGAAACACATGCTCTCCACAACTAGACTACTGAATGAACCTCCTTACTGGTGGTCTCTCTCTGCCTCCAGCACCTTCCATCTTCAGTCAATCCAATTCTCTCCTGCCCAGACGTGTTTTTTTTGTTTGTTTGTTTCATTTGTTTTTAAACTGCATAACTTAGTGAAAGGAGCATGAGCTTGGGAGTCAGAGGCCCCGGTTTTAACTGCCATTTAAAAGCATGGAGACACCGGGCAAGTCATTTATCTTCTCTGTGCCTCATTTCCCTCATCTACAATAGAGGGCTTCAG
Organism: Ornithorhynchus anatinus; assembly: GCF_004115215.2. Taxonomy (NCBI): domain Eukaryota; kingdom Metazoa; phylum Chordata; class Mammalia; order Monotremata; family Ornithorhynchidae; genus Ornithorhynchus; species Ornithorhynchus anatinus. Next base: position 56,152,482 of record NC_041731.1, read on the forward strand.
TAACTGTTCTCCCTCCTACTTACTCTGTGAGCTCCACAGGGGAGCTGATTATTCTGTGCCTACCCCAACATTTAGTAGCGTGATTGGCGTATAGTAAGTGCTTAACTAACATTTTGTTATTATTATCATTATTATTATATGCGATTCCAATCACATTACTTCCCTCCTGAGAAATCCTCCAAATATTATGCAGTCTCTCTTGATCTACAGAACTCTTGCCTGTTGGGTTCAAGGCTCTCCACCAGCTGTTTCCAACATTCCTTGGAACACTCTTCTCCCCCTACATCCCAACTCTTGCTCTTTGCGTCTGCCAAACTTGTCTAACAGTATCTTGCTCTCAAAGGTGGGCTAGTGAAAAAAACACAGGCCTAGGAGTCAAAAAGCACCTGGGTTCTAATCCTGCCTTTGCCACTTGTCTGCTACGTGACCTAGGGCAAGTCACTTAACTTCTCTGTGCCTCAGTTAATGGGCATTTAGACTATGAGCCCCATTGGGCCAGAAACTATGTCCAGTGTGATTACTTTGTATCTACCCCAGTGCTTAGAACGATGCCTAGCACATAGTAAGCACTTATATATCATAAAAAAAAACAAAGAATCTCTCCTACCTCCGATTCACCATATCTCCTACCTTCTACATGGAGCTCCCTCCGCCCTCATATCCTATAAACTTTGGCCTCTGGATCTACCAAATCCCCTTACAGATCTCCCTGATGATTGTTCAACGCCCCAAAATAATTCAGCTGCCTTCCTTTATGTCTAGCATACAATTTACAATGAGGGAGGGACTTGAGCACGGGATAGACTCAAAAACTCAAAAATTTTCTTTACAATCCCCCAATAACCACGGTCATTTTCACGAAACCAAAGCTGTTTTGAATATGATTACCATAGTTCCTTTGGCTTCCTTACAGAATTGAGAGGCTCACTGCTCTTAAGTGGCCAGGATTACAGCGTAGACAATATCATTAGCATATCAGTGTTAATATCTTACCATATTAGTGAGGTTCCCAGTGATGAGCACAGATTCTTAGAAGACAGACCTGAAGGGTACTTATTTTCTTGTTGTTTGTGGCATTAGTTAAATACTTATTACATACAGAGCACTGAATTAAACCTGGGTAGGTACAAGGCAAACAGTCTCTGTCCCAGAGGTACTCGCAGCTTAAGTGGGATGGAGGATAGATATGGAACTTCCACTTTACGGTGGAGTAAACTAAGTCACAGAGAAGTTAAAATGAGTTGCCCAAGGACTTTACAGAAGGCAGGTGGTAAAGCAGGTTTAGAATCTGGGTCCCAGGTCTATGCTCTTTCCACCAGGCCATGCTGCTCCTTCTGATCACAAGAAAAAGCAGCGTTGCCTGGTGGAGAGACCATGGGCCTGGGATTCAGAAGGACCTGGGTTCTTATTCTGCTCTGCCAACTGCTTGCCGTATGACTTTGGGCAAATCACTTAATTTCTTCATGCCTCAGTTTCCTCAACTATAAAATGAGGATACCTGTTCTCCCTCTCACTTAAACTCTGAGCCCCATGCGGGACAGGGTCTGACACAATTAATTTGTACCTACCCCAGCGCTTAGATCAGGGTTTGATACATAGTAAGCACTACTTACTTGTAGCATTAGCTAAGCACTTACTATGTGCCATGTGCTGTACTAAGTGCTGGGGTAGATACAAGTAAATTGGGTTGCACACAGTCCCTGCCCCACATGGGGCTCACTGTCTCAATCCCCATTTTACAATGAAGTCACTGAGGAACAGAGAAGTGCAGTGACTTGCCCAAGGTCACACAGCAGGCAAGTGGTGGAGCCAGAATTTGAACCCATAATCTTCTGACTCCCAGGCCCGTGCTCTATCCACTACGCCATGCTGCTTCTCAAACAAAAACAGGAAGAGAAAATCTGTCCATTTTCAAAAATGATGTTATTGATGGCTGAAAACACCAATATGTGACCCAAACTCTCTAATGCATTGTTTGCATATAATAGATCCTTCCTGCATCGATGGCCATGAAAGGTTGCTTCTGTGTTTGAACATCCCTCCTGGTATTCCAATCTTCTTGTAGCCTTTGTAAGATACGGTACTTATCAAGATGGGCCGTGTTTACTGAAATTTTTGTGGAGACTTCCTCTTCACACCCTAATAGACAACTCAGACACTCAGGTGATTGCAAGAGATAAGTAGTTGATCTTTAATCCCCAACTTGAAGGGACTTTTTGTTTCGGGGCAAGGGAGAAGGGTAACCCAGCCATCATAGGATATGTGCTTGAGTTGCTTTTCTCAGTAGTGGTGATGGTTTACACAGAGATATTCATTCATTCGTTCAATAGTATTTATTGAGCCCTTACTATGTGCAGAGCACTGTACTAAGCGCTTGAAATGTACAAATCGGCAAAAGATAGAGACAGTCCCCGCCCATTGACGGGCTTACAGTCTAATGGGGATGTCAGGGAAGATGAGGAGGGAAGGACATCCACACTCTCTAGCTCAGTCTTCCTCTGATCAGCAGGAGACAGCACGGTGAAGTGGAAAAAACACAGGCATGGAAATCAGAAGGTCATGGGTTCTAATCCCAGCTCTGCCACTTTGCTGTGTGGCTTTGGGCAAGCCAATTCACTTCTCTCTGCCTCAGTTACTCCATCAGTAAAATGGAGATGAAGACTGAGCCCTGTGTGGGATAGGGACTGTGTCCAATTTGACTTGCTTGTATCCACTTCAGGGCTTAGTACAGTGCCTGTAGCATATTAGTGTTTAACAAAATATTATTATTATTGCAAAATGACTGATGAGGGATGGGGGTGAGTCTGTGACTTAGAATATCTCTTTGCAGTAGCAGACACTGTTGTGCTCTCGGCTTTTTACACCACCGTTGAGTGTGACATTCTGATCCGCTGTGCAAATCACTGCGGCCTTTTTCCTTTTTCGTTTATTTGTTTCAGATCTGTGACTTACGCCTTCGGCTACTCACTGGAGAGCCGTCATCAAGCGGGCTACTCAAGAGACTGAAAATCCACAGGCAAAATGGGAGGGTGAAGCTGCAGGGCTTCTGGAATAGGGAGCAGAAAGGGGAAGAGCACAACGAGATGTATGAAGCTGGGGAAATGCTACAGCTCTGCCAGTGAAGTTTACATTTCAATTCCATTCATTCATTCATTGGTCTAATTATCCTTTTTTAAGGTATTTGTTAAGCGTTTTCTACGTGCCAGGCACTTTATTAAATACTGGAATAGATACAAGATAAGTCAAACACAGTCCCTGGCCCAGCCTAGGGCTCACAGTCTCAATCCCCATTTTACAGATGAGGAAACTGAGGCACAGAAGTCAAGTGACTTGCCTGAGGTTTCTCAGTGTTGGAGGTAGGATTAGAACCCAGGTTCTTCTGACTTCCAGACCCATGCTCTATCCACTAGGCCACACTGTCAAGCACCTACTATGTGTCAAGCACTGTACTAAGTCCCACCTGGGGCTTACAGTCTAAATAGGAGGGAGGACAGGTATTGAAAACCTATTTTTCAGATGAGAGAACCTGAGGCGCAGAGAAGTTAAGTGATTTACCCAAGGTCACAAACTGGTAAATGGTGGAGCCAGGATTAGAACTCAGTGTTTCGACTCCTAGGCCTAGGCTCTTTCCACTAGGCCCCGTTGCTTCACTTGAGAGAATACAATAAAACACGGTCGGTAGACACAATTCCACCCCAGGTTCCCTGAGAAAAACTTCACTTAACAGTAGTGGGATGACCCCAATCTCACTAGGGTCAAGGTTGGGACTCTTCCACCAGACCCCACACCAGCACCTGGAAACCCAAAGAGATTTGATTCTCCCATGGCTCACAAGTCTGTGCAAGTAAATTCATTTCTCTCCTCTTTCTTTCTTGCCTTTTATCCAGTCAATCAGGCATATTTATTGAGGACTTACTATTTGCAAAATATTATACTAAACACTTCTGGAAGCAGTACGGCTTAGCGGAAAGAGCCCCAGGCCTGGGAGTCGGAGGACCTGGGTCAGAACAGTGCTCAGCACGTAGTAAGCGCTTAACAAATACCAACATTATTATTATAACCCTGGCTCTGCCACTTGTCCGCAGTCCTCAGTTCCTCAGTGCCTCAGTTCCCTCATCTGCAAAATGGAGATTCAAAACCTGTTGGCCCTCCTACTTAGACTGTGAGCCCCATGTGGGACCTGATTATCTCCTATCTGCCCCATCGCTTCCTAATGGGCTTGGCACCTGGAAAGTGCTTAACAAATACCACAGTTATTATTATTACGATGCAACAGCGTTGGCAGATGTGATCCCTGCCCATAGCATGCTTACTAAGGCGGAGAGAGACATTGAAATTGGTTAGGATAGAGAAAACAGTGGACTTTCTAAATGTTTATATGAGTAACGTGGGGCTGGGGTGAATATCAAAATGCCTAAGGTGTGCACTGTCAAGGGCAGAATTGACACAGGGGGAAGGGTGGATAGGGGAAACAAAGGGCTTAACGTAGGAAGGCCTCTTGGAAGAGATGTGATTTTAGGAGGGTTTTGAAGTTGGGAAAGTGGCGCACTGCTGGATATGAATTGGGAGGGAGTTCCAGGTCCAAAGGGGAATGTGAACCGAGGATGGTTAGGTGGATAGACCCGATCAAGGTCCAGAGAGTAGGTCGGTGTTATTCATTCATTCATTCCATCATACTCATTGAGTGCTAATTTGTGCAGAGCACTGTACTAAGCTCTTGAAAAGTACAATTCAGCAACCAGTAGAGACAATCCCTGCCCCCAACAGGCTCATAGTCTAGAAGTGGGGAGGCAGACATCAAAACAAGTAAAAATTTATATAGAATCAATATAGATGAAGTGAATTATAGATATATACACATCATTAATACACTTAGTAGAATTATAACTATGTACATATACGCATACAAGTGTTGTGACGGGAAGGGGGGTAGAGCAGAGGGAGCAAGTGGGGGCCATGGGGAGGGGAGGAGGAGCAGAGGAAAAGGGGGGCTTAGTCCGGGAAGGCCTCTTAGAGGAGGTGAGCTGTCAGTAGGGCTTTGAAGGGGGGGGGGACGGTGCTAGTTTGGCAGATTTGAGGAGGGAGGGCGTTCCAGGCCAGAGGCAGGACGTGGGCCAGGCGTCGACGGTGAGACAGGTGAGAACGAGGCACAGTGAGGAGGTTAGCGGCAGGGGAGCGGAGTGTGCCGGCTGGGATGTAGAAGGTGAGAAGGGAGGTGAGGTAGGAGGGGGCGAGGTGATGGACAGCTTTGCTTTTAGGGGAGTGGAGTGTGCAGGTTGGGTTGTAGTAGAAAATCAGTGAGGTTAAGAGAGAGGAAGAGAGCTGTACGAGTGTCTTAAAGCTAATGGTAAAGAGTCTCTATTTGCCGTGGAAGTGGATGGGCAACCCTCGGAGGTTTTTGAGGAGTGAGGAGATTTAGACTGAACCATCTTTCAGAAAATTGATCCGGGCAACTGACTGAAGTTTGGACTGAAGAGGAGAGAGACAGGATGCAGGGAGGTCAGCAACGAGGCTGCTCAATCAATCCATTGTGTTTATTGAGTGCTTACTCCGTGCAGAGGACTGTACTAAGCACCGTACAGTATAGCAGACTCATTCCCTGCCCACGATTAGCTCACAGTCTAAAGAAGAGGAAATGGATTTAAGGGCCGAAAGTAAAAAGGAGAGACAGAGAGGATCTCAGAAACTGAGACCTGAGGACATCTTCATATTTTCCCCTAGCGCTTAGTAGGGCTTTGAACACAATTTTGAATACTACTAATGGATTAATCAGTACGTCCTGAATGAATACTAATATTAATAATAATAATGATGGTATTTGTTAAGCGCTTACTATGTGCAGAGCACTGTTCTAAGTGCTAGGGGAGATTTGCAGGGTGATCGGGTTGTCCCACGTGAGGCTCACAGTCTTAATCCCCATTTTACAGATAAGGTAACTGAGGTACAGAGAAGCGAAGTGACTTGCCCACGGTCACAAAGCTGACAAGAGGCAGAGCCGGAATTCGAACCCATGACCTCTGACTCCCAAGCCCGGGCTCTTTCCACTGAGCCGCGCTGCTTCTCTTGTAATAACGTTGGCATTTGATGAGCGCTTACTCTGTGCAGAGCACTGTTCTAAGCGCTGGGGTAGATGCAGGGTAATCAGGTTGTCCCACGTGAGGCTCCCAGTCTTCATCCCCATTTTACAGATGAAGGAACTGAGGCACAGAGAAATTAAGTGACCTGCCCACAGTCACACAGCTGACAAGTGGCAGAGAGCTGGGATTCGAGCCTGTGACCTTGACCTCCAAGGCCGTGCTCGTTCCACCGAGCCACGCCGCTTCTACTACTGCTACTGACGGGTGGTACCAAGTAGCCTTCATCGGCCCTCCCTCTCCCACTTGCCCAGACCCCTTCATCCGCCAGCCTCAAGCTTGTGCCTCAGATTTGTCAGAATGAGCCACCCTCTGGCTTCACCCGGTTGAACCCTTCTGAGGCAGTTATTAGACCATGAAACTCTCCACCTCCGCACGGCCTTCTGGCTTTGCCGGTGTGGACAACCCTTGCCTCGTCAGGAGTACTGCCAGGCTTTGGCCTAGTGGATAGAGCACGGGCCTGGGAGTCAGAAGGCCCTGGATTCTAATCCCTGCTCCTCCACCTGTCTGCTGTGTGACCTTGGGCAAATCACTTAACTTTTCTGTTCCTCAGTTCCCTCATCTGTAAAATGGGAATTAAGACCGTGAACCCTATGAGGGACAGGGACTGTGTACCACCCGATTATCTTGTATCTACCGCCAGAACAGTGCCTGGCACATAGTAAGCGCTTAACAGATACCGCAGCTATTGTTATTATGATTATCATATGTTAACGATTCAAATATGAGCGCTGGTCGCCGCCCTCCCGAGCCCGAGCTCGGCAGCCCGGACCACGGGCCAGCAACGACCGAGCTGGGCCGGCTGCCGGCTTCATCCTGGCTGGGTCCCCGGGCTCTGCCCGCTTCTCACAGATCCCCCGTACCGGGCGCCCCTTTTCTGAACCGGCTCCGACCCCCGCTTTGCCCAGCCGGGAGTGGGCACGGATTCACGGGACATGGAGGTACCCCAACCCGCAGCCTCAGCGGGGCAGGCCGAATGGCTCAGGATGATCCCTCCTGCAGTAGTCTAGACTGATAATAATGTTGGTATTTGTTAAACGCTTACTATGTGCAGAGCACTGTTCTAAGCGCTGGGGGAGATCCAGGGCCATCAGGTCGTCCCACGTGAGGCTCACAGTTAATCCCCATTTTACAGATGAGGGTAACTGAGGCATAGAGGTTAAGTGACTTGCCCACAGTCACACAGCTCACAGTTGGCAGAGCCGGGAGTCGAACCCATGACCTCTGACTCTGAAGCCCAGGCTCTTTCCACTGAGCCACGCTGCTTCCCTGATGACTGTAAGCTCACTGTGGGCAAAGAATGTGTCTGTTTATTGTTATATTTTACTCTCCCAAGTGCTTAGTAAAGTGCTCTGCACACAGTAAGAGCTCAATAAACACAACTGAATGAATGAGTAGTCAAGGTGGATAACAGTGAGTCCTTGAATCAATTGTAATAATAATGATAACGAAAATATTGGTATTTGTTAAGCGCTTACTGTGTGCCGAGCACTGTTCTAAGTGCTGGGGTAGACACAGGGGAATCGGGTTGTCCCACGTGGGCCTCAAAGTCTTAATCCCCATTTTACAGATGAGGTAACTGAGGCACAGAGAAGTGAAGTGACTCGCCCACAGTCACACAGCTGACAAGTGGCAGAGCTGGGATTCGAACTCATGACCGCTGACTCCAAAGCCCGTGCTCTTTCCACTGAGTCACTCTGCTTCTCCCTCTAGACAGGCAAGCTCCCTCTACACCTGTAAACTCATCCCTCTAGACTGTAAATTCATTGTGGGCAGGGAATGTGTCTATTCACCGTTGTACTTTCCCAAGCGTTCTGCACACATAAGTGCTCAATAAATACCACTGAATGAATTGATGGATGCAAATTCCAAATTTACCAAAATGGCACATAATTCAAATCACCCCCTCATGAATTAAATTTAGAGCCCTCAAGAGTTAAGAACACCCCAAATCATTTGCAGTTCCTGGAAATTACCCAGGGAATCATTCAAGGTCTGGCTAAGGTTACGGACGATCAACCTATGATGAGTTCACGGAGTTAGGAATGTAGATGGGGAAAAGTTAAAGACGCTAGAGGACACGTTCCTATACATCAGGCTGGATGTCAAGGAGGGAAACCCTCTCACAGCTCTTTCAGGTTTTCGGCTGTTACTGAAAGAAGCTGAATGCTAAGAAGGATGGATCCCAATAATGTTTATGTCCTTATTTTTATTTTCCTCTGTTAAACTAAAGGGAATCTTGCACAGCACTGCAATCCTTTAGAACTCTGTGCAAAGTTCTTAATGCTATTTGAAAGAGCAGAGGACTTGGAGTGAGGAAATCTCAGCTCTGCATTTGTCAGATGCATATTCTTGGATAAATCGCTTAACTTCTCTGTGTCTTAACTTCTCTATGTCTTAATCAGGAAGCGGCATGGCCTAGTGGGTAAAGCACAGGCCTGGGAGTCAGAAGGACCTGGGTTCTAATCCTAGTTCTGCCACTTGTCTGGTGTGTGACCTCAGGTGAGTCACAACTTCTCTGTGCCTCAATTACCTCATCTGTGAAATGGGGATTAAGACTGTGAGTCCCATGAGGGACTTGGACCGTGTCCAACCTGATTAGTTTGTATCTGCCCCAGGGTTTAGAACCGTGCTTGGCCCATAGTAAATGCTTAACAAATGCCACTATCATTATATTGATTGCCTCATCTGTGATACCTGTTCTCCCTCCCTATTAGACTGTGAGTGTGGGAGAGAGACTGTCATCTGATCTTATTTTATTTACCCCAGCACTTAACACAGCTCTTAGCACACAGTAAGCTCTTTTCCAAACACTATAATTATCTGTATTATTATTTATCCTATGCATTTTCCATAACCCCTCTCCTTAAATGTATAGGCTTCATATTTACATGACATATGACTAAAGGCTAAGCCTATCTATCTTCATCTCAAGTGCCTGGATCTCCAGAACTAGCATATTCTTGGGAAGAAGCAGAGCATTCATTCATTCAATCGTATTTATTGAGCACTTACTGTGTGCAGAGCATCGTACTAACCGCTTAGAGCACCATTCCAATTCTACGATGCTAACGTGGATTTTACAACTGGCCACATACAATTTAACTGCTTTTCAACTTCTGCAAAATTAAAAAAAAAACCTACAGTTGGGAGATACCTAAGAAACCAAACCTTAAAATAATAAGAACAATAGTAATAATGATGATGGTATTTGTTAAGCACCCACTATGTGCCAAGCACTGTTCTAAGCAGTGGGGTAGATTCAAGGTAATCAGGAAGTCCCACGTGGGGCCGACAGTCTTAATCTCCATTTTACAGATGAGGTAACTGAGGCACAGAGAAGCGAAGTGACTTGCCCCAAGTCACAGCTGGCAAGTGGCGGAGCCGAGATTAGAACGGCGGAGATTCCCCGTCTCCCTCTCTCTGTCTCTTTCTCTCTCTTCTCTTCTCCTTCCCCTACAACCTTTCTTCCCTTCTGGGTTTCATATTCCGCCTCGATAATTTCCTCGTGAAGCCATGTGGCCCATCGTGTTTGGCCTGTTTAGTGCTTCACACGTGGGGCTGCTCGCCCGTGTCGACTGTGACATGGTCAGTCTGATGAAGTATACATGAGCTCTGGGCACCAGGTATCTGCAATATCGCGGACGGTCAAGGAGGCGCCTGTTATAAAAATACACAGTGAAACGCAACTGGAGGGCTGCTCTTTCTCAAAGGCTAACGTAATGCATTCCTTCTGTTTAGGCTCATTTTCCAGCCTTTCACATTCTTTGTGAACAAGAGTTATAAAACAAGCCTGATGCAGGCCAATTATTTTTACTTTGAAGGCCATTAATCAAGATTGACTAAGAAAATGAAGACAGCTAAGCAAAATCTCATATGTGACTAGAGTGAGATTAAAATAAAACCAGATGGGGGATGAACGGAGACGCTAAGCATTTTTTTAAACTCGTGTAATAAATGTCTTTTACAAATTACAGCGCTCTTATTTTCTTCCAGTAAATCAAATTGGGTCATAATGTACAAGTGGTCTCACTGCTGAAATGTCCAAAATAGAACCTGCCTTGTTCCACCAGAGTAATTCTTCAAATCTAAACCAGCGGTGGGGCCTGACAGTCTGTAAAACATCTACCTGGATACTGATCGGATTCAAGGTAACCGACTTGTCTGTTTCTGATGGGTCCGTCTGTCATAACCGGAGTGAAACCACACACACTGAATTTCCAGAATTGCTACTTTAAAGTGATCCTCCAGGAAAAGGAGCCAGGGCAGAAATTCCCTCAAAGTTTCACTGTCCAGAGTGGACAACGCAGACACCCTCGAGGCTGGAAGCTCCTTGTGGGCAGTAAGTACTCAATAAATAATAATGATAACGGTTAAGTGTTTATTATGTACCAGGCACTGTACTAAGCCCCGGCTGGAGGCAGTACAAGTAAATCGGCGGGTTGAACAGAGTCCCAGTCCCACGGAGGGCTCAGAGTTTTAATCCCCATTTTACAGTTAAGGTAACTTTTTTGTAATGGTACTTGTTAAGTGCTCACTGTGTGCCAGGCACTGTATTAAATGCTGCGATAGATGGCTCAGTGGAAAGAGCCTGGGCTTCGGAGTCAGAGGTCATGGGTTCGACTCCCGGCTCTGCCACTTGGCAGCTGTGTGACTGTGGGCGAGTCGCTTCACTTCTCTGTGCCTCAGTTACCTCATCTGTAAAATGGGGATTAACTGTGAGCCTCACGTGGGACGACCTGATGACCCTGTATCTACCCCAGCGCTTAGAACAGTGCTCTGCACATAGTAAGCGCTTAACAAATACCAACATTATTATTATTATTATACAAGGTGATCAGGTTAGACGCAGTCCCTGACCCACATAGGGCACACGGTCTTAATCCCCATTGTATAGATGAGGTAACTGAGGCCCAGAGAAGTGAAGTGACTTTTCAAAGGTCACACAGCAGACACGTGGTGGACCTGGGATTAGAATCCATGACCTTCTGTCTCCCAGGCCCGTGCTCTATCCACTAGGCCATGCTGCTTCTCATTAACCTTGATTCTATTTATCGCCATTGTTCTTGTCTGTCCGTCCGTCTGTGCTTAAGCGCTTACTATGTGCAGAGCACTGTTCTAAGCCCTGGGGTAGATACAGGGGAATCAGTTTGTCCCACGTGAGGCTCACAGTCTTCATCCCCATTTTACAGATGAGGGAACTGAGGCCCAGAGAAGTGAAGTGACTTGCCCACAGTCACAGAGCTGACAAGTGGCAGAGCCGGGATTTCAAACCCATGATCTCTGACTCCCAAGCCCAGGCTCTATCCACTGAGCCACGCCGCTTCACCATCGTTCGTTCCCCAGAGGTCCGCAACCCCGGTGCCATTTTCTAGACTGTAAGTTCATCATGGGCGGGGAAAGTGTCTGCCGACGCAGTTATACCATATTCTTGCAAGCATCTGGTACAGCGAGCAGCTCACAGTAAGCACTCAACAAGTACCATTGATTGATTTGCGACTCTTAAGCTCTCATATTATTTCTTCTGCCAATTTCTGCCTGTTCTTCCTACGTAACCTCTCCTATATCCACCCCTTCCTCTCCACCCAACCTGCTACAACCCTAGTCCAAGCTATAGCCTCTTTGTTGGAGAAGCAGCATGGCTTAGTGGAAAGAGCACAGGCTTGGGAGTCAGAGGTCATGGTTTCTAATCCCGACTCTGCCACTTATCAGCTGTGTGACTTTGGGCAAGTCAATTAACTTCTCTGTGCCTCAGTTACCTCATCTGTACAATGGGGATTAATCCTGTGAGCCCCCCCGAGGGACAACCTGACTACTTCGTATCTACCCCAGCACTTAGAGCAGTGCTCGGCACATAGTAAGAGCTTAACAAATACCATTATTATTATTGTTACTGGTCAGTCTCAAGTCCTCCAGCCTCTCTCTGGAAGGAACATCCAGTCCCCTGCCCTCCAGCCAGAAGGAACATCCTGAAGCATCACTCAGCCCACACCTCTCTTCTCTTCAAAGCCCTCCCCTGGTTTCCTGGGTCTCTTTGAATCATGCGAAATTTCACCACATTTGACCTCAAGGTTCTCTCCATCTCCCTATGTCTCTCTCCCCAATTTGCCGTCTTTGTTCCTCCCAAACTAACCTTCTCGTGTACCTCACTCTCAACTTTCCTATCTCTGCCTCCTTGCTCACTTTGTTTCCCCAGCATGGCACTACGTCACCCTCCATATTAAGCAGGCCACAGATCTACTCATTCATTCAGTTCTATTTATTGAGCTCTTGCTAGGTGCAGAACACTTACTAAGCACTTGGGAGAGTACAATAAAACAACAAAAACACAATTCACTCCTACATTCAAAGGTCCTCTCAAGAATCCCTCCACCTCCATCGAGCTTTCCCCAACTGATTTCCCACCGTCCTGAACCGCATCATCCTTGGGCCGATTTGAACACTTATGAATTTACTTACACCCTCCTTAGCCTTTATTTATATGCCCTTTGCTCCTCTGATGCCAACTTACTCACACCTCAGCCTCTTCTATCTCGCTGCTGATCCCTTGCCCAAAACCTTCCTCTGGTCTGGAACTTCCGCCTCCCCGTCGACACTGTGAGCTCACTGTGGGCAGGGAATGCAGCTACCAACTCTGTTGTACTGCAGCCTCACAAGTACCTAGCTCTCTGCATACAATAAGTGCTGAATAAATACCACTGATGATGATATATATGTAGCAGCATTGAGAGTGGATAGAGCATAGGCCCGGGAGTCAGAAGGTCATGGGTTCTAATCCCAGCTCTGACCATTTGTCTGCTGCGTGACCTTGGACAAGTCACTTCACTTCTATGAGCCTCAGTTGCCTCATCTGTAAAATGAGGATTGAGACTGTGAGCCCCACATGGGACAGGGACTATGTCCAACCTGATTTGCTTGTACCCATCCCAGCGCTTAGTACAGTTCCCGGTATATAGTAAGTGCTTAACAAATACCACAATTATTATTATTATTATTTTGAACCCTCGAGTTGTATTAGTATTTGGGTCTCCCTTACAAGAGCTTCTTAGTACAGTGCCTGGCAAATAGTAAGTGCTTAATAAATACCATACTTATTATTATTTTTATAAGCTCATTGTGGGCAGAGAACATTTCACTTCTTCATTCTGTCCCTCCCTAAAGCCTAGTAGAGTGCTCTGCACCAAATGGATGCTCGAAAATTTTTTTAACAACAGCGACAACAACATCTAATACTATTAGTTCTACCCAAAGTCACTCAGTACCTCTGATATACAAACTTTAAACTAAATAATCAGGATAGGCAAGTAGAAGATAAGAACCCTGTCTCAGAGGGATTTATTACCTAAAGGGGACAATGAAAAATATTTATGAAAGCCAGGATAGATGGAGCTATCCATCGATGGTTTTTTTTGAGAAGCAGCATAACCCAGTGGAAAGACTCTGGGCTTAGAAGTCAGAGGTCATGGGTTCAAATCCCCACTCCGCCACCTGTCAGCTGTGTGACTTTGGGCAAGTCACTTCACTTCTCGGTGCCTCAGTTACCTCATCTGGAAAATGGGGATTAAAACTGTGAACCTCACGTGGGACAACCTGATTACCCTGTATCTACCCCAGCGCTTAGAATAGTTCTCGGCGCACAGTAAGTGCTTAACAAACACCAACATTATTATTATTATTATTTGAGTGCTTACTGTGTGCAGAACACTTTAATAAGCACTCAGCACCGTACTAAATGGATACATGAAGAATAAGTAAATATCCTACACAAACCTAGGTTCCTTTCTGATTGTTTCTCCAGGTTTGAAATAGTTCAAAAGTTCCATTAAGTACAATTTTCCATGGATGTGCATTTTTGAAATATGCACCTATCTAAAAAAGAAAGAAAATGATATTTTCGCCTTGTTGTTCCTTGGTAATGAATTTTGTCCCATTTTCTGGGAGTTAATTGGTGCCTCTCTTCACTTTCAAATATTTCTTCAATAAATATTGCTCAGGAAAGTCAAATATTTCAATATTCAATCCAAAATGCACATCTGAGCACTAGGGACTGCTCTCATGGTCAGTAATTCCAGATTATAAATCCACTTCTGGATAGATATCTTTTCCCAACAGTAATTCTTTCTGAAAAAAAAATGAGATCTGATGAACACTTAGTGAAAATTCATGTCTATTTTACTAAAAAAAAAATCAGAGGAAGAAATAATGGCACAGGGGCTTTGGCTTGGATGCTGCCAAAAATATTTTCCCCATTCCCCTTTTCTTTCTCCGTTTCATTATCTGTGAGGATGGGAGACAATTACGTTTCCTGTTCCTCAAGCAAGCAATCAAGCTGTGGCAGCTCATAAGAGTCCCAAATCAACAGAAAATGCCTGTCCTGGGTGGCTCAGATTTATAGGAGACATAGTTTTGAGAAGGATCAATCTTTTTGAGGTGAAGTCTTTAAAATCAGAATAGAGTCATATTTGGCCATCGTGGGTTACATATATGGGTAGGGAATGTGTCCGCTAATTGTATTGTGCTCCCCCAAGTGCTTAGAACAGTGCTCTGTACATAGTGAGTGCTCAGTAAATACCAAGGATTGGTGGACTGACTGATATAGGTCTGCTTAGGGACGCAGATTGAAACCAATATGGGAGGCTCCCAATATAGACGGTCCAAAAAGAAACGGAGACTCTCCCCATCTGCGTTTCATGCTAATCGTACCTAAGCCCTCGGACCGTGGGGACAGGCCATACTGGGACAATCTGAGTAGGCTAAGCCAGTATTCTGTGTTTAACAGTGGCAACTACCTTAATAAACAGCCTTCTTTCCTTCTATAAACCCATTATGCACCTCATGATCTTGAACCTATCCAGAGTTCTCTAGAATTTATTGATGTTTTCTGCATGCAGTGTTTCCTATGGTGATGAATTACACATGTGGACCTCCCTCTAGGGGGAAAAAATATTTTATTTGTTTTGAATTTACCATGTTCAAGCTCAGTAGATTCCCCCTTATTCTGGTGTTGGGATTGGCAAACAAATCTGGGCTTGCTCCGTTTACACTCTCTGTGATTTTGTAAACTTCAATTATGTTCCCTCCCAACCTTTATTTTTCCAGGCTTTTCAGGGTATCTGCCTAGAGAAGTTACATCACCTCTATGTTCTAGTGCATCAGTGCATCACCTCTATGCACTGATCAATCAATCTATAGAATTCATTGAAAACTTACTGGATGTAGACCACTCTACTAAGCACTTGGGAGAGTAATAAACAATTAAAAGAAATAATCCCTGCCATCACAGAGCTCACGATTTGTTAGTATACGTGATAGCAAAACCCCAAAGGATAACAAGGCCTGAACCTTTATGATCCAGAAAATATCAGGTAAAGTAAAAAAAAAAAAAATTTAAAAAGAAATCTTATTCTGCCATGAGATTTTGTCTCCCCTGAGCTAGACCATATTTATGCATACCTAAGAAATACACTGGAATTGGGAAGGGATATATCTCTAATTTAAAAGAATAATAGATCAAGTAACATTAGAGTTTAATGTTAATCAGAATGATGAAAATGGAGCAACTAATGGGATGGCCCCCTCTCAGGTTCATTTCTGGAGTTTCCAGTACTCTACCTGTCTTGACTATGGGAGGGAGAGTTAAGTAGAGGCCTATTCATTCCATTCCTAGCTTGGCCAGTGGCTAGTGAGTCGAAGGCCATCTGCTACAAGTCAAACCTCACCTGTCCTGGGCAGCAGCGGCATGGGAGAGGGTCGAGGGCGGAGACTCAAGTTGACTGCATGGAAGGAGGCAGTGGAAAACAACTTCTGGATGTTTACCAGTAAAAGTCTACGGAAACACTAGCAGAACGATTGCAGATGGACGCGGGGTGTCGTGGGAGAGAGGCGTCCATGGCGTCGCTATGCGTCGGAGACAACTCGACAGCATAAGACAGGACAATGGGGATAGGATGACATTAACATATTTTCTTTTTCCATGTAGTGACTCCACTTTCCCTACACTTCATATATACCCCACTTCTGATCCTCTTTTCAAATTTCCTTTCCCCAGTTTCTCTCCCAGGATTCTAAATTCCACATCTCCATTCCTCTCTCCTTTCCTCCAGTGCCTGGTAATCTCCAGGAATTAACCACCCCTGGGGGTTCCCTGCCCTTCTCCCAGCATGACTGTGCACTCTTTTTCTAATGTGCTATATAGCAAGAAATGGCAATAGCAGTAAGGCCATGCTGAAGACCGTCCCTTTTCATGCGTTCATGCCATGTCTATGGTTCAGTAGAGACTTTCTCCCTAAATAAATGATCTGTGATTCATTTTCTATAGTATTACTTTCCCTTGAAACACCGTAACTCCATTTTTATTTAAGAAAGACTCTGAGAGAAAAGACCCTGGAAGATCTTTAGATGAAAAATAGCTTGATCAGTTAACTGCAAATGAGTCACAAACATATGGATTTAATTTCCCCTAAAAAAAGCAAGAGCTTAAAAATTAAAGGGGGAAATTACTGGGCAAATTATTTTTTTCAAACCCCAAAGAGTTCAAAAAAAATATAGTTCAAAGCCAAATAGTTGAAAAATTGTGCAATATATATTTGTTGAACTTAAAATGTGCCAGACCTATTACCCCATTAGTTTCATCAAAATACCGCTTATCAGTCAATCAAGCGATCACCCTACTAGACACTTGGGAGAGTACAATAGAGTTAATAATCACGATCCCTGCCCTCAAGCAGCTGAAAACCTAGCAGGGAAGACCGCTGCTGAAATGAATTATAGATAAGGGGACGCAACAGGGTTTAAAGATACATACATAAGTCTTATGGGGGGGGGGGGGGCTACCCAAAAGCTTAGAGAGTGAGGACTCAAGGGCATAGGTAATGCAGAATTGTTGAAGGGGTAGCAATAATCAAAATAATTTTTGTTAATAATAATGTTGGCATTTGTTAAGCACTTACTGTGTGCAAAGCACTCTTCTAATCGCTGGGGTAGATACAGGGTCATCAGGCTGTCCCGGGTGAGGCTCACAGTCTTAATCCCCATTTTACAGATGACGGAACAGAGGCAGAGAGAAGTGAAGTGACTTGCCCACAGTCACACGGCTGACAAGTGGCAGAGCCAGGATTCCAACTCATGACCTCTGACTCCCAAGCCCGGGCTCTTTTCACTGAGCCACGCTGTTAAGTGTTTACTCTGTGTCAAGCACTGTACTAAGTGCTAGGATAGGTACAAGATATTCAGGTTGGACATAGTTCCTGCCCCACATGGGGCTCCCAGTCTAAGAGGAAGGAATAGGATTTAATCCCCATTTTGCAGATGAGGAAACTGAGGCACAGAGAAGTTAAGTGACTTAGCCAAGGTCACTAAGCAGACTAATGGCAGAGTCATTCACGAGAAGCAGTGTGGTGTGGTGGATAGAGCACGGACCTTGGAGTCAGGAGGTCATGTGTTCTAATCCTGGTTCTGCCACTCATCTGCTCTGTGACCTTGGGCAAATCACTTCACTTTTCTGGGTCTCAGTTACCTCATCTGTAAAATGGGGATTGAGACTGTGAGTCCTATGTGGGGCAGGGACTGTGTCCAATCTAATCACCTGGTATCTCCGCCAGTGCTTAGAACAGTGCTTGGCACATAGTAAGCACTTAGCAAATAACATCATTGTAATTATTATTATTATCATCATAACTAGGCCATGCTACTTCCTAGTAGTGGGGAAAGAGGGTAGGGAGGGTGAGAGATTACCATCTCGATTGCTAGTGGAAACATCCACACTTTCCAGTGTCACTTTAAAGGAAATTTAGATAAATTCTGAAGAGTCCCGCATGGTCATAGACTATGAATCTCACAGAGCTACGTGAGGAGGGACAAACCTATACCAAATATTATGGGAATTTAAAAAAAAAATTCAAAATCTTTAAATGTGCATTTTAATGGCTTGATCTGAAGGAAAAAATATGTCAGGCCCACAAATCCAAGTGCTTAGCTGAGGCTGAGAAAGGGGACTGATCTGGTTCGGGCCAGCTTTCTAACTAACGTGCCAAACTTGGGAATGTAATTAAATGCAGTCCAAACAATGCCACCGTACGCTCACACCATTGCGATTATTTCATTTGGTCAGGCAGCTGTACAGCTGCAAAACCTGTCTATTGAACAGTTCCGCTTCTTGGTAATATGGGCATTTTCTAAATGTATATGCCATTTAAATGATTCATAATAAGAGGAGATAGTGAAGGACTGGGGTTATAAAATTGTTGCTTTGGTGGGTGACTGTTTACAAGCCTGGAACTTTCTTACCACTGCTCTCAAGCCACAATCAAGTTGAAGAGGGTTTGAACAGTCCTCTCAACTCCCCACTCCACCAAATTACTCATTTAAGCTGTCCCGTGTTGAATTTGATGATTTTCAAAATGGCAGAGTCATTACATTGTGAGTGACACAGTAGATTACCAGTGGTAATGTTATACTCTCTCAGAGGGAGAAATGCATTCACCAGGCTCATATCACCAGGCTGAAGCCCCGTGAGCCTAGAAAGGTTTTGAACCAACTGACGGTCTGTGCAAGAAGTCAGAGCCATCCGAAAGCCATCTGAAGGGATTGGGGTCTTTTTAAAGAAACTGCCAAGTTGCTTCCAAAAGTGTTTTCAAAAAAAGGAGATGAGGGGGGGAGAAGAAGGGGAACAGAGTAGTAAAAGCGCACTGAAGAAAGGGGAAGTAGGGGAAGGGAAAGAGAGAGAAAGGTAAGAGAGAGGAAGAAGGAGCGAGATTAAGATAGAGGATAGGGTATAAACTGAGAGGCCAGGACATTATTTTTTTTGGAAAAAAAATGCCTCTCCTCATCTCCTCACAGTCCTTCCCTAAAACTCCAACCACATTTTCTAACTTTGGACTCTAGCCTAGATTCCAGGCAATCAATCAATCAATCGTATTTATTGAGCACTTACTATGTGTAGAACACTGCCCTAAAAGTGGAAGAATACAGTATAACGGAATTGGTAGACATATCCCTTGCCCACAGTGAGTTTACAGTCTAGAGGGCATGAAAAGCGAGGCTCCAACCTGTTAAGATGCTTGACAATGGCTCTGAGAGGATGAGGCCTCATGGGAGAATAATTAATTGTATCTACTCCAGTTCATAGCACATTGCTTGATAAATGGTAAATGCCTAACAAATACCAAATTATTATTATCATTATTATTACCAGTCTGCGGGAAAAATATTGATCCCATTAATGGGATTGGGTTACCGGTCTCCCCCAACATGGTTAACCAAGACTGTTTCTTTTCTCTCTTAACAGCAATCTAGAATGAGGTTATCTTATTAATTGGAGTTGTGAGGAAATTACATTTTCCTTGCCCAATATCTATACCTCTAGATGTTTCCTTCTCCCTTAGTTTCTGAATATAAAGACCCCCATTACCTCATCCAGGACTTGAGTTCTCCCTGGAACTGCAGGAGATAGGAACATGAAAATTAAAAACTAAAAAAAATGAGGAAAAGAGTGGAAAAAACATGGAGAACTAAGAGAAAGATAGAGATTTACAGGAGAGAAGAAAAAGAGGAATAGGAAAACAAGAGGTAAAAGAAAACAGCTGCTAGTGGGGGGCAATAGGAAAAAGGTGAGAAACAGAATGGAAATGGAGAAACAATAATCTCTGCAAACTGTAGATGTTCAAACTGGTGAACTGTCTCTGGCCAGGAATTCCTTTTCCTTTCATATTTTACAGATGATTAATCTCATTACCTTCAAAGCCTTGTTCAAAATATCACATCTCCTCTGAGAGGCCTTCCCTGATTAAGCCCTCATTTGCCTAATCCCTCTCCCTTCTGCATCACCCTTGCTCTTGGATTTGTACCTTTTACTCACCCCCTCCCTCAGCCCCACAGCACTCATGTGCATATCTGTAATTTATTTTAATGTCTACTGTCTCCCCATCTAGACTGTAAGCTTTTTATGGGCAGGTAACATATCTAACAACTCTGTTATATTGTACTATTTAAAATGCTTACTATGATGTTCTGCACATAATAAGAGCTCAGTGAATATGAATTGGCTGAGAGAATGAAGAAGGAACACTATCAGAGGGTAGAGTGGTGAGGGATTTTGTCCAAATTCAGGTGTTGAATATTTGATTCATATGCAGTTAAAGTGTTTCATGAGTGCAGAGTGATAAATTACGGGAGGAATAATGACCTGAAAAGTAACTGAAATAAAATGATTGGCTAATTGAATCAAGGAACAAAGGTTATGGAGGTCAGATGGGCCCACATATTGGGAAAATGAGTCATCAAAGTTTCCAGCTCTTTGAAAATTAAAGAGCACCTCTGTTGCGTGGAGGGGAAATAGTGGACTGCAAAGGGAATCATCCCATGCTACTCAACACCATTAAAAAAGTGCTTACTATGTGCCAGGTACACTACTAAGTGTTGGGATACAGGCCAATCAAGTTGGAAACAATCCCTGTTCCACATAAGGTTCACAATCTTAATCCCCATTTTACAGGTGAAGTAACTGAGGCAAAGAGAAGTGACTTATCCAAGGTAACACAGCAGTCAATCAGCAAAGGCAGATCCACTGACTCCTAGGCCTGTGCTTTTTCCACTAGGCCACGCCGCTTCACTGTCCTAACCACTTTAGAAATGGATTTTGAAAATCATTCGATCCTCTAACTTTGCATTAGCTCTTCCATCTATTCTGAGTCCTTTTGCTTTCCTATCACCCTACCTCCTTCTGTTGTTCTTTATGTCACTAGAAAGCTGAGGAAACCTAGAAATTTCAACGATTAATTCTGGTGATGATGGAGTCCCCCATCAGGAACAAATGCTGGGTCGGGGCCTAGAAAAGTCTCTGAGGAATAGATTATAGTGCTGAACGCTCATGCAGCACCATTCACGCTCTCTCATCCCCACCAGTCATGTCCCCATTGGGATTCCCAGCGCAATGAGTGAGCAAGTGGATGTGGATTTGGATGCAACACATTCCCCCCACTTTAATACCCTCGAAACATCACAGCTCCTCCAAGAGGCCTTCCCAGAGTAAGTCCTTTATTGTCCCCCATCCACCCTTCCCTCAGTATCCGACTATACCCTTGGCTGTGTACCCCAAGCACTCTGATACTCACCCCAGTCCCATGATACTTATGAAAATGTTTTTATACTCTACTATTACCACTATCCTTACTCTATTTTAATGCTTGTCTTGCTTCGTAGACTGTAAGCTCCTTGAGGACAGGGATCATGCCTACAGACTCTGTTGTACTAAGCCCTTAGTGTAGTCCTCTGGACACATTCAGCGCTCAATAAATACCACTGATCAATCGATTTTGTGGGTGCAGTCTTTGCCCACATTAGCTACAGCAGAATACACAATAGATCCCAGGACTCCTGATTCCTAGAGCGGTTCTTTCCACTGGATTCATTCATTCCATCATATTTACTGAGAACTTACTGTGTGCAGAACACGTTACTAAGCGCTTGGGAAAGTACAATACAGCAATAAGGAGAGACAATCCCCGCCCACAGCGAGCTCACAGTCTAGAGACGGGGAGAAAGACAGCAATACAAGTAAACAGACATCAATACAAATAAATAAAATTACAGATTTATACATAAGTGCTGTGGGGAAGGGAGAGGAGGGAAGAGCAGAGGGAGCGAGTCGGGGTGATGCAGAAGGGAGTGGGAGATGAGGACAAGTCGGAGTTAGTCTGGGAAGGCCTCTTGGAAGAGATGTGCCTTCAGTAAGGCTTTGAAGGAGGAGGGGAGTAATTATCCCGCAGATCTGAGGAGGGAGGGTGTTCCAGGCCAAAGGCAGGGTGTAGGCTAGGAGTCGGCAGTGAGACAGAGGAGATCGAAGCACAGTGAGAAGGTTAGCAACAGAGGAGTGTAGTGTGGGGGCTGGGCTGTAGAAGGAGAGAAGGGAGGTGAGGTAAGGAGGGGGCAAGGGGATGGAGAGCTTTAAAGCCAATGGTGAGGAGTTTTTGTTTGATATGGAGGTGGATAGGCAAACACTGGAGATTTGTGAGGAAGGAGGTGACATGCCCTGAACGTTTCTGTAGAAAGATAATGGGTCTAAGGTGATTTATATCAGACAGAGCTGAGGTAGAATTTTAGTGTTAAATATGGAACTGTAGGGATAGGATAAGAGTTTTCAAGAATTACACTGCCTGAAATTGGGGTGATACATCACATCAACCAAAGGTATTTACTGAGCGCATATTTTGTGTTGTGCACTGTACTGAACCCTTGGGAGAATGCATTACCAAGGAGTTTTTAGATATGATCCCTGCCACCAAGGAGCTTACAATGACCTTGCAAAGTCTTTTCCAGGCTTTTAGGACACTAAGGTAGAACCTTATTAGTTTCTTGAAATAATAATTTATTAAATGGAGCGCTGGTGCTCCAAAGTAACTTAAAAGAGTTATGGCTCCAGAGGCCCAATTCACCTCAAGGAGAAGCCTCTTATAACCTTACACATATTGCTTAATATTGTTGCGTTTATTTCCTAATATCCATTAAAGCGTATTCATCCAATTAACATTCCCAGAAGGCTTATGGTGAAAATACTGCTTGCATCATTACAGGTTCAGCTTTGTGTTCTGTGTTTTCACGGATCTAATATTTAGGCATTGCTTCATTCAGATTTCATACTATAGCTATAGACCTAACTGAAAAACAGAAAAGACTTCCACGGTCTTTGTGGAAAAGAAATCAACTGCTGAAAATGTGCGGGTTTTGGATTATTTTTTGAGTTGGGAACAAGATGAAATAAGTAAAAATGTAAATGAAAAAGACTGATCTAGTAAAATAATCATATTCCGCTTGCTATTTTCACAGGCCCAAACACTAGAATCACTATAATATAGTAATTGCATTAATCAAACCTATTAAAAAATGTTGGTATTCATATAAATGCTTTAATTTGACAAGACCCTGCACTATTTTTAAGAGCATTTTCTGATCAAGACAATTTGCAGACAGGCAATTATTTTGTTAAAAATTTACTATAAATTAAAAAAGTCGTTACCTGAGAGTTTGCATCACTGTAGCGGTAATAACACCTTTACAAGTAAATTCATTCAACCCTTTCACTATGTTCTCTTTCTTAAAGGCATTGTACTTCCCTAAGTGTTTAGTACAGTGTCCTGCACATACTAAGCACACAATAGATACTATTGATTGATGGATTTAATCAAGACTTTGTTTGATTTTGAGTGTGAAACACTCATCTCATCCCAGGAATGATTCCTAGTATTTGTAGTTATGTCAGATGCTGGAAAATTGTTGTTTGGGGGACAATTGCCATTATGGATTTGATTTTTCCTCTTAACATTCGTTGGATTTTTCTAACCTTCAATATTCTATTAAAAGCACCTCTCCTCCAAGAGGCTTTCCCTGACTAAGCCCTCTTTTTCCCTTCTCCAACACCTTTCCGTATCACTCTTGCTCTTGGATTTGCACCTTTTATTCACAACTCCCTCAGCCCCGGAGCGCTTACATACTTCACTTTAATTTATTATTTATATTAACATCTGTTCTCCCCTTCTAGACTCTATGTTCATTT
This sequence comes from Ornithorhynchus anatinus, assembly GCF_004115215.2. Lineage (NCBI taxonomy): Eukaryota > Metazoa > Chordata > Mammalia > Monotremata > Ornithorhynchidae > Ornithorhynchus > Ornithorhynchus anatinus. Next base: position 56,176,164 of record NC_041731.1, read on the forward strand.
TAGACATTTAACATCTATCAACTCTTAAATTGTACTCTCTCAAGCGCTTAGTACAGTGCTCTGCACACAGTAACCACTCAGTAAATACAATTGATTGACTGTGTAAATATAGCTTTGGGGGTCTGTTGTAATTCATTTAAGTTAGGGCTGTAATAATCAATCCAGGAAAATTTCCTAAAGGATGTGGGATTTTGGAATGGTTCTGAATTAATTAATTAATTAATTATGTTGGTATTTGTTAAGCGCTTACTATGTGCCGAGCACTGTTCTAAGCGCTGGGGTAGACACAGGGGAATCTGGTTGTCCCACGTGGGGCTCACAGTCTTAATCCCCATTTTACAGATGAGGGAACTGAGGCACCGAGAAGTGAAATGACTTGCCTAAAGTCACACAGCTGACAAGTGGCCGAGCTGGGATTTGAACCCGTGACCTCTGACTCCAAGATGCATTGTGGCTTAGTGGATAGAGCACGGATCTGGGAGTCAGAAGGACTTGGGTTCTAATCCTAGCTCTACCACATGTATTCTGTATGACCTTGGGCAAGTCACTTCACTTCTCTGGGCCTCAGTTACCTCATCTGTAAAATGGGGATTAAGAGTGTGAGCCCCAAATGGGACAGGGACCGGGTCCAACCTGATTAACTTGTATCTACCCCACCACTTAGAGGAGTGCTTGGCAAATAGTAAATGCTTAACAAGTACAATAACTATAATAATTATTAAAAATCAATAGCATTCATTGAGCACTTATTGTGTGCTGAGTCCTGTACTAACACTTGAGGGACCAATGCAGTAGAATTAATAGACACGTTCCCTTCCCACAGCAAGCTTATAGTCTAGAGGGGGAGACAGATATGAAAATAAATTACAGGTAGGGGAATATTAGAATATAAGGATAGACACAAAAGTGCTAAGGAGTTGCGATAAATATCCAGGTACACAAGTGATGCTGAAGGCGGAGGGAAAAGAAGGAATGAAGGCCTAGTCAAGGAAGACTATGATCTAATGCTTTTGGAGCTGGAGGGAGTTTCAGGAAGGAGACAGGCAAGGAAGGGATAGAAGCTGGAAAAATTGGGAGCAAGGTACAGTTGGGAATCAAGTTTGGAAGAAGTGAAGAATGTGAGCTGGGAATTAACCAAGGTGGAGTGGAGAGGGCTGATATGTAAGATGGAGAAGACTGGTGGAGAACTTTGAAGCCACTGGTAAAGAAAATTGGATTTTAGCCACTAATAGGAAGAAACTAATATGACTCTAGTCTCCTTTTATAGTGTGATCTAATTGTCATGACGAGAGTGTCTCATAAGTGAAGAGAATCTGTTTGACAGTCAGGGAACAGGATAAATCCAGCATCCTCATTCAAAAACCCCAAATTCTCCAGATTAAAATCAGATTTCGCAGGTGTGACGAATATATTTTCTGTCAGTTTTCTGATAGTTATGATAGTGAGTGTCTGAAAAAAGAAATATAATCTTTGGAATGGAAGGGTTTCCACAAAACCAAAAGGGGAAATAGACCTAGAGCTAAATATCCTTGAAAGTACCTTTTAACAACTTTTTACATCAAATTTACATTAGCTTCCAAGATACGCCATGACAAACTGTCTCCGAGGTATCAACAACCTATTGTTGTCTTCATGGGACTCCTCTACCATCATGAATTGATGAACGAGGAAGACGGGGGTGTAACACTTTGTGCAGCAAACTGTGAAGTGCATGTGTGGTCTAGCTCATGCTAGCCAATATAGGAAGAAGCAGGATTACAACACGGGTTTCCTGATTCCCAAAGCTATCCTATTTGGGAACATGTCTGGCAGGGACAAGAGGAAACTGATGGTCCTGAAAGCAAGTCCACTAGCAATCAGTTCAACTGTGCAGATCAGATTCTTCTTCCTGAGATCCCAAGACTGAGGTTTGTCCAATAGTCCTGATTGGAGACTCAAGATATAATAATAATAATAATAATAATAATAATAATGTTGGTATTTCTTAAGCGCTTACTATGTGCACAGCGCAGTTCTAAGCGCTGTAGATACAGGGTAATCAGGTTGCCCCACATGAGGCTCACAGTCTTAATCCCCATTTTACAGATGAGGGAACTGAGGCATAGAGAAGTTGTGACTTGCCCACAGTCACACAGCTGACAAGTGGCAGAGCCGGGATTAGAACCCATGACCTCTGAATCCCAAGAGATGAGTTGTTATCATGAACCTGGAGACAGAGCCATGGTTTTCTGCCTTTATTTTATTTTTTTTAACAAAATTTAAAATTTGGGGGAAGGAATTTTTCTTTCAGAACACACTCTCCGCAGAACATCCTTAATAATATTTGTTAAGCATTTAATTCCGTAATATTTATTGAGCACTTACTATGTGCAGAGCACTGTACTAAGCTCTTGGAATGTACAATTCGGCAACAGATAGAGACAATCCCTGCCCAATGACGGGCTCACAGTCTAATTGTGGGAGATAGACAGCAGAGCAAAACAGAATGAAACAAAAACAAGACAACATTATCACGATAAGTAGAATCAAGGGGATGTACACCTCATTAACAAAATAGAGTAATAAATAATATATACAAATGAGCACAGTGCTGAGGGGAGGGAGGGGGGAGGAGGAGGAGCAGGGGATGGGGTGGGGAGGGGACAAGAGGTGGAGCAGAGGAAGAAGGGGGGGAGCTCAATCTGGGAAGGCCACTTGGAGGAGGTGAGCTCTCAGTAGGGCTTTGAAGAGAGGAAGAGAGATAGTTTGGCGGATGTGAGGAGGGAGGGCGTTCCCGGACGGCGGGAGGACGTGGGCCAGGGGCCGACGGCGGGACAGGCGTGAAGGGGGGACCGTGAGGTAGTGAGCCGCAGAGGAGCGGAGTGTACAGGGTGGGCAGTAGAAAGAGAGAAGGGAGGTTAGGTAGGAGGGGGCAAGGGGGCAATGTGTGTCAAGCACTGGGGTAGATACAAGATAATCAGTACCCACATGGGACTCACAGTCTAAGTCCAAGTGGGAGGGAGAACTCCTCAAGATCAAGGAATAACCTGAACCTGTAATCAATCATCTATGGTAAAAGTGTAATTTGAGCAATTCCAGAATCCCCACCTCCTAGTGTTCCCACCCCAGTTGAGGAACTCCAGAATCCCCACCTCCTAGTGTTCCCACCCCACCCTTTGTCTCCTGATATTATAGAGCAGTGATCTGACTTACTTTTATTAGAGACAAGCACTCAATATTCATGGCGTAGTGGATGAAACACGGCCCTGGGAGTCAGAAGGTCAGGAGTTCTAATCCCCGCTCTCCCATTTGTCTGCTGTGTGACCTTGGGCAAATCACTTAACTTCTCTGTTCCCCAATTCCCTCATCAGTAAAATGGGGATTGAGACTGTGTGCCCCATATGGGACAGGGACCGTGTCTAACCGGATTTACTTATATCCACCCCATCACTTAGTATAGTGCCCGGCACATAGTAAGCACTTAACAAATACCGTAATTGTTATTATTATTATCTACTAGATTGGGATCACTGGCAACATGGAAGAAGAGTTACAGATTCATGTTTCAGGCAAGGAAGAGAACCGGGGAAGCGGAATTACTGCTGGGAAAAATGAGAGACCCAAATAATAAAGCAGTCGTTTTAACTCCTCTTCCCTGTTAGGAGCCAATTTTGCCATATGATCAACTGCTGTTCTCTCTCGGGAAAATAATGTGCTTCTTGTAATGTGCACTTTGTTGTCTGCTGTGGACAAAGATCTCAGCTCTTACTTTGAATTTCATGATTTGAATCTCCGTAACCATAGCTCTTTCTGATTGATTTTTTTTTAAAGCTAATAGAATAAGTTGTATTGTACTGAAACATTCATTCATAAGCAGTTTAAAGTATAACTACAGCAGCCTGCATTTTGTGAAATGCAGTGAATAATATCGGAAAGGAAAGGTAGTAGGCTCTTGGACGTTTATTGAGTGCTGACCGTGAGCGCTGCACTCTGCTAGCACTGGTGAGTATGAATCAGAAATAAAAAGACAGGATCCCTGTCTAAAGGGAATTTTTAAGAAACTGTGAGATCTTTGGAAAAAAAAAAGGATCTAAAAAGGAAGAAGCTGAGATTTTTTTTCAATACACTGCAGCTTGGCCTAGTGGAAAGACCTTGCGCCTGGGAGTCAGGGGCCCTGGGATCTCTGCTCTGCTACTTGTCTGCTGCGTGACTTTGAGCAAATTACTTAGTTCATCTGGGTTTGATTATGATAATAATGATAATAATAATAACTGTGGTATTTGTTAACCACTTACTATGTGCCGATCATGAACTGAGTACTGAAGTAGATAGACATAGCCCATCACAAAGCTGGTGGTCTGTCATTAGGCCTCAAAGGATCCTTTTCTGTAAAATGGGAATGAAATGCTCGTTCCCCCTCTCTCTTTGACTGTGAGCCCCATATGGTACAGAGCTGTGTCTAATCTGCTTAATGCTTGGTATTGTAAATACTAAACAAATTGACAATAATTATTATTTTCAAGATGAACTTTCCAGGCAACTAAGCAATTTTGAAAAATCTCTTCAGCTCAGGTGAATTACACCCAATTCTCCTAAAATGCCAGTTGCTTTCTCACAAAACCCACCTTAAGCAAAATGCTTAACTCTAGCACTCCAGAGGTTTGGTACTGAATACTTTCTCACAAGCCCTTTCTTCAGACACTATAACATCCTCATCTTAATAAGCTCACGCTATACGATAAACATTCCCAAATCTCATAGCATCTTCTAACCAGGACACAGAATGAAAACATGCATTCTGTTAGAATTGGTTGGAATTTCAGAAATGTCCCACTCGGTAATGCGGATCACTCTATCCAAGCCATCAGAAAATATAACCGTGACATGCCAACTGAGGAAATTAGAAGGGAAAAATCATTAGTTTTCTATGAAAAAGCTTCTCTAAGAAATGTCTTGCCTCTTTCAATTTCACCTAGTTGAATACAATAAAATGGGGAAAGAATTAAAAATTAAAGAGCTTGCTACCTGGGAAAAGATTTCAGTTTCATAAGTAATGAATGGGTAGAAGAAATGCCTGATTTTGCTGCTACTCGGGGGTATTTTGATTGAATTTAGCACATCTCAAGGTGCCAGAAAGTCAGTGTTGCTTGAATAAAACAGCACTGCTCTCCAATTAAAAAAACAGGAATGCAGCTGTTTCCAAGCAAGTGGAAAAAGAAACTCAACTAAAGTTTCAGGGAAGGAAAGAGAGGATAGGAAACTGAAGGGCTAGTTGGCATTTTTTTTTTAAGAGACAGGAAAATTAGCTTTTTTATAGTATTTGTTAAGCGCTTACTATTTTCCAGGCACTACTAAACACTGGGTTAGATACAAGCTAATCAGATTAGACACAGTCCTTGTCCCACATGAGGCTCTCGGTCTTAATCCCCCTTTAACAGAGAGGTAACTGAGGCACAGATACATTAAGTGGCCGAGTCAGGTTTAGAACCCAGAACCTTCTGACTCCCAGGCCCATTCTCCATCCACTAGGTGATGCTGCTTCTCGTAATAGAATGAATAGGATGAGATGAGGAGGTCTACTATGGAATCCCTTTTATGCACCTAAAGAACATGTACGTAGTTGATATAGTAGCTGTCTGGACCTCTGAAGGATTCTACCTACCTTTAAATCAAAATTGCTATGGCTAAGGGACTGAACTTCACCGAGTCACAATTATTTCAGGTGGCTCCTTTGGGAAACCTTGGAAAGCTATGAGTCTGGATGAAACACTTGTGAAGTGATTTAGGTCTCTGGAGAAAGATGCTAAGTAAATGCAAGGTGGCATTTTTTTTTTAAATTAATATCATTGTATCCTTTTTTATCAATTTACCACTTCAACCCATTTCAAATGTTACAATGCCTATGAAATCACTTTATGCTCACTCAATACTGTTCTAAGAATAGTGATGAGACTGTCCCGCCGCCAGCTACTGGCCCATGCTCTACCACTAACCTGGAATGCCCTCCCTCCTCACATCCACCAAACTAACTCTCTTCCCTCTTCAAAGCCCTACTGAGAGCTCACCTCCTCCAGGAGGCCTTCCCAGATGGAGCCCTCTCTTTCCCTCTGTCCCTCCTCTCCTCCCCATTCCCCCATACTCCCTTCCTCTGCTCTTCCCCCTTCCCCTCCCCACAGCAGTTGTGTATATTTGTATATATTATTTATTACTCTATTTTATTAATGATGTGTATATCTACGCTTGTATGTATTGCTTTTGATGGCATTGATGCCTGACTACTTGTTTTGTTTTGCTGTCTGTCTCCCCCTTTTAGACTGTGAGCCTGTTGTGGGGCAGGGATTGTCTCTGTTGCCAAATTGTACATTCCAAGCGCTTAGTACAGTGCTCTGCACTCATTAAGCGCTCTGCACTCAGTAAGCGCTCAATAAATACGATTGAATGAATGAATGAAAGATAAGCCACTTTTAGGCAGGGAACGTGTCTACAAACTCTGATGATCTGAACTCTTCAAAGCACTTAGTACAGTGCTCTGCACTCAGTAAGCGCTCCATAACTATAAATGACTGATTGAAAGGTATATGCATTAGAGAATATGACTACAGGTCTGGCAGAGTCAAGGGGCAGTACCCTCCGGGACCCTGAGTGGTCCAGAACCTACAAGAAAGAGGACGACTCCTCTGTCAATCCTAGAAAAGTTCCAGGCCCCAGGGGTTGGAATCTAGTTTTCTGATGGCAAAGAAATGGGAACTCAGGGATTGGGGTGTTTCCTGTTTCCTGTGAGTGTACTGCCTGCCTGCTCTCCCGCAACCCAACCAGAAGAGATCTTCATTCGGAAAACTTATTTCTCTCCACCCACCCAAGATATAAAGGAAGGTAGAGGTTATGAATTTGGTCAACGTCTTCATTTAAGGGTTATTTTAGACTAGCATATGATCTAGCTCATTGTACCTGACTTCTATTTATTAAATCCTCATCTTGGCCCCGACAATCTTAAACCTCAGTGGCTTTCGGGATTACCTTGCAAACGTAGCTTCTTTTGTGAGCTTTCTCCTTTCATTTTTATTAATTAAATCCCAATTTTGAGCTCATCTTGTTTGGGAATGTGATTCAGCTGTTGTCACAAGGAGCTGCAACCTGGATGGGGGTTCTCAGCCCATATCTTCCTTCAGTTTCTGATTATAAAATAAGTGCTTTCAAGCCTCGTTTATGGTTATGCAACAAAGAGGCCCCAGTATCAGTCTCCCAAGGAAAAATCCTAGATGGAGCCTAATAATAATATGACGGACAACCTGGCCTTCTTAATAATCCCAAATATCAATCTGGAAATTGGGAGAAAGAGCTCTCCTGTCTTATTAGCACAAACTATCAGAGAACCTAAGTTCAGTGAAAATGTTTAGGGAGAAAATGAAATATTTCAGGCAGTGCTGAGGATTTACAATCTCCACATATATGGTAGGGTTAAAAAAATGGAATTGAGGAATTGTCAAATACTTTTGAGAAGTAACATGCCCTTAAAAATGAGACCTGTGAAAGGGTCTGCTTAATACAGTGCTCTGCATACAGTAAGTGCTTAATAAATGCTACTGATTAATCGATTCTAAAGACATCTTGCTTTCTTGGACCCTAACTGCTGTCAGTCTGAAAATCTTCATTCCTGGGAACATTCATTCATTCAATAGTATTTATTGAGCGCTTACTATGTGCAGAGCACTGTACTAAGCGCTTGGAATGTACAGATCGGTAACAGATAGAGACAGTCCCTGCCCTTTGACGGGCGCACAGTCTAATCGGCGAAGACGGACAGACAAGAATGATAGCAATAAAAAGAATCAAGGGGATGAACATCTCATTAAAACAATAGCAACTAAATAGAATCAAGGCGATGTACAGTTCATTAACAAAATAAATAGGGTAATGAAAATATATACAGTTGAGCAGACGAGTACAGTGCTGAGGGGATGGGAAGGGCGAGGGGGAGGAGCAGAGGGAAATGGGGGAAAAGAGGGTTTAGCTTACTTGTCCTCAGTTATATTACTTCTGAGCCTCCACTAATTTCACTCAGTTCTTTAGCTGTGGCCTGTTAAAGGCAATTAGAATTTGACCAAACAAAAACCAAAATCAAACAATCAGTGGTATTTATTGAGCATTTACTAAGTGCAGAGCACTAATCACTTGGGACAGTGCAACTGAATTAGCAGACACGCCCTGCCCAAAACGAGCTCATATTCTAGATAGGCAGACAGCATTAATATGAATACATGATAAATTTATAGTATGTTATTTAAAGATACGTAGCTGAGTGCTGTGGGGTAGGGAGTGGGGTGAATATCAAACGTCCAAAGGTCACAGATCCAAGTCTATAGATGACGCAGTACAGAGAACGAACCATGGCAAAGAGAGTTTAACTGGGGAAGGCCTCTTGCAGAAGATGTGACTTTAATAATGGTATGAAGGTGGAGAAAGTAGTGGTCTGGAGTATATGGAGGGGAAGAGAGTTCCAGGCTAGGGGGAGGTAGGTGTCGTTAGCAAGATAGATACTAAATGTGGACTTCTTGTAAACAAGCAACAGATCTAATAATAATCATATCACCTGTTCATCCAGTGAATTTTCCAATGTGTTTCATATCAAATTGGGAACAAACAGCACCAGGATTGCCTCAGTTTTAGTGGTCTGGGGTATATGGAGGGGAAGAGAGTTCCAGGCTAGGGGGAGGTAGGCGTCGTTAGCAAGATAGATACTAAATGTGGACTTCTTGTAAACAAGCAACAGATCTAATAATAATCATATCACCTGTTCATCCAGTGAATTTTCCAATGTGTTTCATATCAAATTGGGAACAAACACCACCAGGATTGCCTCAGTTTGGGGAGTTGCCAATTTAGTCACCTAGTCATCTTAGTTCTTCGCGTGAAAGAAACAAAACATGTTTTCTAAGAAGGACGTTATTGGTCCAGAAGATTGCATTTATTTTTTTTTAAACATTCAGAACATTTTTATCCTTGAAAATAATAACTGACATATGATATTTGTGTATTTTTCCCCCTTGAGTTTCTGTTGCCTTCACTTATACTTTAACTACAGGATATTAAATATATGGGATGCACAGATATATCTATGTCTATTTTCCTCAGAACACATTTACTGTTGTAGATAAGAGTGGATAGAAGACAGTTGATCTTCCGTTGAAACACTGCATATCTGGGAATTGAATTCCAGTTTGGGATCGTGTCCATAAACTTGAGGAGTGAAAACAAAGATGGCACATCAAGCCACACCACGGAATACTAGTGAGATGACACCTCAACTCGTTAGTAGCATTTGAAATGTGAAAGACATAATCTCAATTACAAATAATATTTCAGGCCAGCTGTTCGGGCTAGTCTGAATAAATTCACTTTTGAAGGCTTATGAAAAGTGTCTTATTAATGAAAATTGAAATCACTTGATAATTAAGGATTAATTAAAGGATTATCCTTTTCACATTTCAACTGATAGTAGCACACACATGTACTATCAAATGAAATGTGAAAAAGATAATACTTTAATTAATCCCTTAATTATTAAGGGATTTATATATGTGTGTACACAAGTGCTTTAACTTTGATTAATAATATATTTTTTCTATGACTCCATAGACAAATACCAACAAAAATACTCCCTGTGTTTGTGTGTGCTACTTATGACAATGCTCTTCTAGATGGTAAACTCCTGGAGGGGAGAGATTGTGTCCACCGACTCTGTTGCACTGTACTTTCCCAAGTGCTGAGTACAGTGCTCTGCACATGGTAAGTGCTCAATAAATCCCACTGATTGAATTACTTACAGACTGTTTTGCTAATTTCTATATCCTATGCAAAACTGAGACTCAATTCAGTACCCTTCCTGGGGCTTAGATGGTGTCATCCCTCAAGTTACGTAAGATTAAAATGAAGTCGCAATGAAAACCGGAGACTAAAACATCAACTCTCACAGGCCAGTTACCACAATTGCATCACAAATCCTCTCTGTGCATTTTGGGTGCTTTCTTTAGGCAGGAAACCCATAAATTGCCATCAATTTTTTTTGTTTGCTTCCATTTAGGAGACTGTTTCTGAGACAACTATTCTCCTTTCCCTTTGTTTTAAGGACTATACTTTCAAGAATAAATGCTTTAATACATTTTAATACCCAAGTGCATCTGAGCCACTCCATTTCTGTAATGGCTCCTTATTATGGCCACATGTGGGCTGTGAGAGACGAGGCTCCTTCTTCATTATTCAGCTAAACCCTTATGGCACCACCATGGAAGTTTGTTTCCCTTTCTCTTCATGACTTCTTCCATTGTAGGGTTTGACTCAAGTTTAAATTGCTGACCTCAACTTCAAGGTAGCAGGACCCTGAGAATTTGCACCCTGGCCTAGTTTTTTTCATCTTTTTCAAATCCCTTTATGTTTTTCGTGGGGATTACATTCTAGCTAGTCCACCTTTTTTCCTCTCTTGACATGATTTTAATCTCTCAGTTACTCTTTCCGCTCTCCTAATCTACTTTTGATCTAGACTTTGGGATTCATCTCTCATAATTTTAATTTTCATTGATGGTAATTCTCAACACTCCATCAACCCAGCCTATCCTTAGCTATTCAGTTGTATATTGAGTTATTTATTCAGTCATCGGATCCCTATATTTACACATATATTTAGTTTATTTTAATGTCTGTCTCCCCTAACAGGTTGTAAGCTTCCTGAGGGCAAGGATTGTGCCTAACAATCCTGTTGCATTATGCTCTCCCAAACGCTTGGCCTCAGTACACAGTAAGGTGCAATAAATACCACTGATTCATTGTTTCAGATTTCTAAGATAATGAAGAGAATTTGAGGACTGGTTTTCATATTCTCAAATAGTCAAGAGGCACACTCAGAGGATTCATGAGTAGGAGCAGGATTTAAGTATCGTATCTGGCAGTATATTTTCCAGAATTAATGCCATTCCTGTTGCTCTCCACAAAGCAGTACCAGCAGTTGAAAGACATTTTCTCATTTATTCTCAAATAGCTGTGGGCCCCAGGGGGGCAACAAGAATCTCCATTTTAAAAGTGAGAAAACTGAGTCCCAGAGGCATTTCCCAAGTGGCTTCCAGAGATTCAGGTTCAGGTCTAGAAACACCTCCCATAACTTCTGATGTCTACTCCTGTTTTACTTCCCTGCGTCACTGAAAACAGGGATCTCAGTAGGATTAAAAGCATCCAGGGCCCTTTGTCAGGAAGGGCAGGTCCAGGTGGTTCAGAGACTCCAAGGCTCCTGGAGAAAAGAATGGGTGAAATACAGGGTGCCATGTTTGGAAAGCTGGAAAGGTTGTGACAGTTCAGATAGTCAAAAATCCTCTTAAGTAGCAAGGAGACTCAGGTCCATTCACACCCAGCCACAATATACCGCTGATCTGTTTGTTTCAAGGCTTGTTTTGTTAAATTGTTAATTTGGAATTATCCATAATCAATCAGTGGCAGTTATTGACTGCTTGCTGTGTGCAGAGCACTGTACTAAGCACTTGGGAAAGAACAATAGAACAGAGATGGCACATGCAAACCCTACCCTCATGGAGATTGCAGTCTACAGGGGGAATAATAATTGTGGTATTTGTGGTTTACTGTGTGCCAAGCCCTGAACTAAGTGCTGGGGTAAATACATTCAAATCAGGTCCCACGTGGAGCTCACAATCTAAGTAGCTGGGACAGTAGGTACTGAATTCCCATTTTACAGATGAGGAAACTAAGGCACAGAGAAGTTAAGTGACTTGCTCACTTAAGGTCACACAGCAGGCATCAGTGCTTAGTACAGTGCTCTGCACAGTAAGTGCTCAATAAATATAATTGAATGAATTAATGAACATTAACATTCGACTGGGAGTCAGAAGGTTACGGGTTCTTGTTCTGCCTTTGCCACTTGTCTGCTGTGTGACCTTGGGCAAATCACTTCACTTCTCCCTGTCACAGTTACTTCATCAGTAAATACGGATTAAGACTGTAAGCCCTTTGTGGGACAGGGATTCTATCCAACCCAGTTGTCTTGTATCTAGATATCTAGTTGTTAGCAAATACCATGATAATAATACTTACTATAATTGTTATTATTATTGTTATAACTCAGGTCCTCTGACTCCCAGACCCACGCTATTTCCCTTAGGATACAGTGCTCCTGCAGACACTAAAATTAATTAGGGATAGGGGAAATAGTAGAGCATAAGAATATTTTCATAAGCATCATGGGGCTAGAGTGAGTTTCCAAGTACTTAAGGGGTAAATAAGAAAATCCATAATCAGTGCAAAAGGCTAGGCCTGATTGGAAAAATACAGGACTTTGTCTAGGAAAGCCTCATGGAGGAGATGTGATTTTTGGAGGGTTTTGAAGATGGGCAGAGTGGTAGATTGTCGTATATGAAGTTGAGAACTTGGACATGGGGTTGGTGGCAGGCCAGGGAGTAGTTGGTATTAGAGGAGCAGAGTATCTGGGTCGTGTTGCAGTAGGAAATCAGGGAGGTTAGGTATGAAGGAGAGAGTTGATTGAAAGCCATTTGAGTAGGTGGGCAACTATTGGAGGGTTTTGAAGAATGGGGAGATATGGACCGTATGGTTTTTCAGAAAAATGATCCAGGCAGCAGAGGGAAGTATGAAACAAAAACTCCTCACCAGTGGCTTTAAATCACTCAGTCACCTCACCCCCTCCTACCTCACCTCCCTACTTTCCTACTACATCCCACCCCTCACACTTTGCTCTGCTAATGCTAACTTTTTCACTATATCTTGACTCATCTATCTCACCAATGACTCCTCACCCACATCCTCCCGCTGGCCTGGAATGCCCTCCCTCCTCAAATCCAAACAGGGAATTACTCTCCCCCATTTCAAAGCCTTATTGAAGGCAAATCTTTTCCAAGAAGCAGGGAAGCCTTCCCTAAGTCCCCTTTTCCTCTTCTCCAACTTCCCTCTGGGTCACCCTGACTTTCTTCCTTTATTCATCCCCTCTCCCAGCCCCACAGTACTTATGTACATATCTGTAATTTATTTATGTATATTTAAGTCTGTCTCCCCCTCTAGATTGTAAACTCATTTTGGGCAGGGAGTGTGTCTGTTTACTGTTATATTGTACTCTCCCAAGCCCTTAGTACAGTGCTCTGCACACAGTAAGTGCTTAATAAATACGAATGATTGAATGAATGAATGAATGAATGACTGGAAAGGGGAGATACCGAGTCAAGGGAGGTCAACGAAGAGGCTGATGTACTAGTCAAGGTTGGAAATAATTAGTGCTTGACTCTCTATTCATTTTTTCCCTCACATGCTCACTCCTGAAAGATGGAGAGACCATGTGAGCCAGCAAGGCTTTTCAATAAGTATCCCTTGTAACTTTATCCGGCACTTCATACTATGCATTACAGTTGTAAGTGCTTAATGAGAAAAGGCAGGGCGGCAAGCCTGGCGGTGCTCTTGAAGTTCTATATCAAACTATCTTTTTGGAGTGCCTCTTCCCAACAGACAACTCACCACTACTAGAAGCTGCTCCCTGGGGCTGAGGATACACCCCAAGAACAATTTCTATCAAGCTCTTCATCCTAGGAGAGTATAGATTAGTGGAATCTGGGTGATCTAATGGAAAAAGCATGGGCCTGGAATCAAAAGACCTGGGTTCTAATCCCAGCTCTGCCACCGCTCTGTGACTTTGGGCAAATCACTTAACCTCTCTGTGCCTCAATTTCCTCATCTGTAAAATAGGGATTCTCCCTCCTAATAGAACTGCATACATCATGTGGAATAGGGACTGTGTCAACTTGGGTCTTATCTGACGCTTAGAACAGTGATTGGCATATAGTAGGTGCTCAATAGATACCACAGTTATCATTATCATTATTTATATAATTTACTGTTGTTACCATTACTATTGTAATCATTATCATGGCTACTACTCATACAGCAACTGGGAGGAAGACTACATGTTGACGTCACGGATGGCCAACCTCAGCTTCCTTGCTCTCCTTTATCTGGCAACCTTGTATAGTAATAGAAATAATAAATAAGAAGGAGGAGGAGAAGAGAGATTAGAAAAAAGGATGAGGAAGAAGAAGAGGAGGAAGAAGAAGAAGGAGGAAAAGGAAGAGGTGGAGCAGGAGGAGGAGAAGGAGGAAAAGGAGGAGGTGGAGGAGGAGAAGAAGAAGGAAAAGGTGGAGGAGGGACATAAGGAGGAGGATGAAGGAGGAGGAGGAAGAAGGAAAAGGAGGAGAAGGAAGAGGAGAAGGAGGAGAAAAAGGAGGAGGAGGAGGAGGAGAAGGGAGAAAAGGAGGAGGAGGGACATAAGAAAGAAGGAGGGGGTAGGAGGAGGAAGAAGATGGATAAGGAGGAGGGGAAGGAGGAGGAAGAAGAAGGAAAAGGAGGAGGAGAAGGAAGGAGAAGGAGAAGAGGGAAAAAAAGGAGGAGGAGAAGGGAGGGAAGGAGGGAAGAAAGGAGGGAAGGGAAGGAGGGAAGGAGGTAGGTAGGGAGGGAAAGGAAAAGAAACAACTGTTGCATTTTCTAATGTGCTTACTATGTGCCAAGCACTGTATTTATCTCTGGGGTAGATGCAAGATGAGCCAACTGGACACAACTCACACAGGGCTTACCATCAAGGGGAAGGGAGGGATATATTTAAATCCCATTTTACAGATGAGAAACCTGAAGAGTGAAGCAACTTGTATGAGGTCACATAGCAGGCAAGTGGTGGAGGTGAAATTAGAACACAGGTTTCCTGACTCTCAGAGCTGTGTTCTTTCTACTAGACCATGCTTTTTGGTGGGCCACAGAAAAATCTTACAGCAGGCTGCAAATGTGAGATGGCTGTTGCAGAAACTCCCCTTTGGGGCACCATCTTTAACCAACTGTCTAGTTTTTTTTTTTTAATCCTTTCAGAGCCACGGGTCATCCCCTTCCATCCAGGAGGAGCTGCCTGGCACTCTCGTCTTTCTCCTTTTTTATGGTATTGGTCAAGTGCTCACTATGTGCCAGGCACTGTGATAAATGGTGGGATAGATACAGTTTAATCATGTTGGACACAGTCCCTGACCTACATGGGGCTCACAGACTTAATCCCCATTTTACAGATGAGGTAACTAAGGCACAGAGAAGTGAAGTGACTTGGCCAGGTCACGCGGCATACAAGTGGAGGAGCCGGGATTAGAACCCAGCAGTGTGGCTCAGTGGAAAGAGCCCGGGCTTGGGGGTCAGAGGCCATGGGTTTGAATCCCAGCTCTGCCGCTTGCCAGCTGTGTGACTTTGGGCAAGTCACTTCACTTCTCTGGACCTCAGTTCCCTCATCTGTAAAATGGGGATTAAAACTGTGAGCCCCACGTGGGACAACCTGATCACCCTGTATCCCCCCAGAGCTTAGAACAGTGCTTAACAAATACCACCACCATTTTGATTCCAGGGCCTGTGCTCTATCCAGCAGGAAACCCTGCTTCTCATCATTCCCTTAGTTCACTGGTCTCTGGCTATTTAGCTTCACTTGCTTCAAGCTACGAAGGATTAGGTGGAGTTCTTGAGGGCTCCCTTAAGTCACAGGGGGGAATTTCTCACCACAATCTGAAAAACTGAAGAGCAAGATTCTATTCTCAATTCATCTGAGCCCTCACTTGGTAAGAGTCTAAGGAAGATTGCTACCTGATTCTATGGATATGCACAAAGGAAAAGAGGATCATTACTTCAAAGCCCTAGCTCTAGATTTTTAATGGGCTAGACAAAGTTACAATCCCTTCCATGTTTCACTTTACAATTTGTAAACAACTACATCTGCTTCACTGTAACCTATACCACAAAGCCAGTATCCTAAATGCTTTCATCTTTTTTCTTTAGCACTTGGATCTGTACTCTTTGGGCACCCACTCCACCCTCAGCCCCAGAGCACTTATGAACATATCCGTAATTCATTTATTTGTATTAATGTCTGTCTCCCCCTTTTGACTGTAAGCTCACTGTGAACAGGAAACATGTCTACCAAGTCTGTGCTATTGTACTCTCCCAAAATCTTAGTACAGTGCTCTACACACGAAAGTGTTCAATAGACCGTAAGCCCGTCAAAGGGCGGGGACTGTCTCTATCTGTTGCCGATTTGTCCATTCCAAGCGCTTAGTACAGTGCTCTGCACATAGTAAGCGCTCAATAAATTCTATTGAATGAATGATTGCCTGATTCTTTATGTAGCAATTTAATCAATGAGTTTGAGTTCTAATCTTGTGCCCTGACCATTTTGTCCTTTAACCATAGAAGAAGACATATTGAAACGGAATTATTCCATAGCTTCTTTTTGGTCACTGGGTGGAAGTATTTTATGATTCTCATTTTTGCAATCCTGAAAAGAACATCTCTTCTTACTTGAGCAAAATCAAATATTTGATTTTATTCAGTGGAGTTATCTGGAAGCAACAACTCAGTGGCATTACCCGTGGCTCGTCCATGACTCCTGTGGCAGAGACCTGCTTGTTTACCTGTCTCACTGTGTGATCAAGAACCTCTATTATAGGAATGAACTGAAATCTTTCAATACCATTGATGTGCAGATGAGAAAACCATTTTAACCCCAGCATTAAAACTCCAGTGCTACACTAATCTACAGTAATTCTGTTATTGCATTTTGAAGCAATTCCCTCTATTCATTCAGGGATAACTTACAAGACAATAGCATTATGGTTTTTTTTCCAGGAAACAAAACATGTCATTCATTGCTAAAGGAACCTAGTAAGTGCTGAGGTAGATGATTGTTTTTCTGTGAACTAACATTTGCATGGGAAATACCATTAGGAACTTGGTTTGCATTATAAGGTTTCAAGGCACAACTCTTAAACCTAATGAACTTAGGCTATAGGACGTCAAGTGAAGCGCACACGTGGGTCATTATTGCTTAAAAACCTAAGGGTTTTTAGTGAGAAATCTAGTCAAAGGGTCAATGCAACATTCACCCTGAAACTGTGCTGTCTGAAGGGCTTCAGTGTCATTACAGAATGGAAATTATTGTTTAGGAAAAGCATAAAACACTCTCTATTCACTGGCACAGATGTGAACTCATGGGCAACTCACCTCCAGCCCTAAACTCCCCAGTTAGCTCCAGATTTTATAGTCAGCCATGTGCAAGTGGAAAGAAGAAGGAAGAAACTAGAGTTTGTCCAGCTGCCCCCAACAAGTAATTTTTATTTATCCTTAAGCAGTGTCCCTCTGCAGGGAGCACGTTGATTCCGGCTCCCAGGAATCACTCTCAGAATCTAAAATGACACTCGGGACTGGGGATGTTATGTAGGCAGAACAGTTAGTGACACATCCACAGGAATACGGCCAAACATGACAACATGACATCATTTTTATTTTCTCTTTCAACTCTGATGGATTTTCATCATCTCTAATTTACCACCTTGCCCATGATTTCCCCAAGAAGAATTATTTTTCAGTCATTACCTCATGACTTTCTTAACCTTTTCCTTTTGCCTCTCAGGTTAACAAAACAACACAAAGCTTCTTTAGAATTAGCGTGGCTCAGTGGAAAGAGCACGGGCTTTGGAGTCAGAGGTCATGGGTTCGAATCCCGGCTCGGCCACTTGTCAGCTGTGTGACTTTGGGCAAGTCACTTAACTTCTCAGTGCCTCAGTTACCTCATCTGTAAAATGGGGATTAAGACTGTGAGCCCCACGTGGGACAACCTGATTCCCCTGCGTCTACCCCAGCGCTTAGAACAGTGCTCGGCACATAGTCAGCGCTTAACAAATACCAACATTATAATTACTGATTAAGTTAAAGCAGGCAATACTGGGAAATATAGCTTTAAGCCCTACTAGATGCTCAACATTTAAGCTCAGAATATAATTCTCCTCACTATATAGTGTCGGTAGCCACACAAACGGAAATAAACAGGAACTTGGGAAGATTATCACTGGAAAATCAGCAGTATCTGAAAAACGTAAAAGACAACGGAAGATTGGGGTAGCTGGGGTCAAGAACATTCAAGGAATGAAAACTCCAGTCTAATTACCTCAGGAATTTTAGCTTGATTGGATTAAGACATACATTTCAGTGATCAGATGGGGTGATTTTAAAATAGCAGTAGAAAAAGAACATGTCAGTGCTATTCTAAATTTGGTGAATGAGGTCAGAATGACTGTTCACCGTGGTTGGGGAACAAAACCAGATGTTTACGATTAAGAACTTTTCTTCTAAATGATTTCAAGTGAAGATGATCCCTGTGGCATCACATCCAGGGAAGACTTTGAACCAGCTATTCTGGTACCTTAAGGGAGATGAAATCGTACATGTCTGTGCAAAGGCAGAGAGCCAGCCAAGGTTTGGTGGCAGGGGAAGTAGAAGAGAAGACTGACACCGGGGAAAATGTGTGTATGTGTTTATGGTGGGCCATTTACAATTCCTCTTCTTCTTTCCCCGCAGGTCTTCCCGTCTTGACTTACCAAAGCTGAGCCTGGCTGATATCCTTCTGTGGGTGACAAAATCAAGGTGGGAGAGGATCAAGAAGAAGAGGAGGGGAAGGCAGAAGAGATAGAGAAAGAGAAGAAGGAGAAGAGAAAAAAGATAATGTTGGCTATCCCACGAGAATAGGTTTTCAGCAATGATTGCTCTCTGGCTTTGGAAATCTAAGCAGACGAATCGCTGAGGTCTTTGAGAATTCATCAGGTAAGGTGAACATATTCCGTGACGTGCAGACTAGAATGAGGAAATGACCTTATGGGAAGTGGTCTACAGAAAAATGAAAAGGTGGGAAGGAAGACAGAGAGGAAGGGAGAGGGGGAGAAATGGGGGAAGAGGAAGACAAGAAAATTTGTAGTGTGTGGGTGTGTGTGTGTGTGTAGGAGGGAAAGAGAGGGAAAGGGAGGGAGAGAGACTTACTGAGCCACCTTTTTTTCTCTTCCCTCCTTTATCTCTGCTGTCATCATCATCCTCTGCCATCTTTCCCCACCATTCATTCAATGGTATTTATTGAGTGCTTACTATGTGCAGAGCACTGTACTAAGCGCTTGGAATGTACAAATCGGTAACAGATAGAGACAGTCCCTGCCTTTTGAGGGGCTTTCATACCAGGACTGGTCCTTCTGAGACAGCAAAGGGAGTTCCCAGAATGGCCAGATGTCTTGCTTCTGGCCAGAGTGGAAGCCTCCATCAGTGGCCAGAAAGACCAGTTTAACTCATTCCCATGCCTTCAACTACCATCTCTATCAAATATCTGTATTTATTAAGCACTCACTGCATACAGAGCACCATACTAACTAAGAATTTGGGAGAGTACAATATAAGAGAGTTGGTAGACAAGTTCCTTGCTGTCAAGGATGATTCCCAATTCTACCTATCCTGCCCTGACCTCTCTCCTGCAGTCTTGTATTTCCTCCCGCCTTCAGGGCTTCGCTACGTGAATGTCCCACCAGCAACTAAACCTGTCCTTAACGGAACTCTTCATCTTCCCTCCCAAACCCTGACCTCACCCTGTCTTTCCCATCGCTATAGACAACATCATTATCCTCCCTGTCTCTCGAGCCCATAATCTTGGCATTATCCTTGACTGCTCTCTCTCAATCAACCCACATATTCATCCTGTCACTAAATTCTGTTGCTTCTATCTTTGTAATATCATTAAAATACACCCTTTCCTCTCTCTCCAAACTGTTAGAATGCTATCCAAGCACACGTTTTAGCCCACCTTGTCTGCCGCCTCTGCCTCCTCAATGAACTCCCTGCTTCCTGTCTCTCCCCACTCCAGTCTTCACTTCACACTGCTGCCCAGATCATTTTTCTAAAAAAACAAATATTCTGTCCTCCAGCATTTATAAACATATCTGTTATCAATTTTAATGTCTGTTTCCCCCTTCAGGCTGTAAGCTCCTTATCGGCAGGGAATGTATCTACCAACTCTGTTGTAGGGAACCTGCCCAAGCACTCACTACAGTTCTCTGCACAGAGTAAATGCTCAATAAATACCACTGATTGAATGATGGTAGTAGTGACAGTGACTGCCACTGAAGGGAATGTAAAATAGGAAGAGGAGGAGGAGGAGACGTGAAAGTATTAGGATAGAATTTAATTCAATTTAATTGAACTGTGGTATTTGTTAAGTGCTTAATCTATACCAGGCACTGTTTTAGGCACTGGGGTGGTTATAAGAAAACCAGGTTGGCAGAGTCCCTGTTCCACATGGGGGTCACAGTCTTAATTCCCATTTTACAGATTAGGTAAGAGGCACAGAGAAATGAAGTGACTTGCCCAAGGTCACAGAGCAGACAAGTAGCTGAGCTGGGATTAGAACCCAGGTTCTTCTGACTTCCAGCCCGTGCTCTCCCCACTAATACTAATGATATTTGCTAAGTGCTTACTATGTGCCAGGCCCTGTATTGGATGCTGGGTTGAATACAAACAAATCAACTTGGACACCGTCTCTGTCTCACGTGGGGCTCACAGTACCAATCCCCCTTTCACAGATGAGGTAACTGAGGGCCAGAGAATTGAAGTGACTTGCCCATGGTCACACAGCTGACAGGTGGCAGAGTTGGGCTTAGACCCAATCACACCTAGTGACTCCCAGGTCCGTGCTCTTTCCACTAGACCACAATGCTTAGTTGTGGAGACAGTGGCTGTGACAGGGCAGTTAAGGGGAAGGGACAGGGACAGGTGGAGGCTGCCCAACCCAGCCCAGTGTCCACTATCTCAGCCACAAGTGAGATCCTACAGACCCCTGCCATAAGCCTTTCACTGGATCCCAAAAGTGCAGACCTGTCACCACCCAAATTGGGACATCTGGTTACCTTATGTCCACCCAACTGTTCTCTGAACTGGGAAAGGAAGAAGAATCCCAGCAGCAGGTGTTGTTGTTGCTGGGTGAAGCTGTGTGATTAATGAGCTCCTGAAAATCCTCTGATACAGGGAGAGGGAAGGAAAGCTATATGAATACAGAGAGGAGTCATACATGAGAACAACAAGGAAAATCTGAAGATAAACCTGGAGGGGGGATCATTTGAATTTAAGAGGAACTGGTGATGTCAAAGGGCAGCCTGAATTAGGAATAAGAATTAGGGGTTGAACACAAATATGACTCGGAGAAGCTATGACAGGCATTTTTCCATTTTGTGAAAAATCTGTTGGTTGAAAACTACCCTTGTCTCTTTACTGTCACCTGGTTTGTGTTTTACTGGGTTTCATTTCATTATGATCCAATAACCTAGTGAGAAATTTCCAGATGCAATGGAGAGAATATGCCAGACGAATGGGAAGTTGCCTAATTTCTACCAATTTATACCTAGAACCTGTTAGCCCCTCCTTAATATTGAATGGCCAATGTCAGTTTACCATGCAGTAGCTGTGCATGTTTGTTAGGAGATCTTCAGGCAGTCATCAATCATTATTTTTGAAGCAAGTAATAAAGTGAGATTGAGGATTAACTTCCAAACATTTAAAAGCCTCTGTTGATATTATGAAGTTAATCATTACATTTGTCTAATTTCCCAAAATGGCTTGTTTTAGAGGTGGCTTCACTAAGTGATTATTCCCTTTCCCCCGTTTCCTGAGGATCAATTTTTGCATTCCTAGCAAAGCTGGGTGGGGTGGGGGGTCCAGATCTTTCAACTGCTGGGCCACCTCTTGTAGAGCACCAATTTACCCCCACTTTTCATGGTAACAGGGTCCTGCCCACTCAATGTTCAGCTGTCTCCTCCTCATTTTCCTGGAGACGACCTATTCACACGCAATTTCCCTGACACAGGAAGCCTGGGAAGACTGCTCACTTCTCTCAGCCCTGCTCCAGCAAGGAAAAAGCTTGTTGAGGTCAGCAAATGTGTGTTATACTATTGTGTTGTACTCTCCCAAGTGTACAGTGCTCTGAATGCAGTAAGAGCTCAATAAATATGATTGACAGACTGACAGATGGGGGTTTCATGAGAAAGTGGGGGAAGAGCCATTAGGAAGCCTCTCCTGGGGACCCCCTAGCAGGGAACAGGGTCCACTTCCCCTTACACACATACACATAGATCTGGAAACCACCCATTTATCTGGAACTGGAAGCCTGAGTCCTAAGTGCAACACATCTCAAACTCACCTGGCTGCTCTCTGAAGTGGAAAATCATGGGTGCTGAGTATGATAGAACACGTTCAATCATGTCTTGATGTGTGTATTTTGGGGAGGGAGCTTGACTGGCCATGCAGGGGGACCCTCCGAGAGAGTAGACACTAAGAGAAAAGCTGCCACAAGCTGCTGGGAGCCTAGACTAAGGGGTCCCATTGGCTAGAACTTCTCCAGTGCACCTCTTCCACCACGCAGAGGGGTTGTGTCACTGGTGCGTGGGACTCAATAGGCAGATTTTCCCACCAGTCAGATCTGGCCTAGGCTTGATGAATACTGGAGAAACAGCACGGTCCAGTGGATCGAGCACGGGCCTGTTAGACCTGCGTTCTAATCCTGGTCCTGCCACTTGTCTGCTAGGTGACCTTGGGCAAATCACTGCATTTCTCTGGGTCTCAGTTACCTCATCTGTAAAATGGGGATTAAGACTATGAATCCCATGTGGGACAGGGACCGCATCCAACCTGATTAGCTTGTATCCGCCCCAGAGCTCAGCACAGTGCTTGACACACAGTAAGCACTTGATAAATGTCATCATTATTACTTAAAGGGGATCGATCTGCCTGGGGGAACCAATCAGAGGAAGGGGCAGGAGAGGAGGATCGTAAGCCAGTGCTTTAATTGCAGGAACTTGAAAAACAAAACTTGTCAAGGAAACAGTCTCTATCAAGAGAGTTGGGGATTAGCCAAGTACACCTCTATTGTGACACCTTCTAGCCCCCATCCTCATTGCAGTTAAGATCCACTCTACGTATGGCACAAAAGAGCTCAGCATACTGGAAAAAGGCCTATACTTTTGCATAGTGCTGGAAATTAACACACCAACACTAGTATTCTCACCCTAAAGCACCCCAAACAATAAAGCTGTAGCAATCCCAAACTAATTCTACTGGGTTATGCCATCTGTTTTTTTGAGGTTACTTTCTTGAAACGTGTCAGATTTTATCATCCAAGTTGTGGCTCAGCAAGAGAAGGATGGGGAAAGAGAATGAGCGTGATTTCAGGATCTTCTGATGCCCTAAAAGAACAAATGCAACCTCAATATCAATTTGTGGTAAAGTGTAGTCTAGGACCACCACAATTAGAAGAGAAATCTGCTGCAAAGAACTCAGAGTTTGGGAATTCTGTGATAGAAGTGGGAGACAGCAGAGGGTTTCAGTGAAAACAGCACGCGTTAGGCAGAAGTAACAATCCCTGGCCACCTGTTTTGCTGGGAAATATGTGCCCTAAATGCACCAGAGTCTGCCAATTCCAGATCCGTCTCCTCAGGCTTCTGCGGTTCCACGGATAAGACATTCATGGAACATCTCGCCCTCACACTGTTTGTGCTTGAGTCTGAATTGATAATTTTAGGCTGTGTGGGTATTTACATACTTCTTACATTCCCAGTTCTGAATATGTTCATTTGTTTTAATTCCCCCTTGAGGGCAAGGGTTGTATCTTCTCCTTATTCCCAAAACCTACAGGGTGTCTAAGATGGTGTTGCTCAATATGTACCGGGGATTCTATGATGTTGCCCTGTGTAAAAATTGACTTGACGGGTGAGCTATGAGTCAAATACAGTTCATGTATTGGAAGATGGACAAATATCTATTGTGTTAGTTCATAACCTTATTCAATTTTTCAGCTGAAAGCTATACCTGAACCAGTATTCTCTCTTGCTGGCTAAATAGAATTCCACTGGGATTTCCATGGATATTATCTGAAAACTCTTTTAGAAGTTGGAATTTCCAAATGCAAATAAAGCTCAGAATTTTAAAAGGAAAACGATATCATTTCCCCAAAGGGGAGGCATTTTTTCTGCTTATACCCTTTGTCTTTTCTATCATTTCTTTTTAGCTGAGAGGAATGGCTCAAATTTTTTTTAAAAATCATCGCTGTCAAAAGCAGCTATCTTGTTAATGGATATTTGAATTAGATAAGATCATGTAAAATGGTTTTAGTATATAGAGAATATCTTAAAGATTCTCTTTCAACATTAAGACTCTCTTTCAACATTAACATTCCTTTTCTGTTCCTAATAGAACAATTCTTAAAGAGATCATCAATGTAGACACATTTTAAGTATTTTTTACATGAACCATGCTCTCTTTGAACAAGAGTTTAAGATTTTGCCCCTAAACTATCGTATAGCATTAATCTAAGTCAGCCTATCTGGTCACGAATAAAGAAACTCTTTACACAATGTGATGTGGACCATTAGCTGGACATCTCATTCATCATAGGACCTTACAAGGGAAAACAACAAGGCCTGGAGCGAGGTTCTGGTTTTGTTAAAAAAAAAAAAAGAAGGGCGAGGAATCTGCATTCAATCAAAGCATGTGAAACGATTTCCAGATTTATCTGGGGGGCAATTTAAATTTTTCTGATCTGGTTTTCAGTTATCCAAACAATAATATTTGCTGAGCACTTATTCTACTCAGAGCACTGTACTAAGTACTTGGCAGAGTACAAAAGAATAAGTAGACATGACCCCTCCTCTCAAGGAGTTTACAGCCTAATGGGGGAGACAGAGAGAAAAAATACATTACAAATTAAAGGAAGTAAAAATATAAAGATATCAAAGGTAAGATAAGACATGAATTTGTGCGAAGACCTCCTGGAGAAGAGGTATTCATTTGCTTAGCTATACCCAGTGATATTCAATTTTAGGACAAATTCAGGGAAAAGCTGAAAGCAATCATTAAAGAAACATGTGGTTTATGAGAAGTCTGAGGGCTGTTTCAGAATCACCAATCATTTTAGAGGCACACTCAAATGTGTGGCATATAGAGAAGCAGTGTGGCCTACTGGCAAGAGCACAGGCTTGGTAGTCAGGGGATGCGGATTCCGGCTCCGTCACTTGTCTGCTGTGTGACTTTGGGCAAGTCACTTAACTTCTCTGTGCCTCAGTTTTCTCATCTGTAAAATGGGGGTTAAGACTGTGAGCTCCATGCCGGACAACCTGATTCCCTTGTATCTACCCCAGCGCTTAGAACAGTGCTTGGCACTTAGTAAGAGCTTAACAAATACCATCATTGTTATAAAACAAAGGTTGCTGGCCAAAAGCCTCAGAGTAAAAGAGCTCATCGGAGAGAAAGAGTAATCCTTTAAAAAAAGTAGAGCTCACCCAAGTGAGAACAGGAATGTGGCTGGTCCTTTTCCATCAGCTAATCATGGAAAGAGAATGTAAAAGTGATAGGATTTAGTTCAGGATGTGTATGTGGAAGGGCCATAGTGACCAAACAGTCCATCAATGGAATTTATTGAGCAACTATTGTGTGCAAAGCACTGTCCTAAATGCTTGGGGGAATATAATATTGCAAAGTTGGTAGACAACACATTCCTTACCCATTATGAATTTATAACCTGAGTCTGAAGGAACTGGGTTCTAATCCTGGCTTCTACACTAGTCAGCTATGTGATCCTGACTTAACTTCTCTGTGCCTTTGTTTCCTCATCTGTGAAACAGGGATTACAGTTGTGAGACCCACGAGGGACAGGGACTGTTTCCGACCTGATTAGCTCGTAGTTACCTCAGTGCTTAGTACAGTGTCTTCCATGTAGTATGTGCTTAATAAATATTTTAAAAAGGACCTTGCAGTACTTAGTCTACAGTCTAATGATTATAACTCAAAAAACCTTTACAATAATGAGGGAGGGGGTTAGGGTAAAAGGGGCCCAAATTACACCCGAATATTTAGTTTTTTAAAAAAACTATGACTATCATTAATAATACCAATAAATATGATGGTATCTAAATTTTATTGTAAGTATTAGGGTAGATGCAAAATAGTCAAATCTGTCTAGTCCCAGTCTTACATGGGGATTACAGACTAGAGATGGGGAGAACACTTATTTTATCTGTTTAACAGATAAGGACTCTGAGGTAATGAGAGGTTAAATGATTTGCCCAGGTCAGTGATGGAGATGAACACAGATTTCCTGACTTTTGGTCCCCAGGCCATGTTCTTCAGTCCTAAATCCAGAAAGTTTGGAATCAAGGGTTGTGTCTTTTAAGCAAAAGAATTTCTTTGCTTCTCATCAGTGACTTAAAAATATGAAAGGGAGGGAGATAATCACTTGCTGTTTTCAAAGGTAAACTTTTACCCTTTCGTTAAATTTTTTCCAGAGGTAAGAGTTGTGGTAAGATTTTCTGTCACATTATGTATTTTTAATACAATGTAGTTTGCCTGAGGAGTAATTGCAGGGAAGGAGGAACAAGGCAAGACACTGAAAGACTCTCCCTGAGCACCATAAATGTTTTGCTCATTGCCTGAGACCACAAAGAGCCCTACCACATGGTCAGAAAATCAGTCGGTGCCATTTATTAAGGTCAGATGGAATTGGAAGAAAGATTAGTGAAGAAACTCACTAAGAATGCTTTTACAGAATCCTCCCATTGTGAAATCACCTTAGGATTTTTCGGGAACATACAGACGCACATGTGTTTCCCATTTTTAATCCACAGGACTCCATTTAGCAATTTTCTCGATTTACCCATCGGGAAGTTTTAATCGGCTACTGTTGTCATTGATTCCCTTCATTTTGCTGGGCTCAGTTTTGTCAGGTCAGTAAGCTCTATCTTCCAAAGATCCAACCTACCTAAACCAGCCTAAGGGGTCTTCACATTCCACAGCTAGGCACAAAAATATTAATGATCTAAATAACAACCCTGGACAACATCTACCCAGCCAGCAAATAATAATAATAATGATGGTGTTTACTAAGTGCTTACTATGTGCCAAGCACTGTTCTAAGCACTAGGGTAGATACAAGCTAATCAGGTTGTCCCACGTGGGAGACACAGTCTTAATCCCCATTTTACAGATGAGATAACTGAGGTACAGTTATGTGGCTTGCCCAAGGTCACACAGCAGACAAGTGGTGGAGTCGGGTTTAGTACCCACATCCTCTGACTCCCAAGCCCGTCCAAATCACTGAGATAATCTAAGTCAAACCTAAAATCTATCTGAACGAATAAATAAGGCAATACAGTAAAAAATCCACTACATATCAACTTTATATTAAAAGCAGTCATTGCCGAAATGACCTCTTCCCCCAAAGACACTATCTTTCAATATAGCTCAGATTCTGAAGTCTTGCATTTGTTCTTTCTCACCTATTAGATATTCCTACCTTTAAAAGTTAAAAAATATTTATGGACAGACACAAGCATTAGCGAGTACCACAGTTAACTATCTACTTGCTACCTCATTAATCCAAGCACTTATTCTATCCGACCTTGATTACTGTGCCAACCTCCATGCCGAACTCCCTGCCTCCTGTTTTTCTCCACTTCAGTCCGTTTTTCACTGAGCTGCAGCTTAATTTTCTACAAAACCATTCATTCTACATTTCCCTACTTCTCAAGATCCTCTAGTGGCTTGTTTATCGTGTTTATATTAATTACAATGATATCTTATTATTTGTTCTAATTTATTTATGTATATTAATGTGTCTTCCCCTCTAATCTGTATGCTCACTGAAGGCAGCGAACTTCTCTACCAAGTCTATTATATTGTATTCTCCCAAGCACTTAGTACACTGCTCTGCACGTACGAAACTTCCAATAAATAAGATCAGTTGATTGATTGATTCTCCAAATAAACTCTCATTTCCCCTACTTCCTCCATCTTATTTGAAGCCCTTGCATTTGAACTTGTACCCTTAATCAATCAATCAATCAATAGTATTTATTGAGCGCTTATTAGGTGCAGAGCACTGTACTAAGCACTTGGAATATACAATTTGGCAACAGATAGAGACAATCCCTGCCCAGTGATGGGCTCACAATCTAAACGGGGGAGACAGACAGCAATGTAAAACAGAACAAAACAGAAACAAGACAACATCATCAAGATGAATAGAATCAAAGAGATATACATTAACATTATACATTAACAAAATAAGAAGGGTAATAAATAATATATACAGTGAGCACAGTGCTGAGGGGAGAGGAAGGGGGGAGAGCAGAAGGTGGGGAGGGAGGGGAGGAAGAGCAGAGGGAAAGGGGGGCTCAGTTTCGGAAGGCCTCCTGGAGGAGGTGAGCTCTCACTTGGGAGAGGACTCTCCAATAGAGTTGGTAGACACACAGTCCCTGCCCACAACGAGCTCACGTTGTCTAGAGGAGAATTTCATTCTCTCACATCTCATATCTGGATGACTTTCTGAGGGTCTGTGGGACCTCATGATTTGACTTAAAGTTCTTGATATTCATCCCACCCTCAGTCCGACAGCCCTGATGTACGTGTCTGTATTTTTTTTTAATGTCTGTCTCCCTCTCTAGACTGTAAACTCTCTGTTGGCGGGGAAAGTGTCCACCACCTCTGTTGTATTGTTCTCTTCTAAGCTCCTTGTACATGCTAT